>NC_141687.1:1487719298-1488055915 GCF_964263255.1 Lissotriton vulgaris
TTTTTTTGCACATGATATCCTTTCTCTTGATGGCAAACAACATATGAAGCGCTGGCTATATCAATGGCAACTAATATACTTCCAAGCAGCTTGCAACTCTAACCCGGTACATTATTGAATCTGTTAAGCTCTCACATTCTTCCTTATAGATTTTGTCTTTTATATTGACCGCTTTTGAAAATACTTTCCAAATACAGTTACAGTGAGACGCAGATTCAATGTGCTTCTGTATGCGCTTAATGGTGATCAAATATCACTTTACATCAACGCATTATCAAAAGTACATGGTATAATACATATTTAGTAAACATCAACAAACGTATGACACAAGGGTATGTGGTTTAAATGTTTTGCAATCAGAATAAAAAGTATTGTAGCTTCTCGTGAGTGAGGAAGGAGTCTTAGCCCAACAGCTTCAATATCCACAGTTCAATTCCCAAAACACAGGGCTTTTATTGCGTTGTCATCGAAGTACAGCAGTTCATATTTGATCTACGGAAATATAAAATCATCCTACCAAGTACCACGCATCAGGTGTTAGACTAAGACTAGTCTAGTCTAGTCTGGAAATTTGTATTGCGCAGAACATATCATATCCCGTGAGGGAGTCTCATGGCGCATGCGGACAGTCCCAGAGAAAGAGAAGAGAGATCCTATGAAAGGCAAGACCTAGCTGAAAAGCCATGTTTTCAACAATTTTCGGAACCTCATGTGCATTTCAGTGTGGTGGTCCGCACCACCACACTGAAATGCATTGTCATGCATAACACCGACTCCTCAGCTATCAAGCAGGAGTGCTGCTAAAGCACCATTACTGAAAGCCTGGAGTGGCATTTGTAGCCGTTCTATAAAAATGTAATTTTACAGGAATCATCATCCGAGACCCTGCGACTGAGTTAGGAATCCATGCACTGAATGGCTACTTCCTATACAGTCAGTGATGGTGAGATCAATCATCAGGACAATTTTAGTGTAGGCAGGGCTTCCTGCATCCAGCGGCATCCAGCGGCATAAGCGGCAGTTCAATATTCAATAAAGTTCGTTTTGGCTTCTGGCTGAAAATGTAACACATTATAGGGCTACTTTTTTGAAAGCAGTTCACCTGTCTTGGCACAACTTAATGCTGCTCTAAAGCCATCAGCTCAGTCACAACTCTTGACCTCCACATGTGTGTACCTGGCTCCTGAACATAATTGTATTCATATAGGTTATCGAATACAGCGATTCAGCTAAGTTTGTATGTTATGTTACAGTTCATATTTTCATTTTATGGAAGATATTTTTACCTACTTTTGTGCTCACATCACCAATCCTGTAGTCTGTTAATATCATGGTTACACATTTGTTTAACTATAATGAGGTTACAAGGGCACTAATGCCTTTCAATATATGGTGCTTGTTCTAGGATCTTTTTAGAATTTCTCATCGCTCAAATGAGTGTAATTTCAGATATTTGTTTATGTTTCCCTCATCTTCATTGCTTGATTTTCCTCGCGAGAAACTGTCTTTCATAGTCACTCATAATTACACTTAAATTATGAAAATGTCACACATAAGCAATCTGAAACCTTGGCAGCTATGTAAAATGTTCAACTGCAGTGTCAAGACAAAACAGTTGAAAGATGAGATATTCTTCAACTGGATGAGCAATTTAACAAAATGGACAGGAGAAATAAGGGATAAGGAGACCGGACAGTACAACTGGCTGGAGAATGGGAGTAACCGATTCAGGTAGAAGTTGAAAGGAAATCTGATAGGTAGGAAAGCATTTATTTAGCGGTAAGGACTCATCTTTTCATTCATTGAGATCCCCTCTAGGGGTGGAGTTCTTTGTAATTATCTAGCCAGCTACAGGCTCGATGTTGGTACAGGGTATATTGATACCTCGTGAATACTTCAAAAAGGGACAGGAGACATTGCTTCAAAAGTAAATCACATATTGCAGAATGAACACCAACAAGCATAATGCACTTTCTAAAACTCCGGTTCATCAAAGTTACAAAAAGAGCAATCAAAAAAGGCACTCATTTTTGGGGTGTTAGACTTGACATCCTTGTCATGGGATCCCTCCAATTGTTTGCATTCTCCACTCATGTTTTCTGAATTCAGTTTTGTTTTTGACTCTGCGCGACCTCTCCTAAAAAGTACTATAGTGCTTTTTCTCTCTCCCTCAAACATGGTACAATTGGACTAGACCTAATTGGCCCAATTCATTTATGTGTAAGTCCTTAGTAAATGCTACTATCTCTAACC
The DNA here is from genome assembly GCF_964263255.1 of Lissotriton vulgaris. Lineage (NCBI taxonomy): Eukaryota > Metazoa > Chordata > Amphibia > Caudata > Salamandridae > Lissotriton > Lissotriton vulgaris. The sequence goes on from NC_141687.1 coordinate 1,487,721,552, forward strand.
AGGTTCCGGAGAATAAATGTCACTAGTGGGTAGCAGCACCTATTGTGCCACCCTCTAAAGTAGCACTATAATACATGTTTTGGTCTGCCACTGCATTTTAAACTGCCATTTCGACCTGGCAAAATACATATGTTTGCCAGGCTTAAAAATGCCTTTTTAATACTTATAAGACACCCCTGAATTAGGCCTTAAAGTCTCTTAGGGCATGGTGCAACTCATTTAGAAAGTAGTACATGGGTACTTTAGTTTTTCATGTCCTGGCAGTGAAAAACCCTAGTCATTTTTCACTGTTTAAAACATGTGAACTTTAGTTTTTCACTGTTGTTAAGGCTTATCTCAGATAGGGAAAAAAGAGAACTCTCTCTAGCAAACAGATAATTAACAACTGACCTTTAGTTATAAGTTATCCAAAAGTATCACAGCGACTTTCTGTGATTCATAAACAATTCAAGACCATGTATTAAAATTCAAAGAACTTTGTTTTTTTTAATTTTTATTTTATATATTCTTTTTCGTATAAATATTTTTGATCGTTTTTCATTCTATTTTAACTATAAATATCATTTGATCTACTTTGTACAAGCATTGGCATATTACAAAAATAGGCACATATACATAACAAATACATAAAAAATAAATAAAATAGAGTGTGAAAAAAGGAATTATTATACGAAATTTTCGGTCGATGTAATATTGAGGTAGGCAAAGCGGTGGAATACAACTACGCGCGTTTCGGCCAATAGCCTTCATCAGGTGCCAGTCATTCGCAAATTACAAAACATAACATTGTGCAACGAAAATTTTCAAAATATATTAGTTGATGTATCGTTTTTCTAACTTCTATTTTCTTTTTTTCACAGCTTAATTAACTTCCAGCAAAGGCACTCGACTTTTACTATGTAGGAGAGAAGCTTTTTAGACTTTATGTGTCCTGTTGATGTCGTCAATTCCTGTAGGATTTCTTTAAAGTTTTTTCACAAACGGTACAAGAGGAGCGGAAAACATGAACCTTAAAAGTTATTGTACCCTACTAAGCACTTATTGATGAATTAAGTGAGTCCGTGCTGAACGATCAGTATATCTTATTCGAATGCCGTCGCCACTGCATCTACGAGTTCGGTCTTTATTTCTAATTAATCAGGATATGGTGCCATCCGGTTTGTTGTGGGTAGTTTATCTATGTATCTCTAATCCGATATGGCCTTTCATAAACAACGATGCTCTTCTATTGCATACCGAGTCGCTGCACAGATATATGCAAGGCTTATCTCTGCTATAGAATAACACTTACATTAAATACGTCCTAAGATTACCTTGGGAGCAGGTAGAATTATAGGGGTTACACTCAAATGAATTGTAATTTTAAATCCCCTTTTAAGGAGTTTCTGAACACAAATTCCGGAACAAGATATACTTCCAGAGCCACTCTTCGGAGCACTGCTGGACCTCAAATGATTCAGAATCAAGACTGCCCTGTTAATTGAAGGGCTATCTTGCTGTCTGAAAAAGGAAGGTTGGACCTGCTTGCCATGCTCCCAGGCTACTCAGAGTGACTCCAAGCATCAGTTGACTGACCAGTTGTGTGAGCCACTGGGACTCAACAAGCTACGGAGGTCACCCTGCAACTGCCCAGCTGACTAGCTGCAACTTGACCTGCCTGATCCCTGCTGCTTACCTTTGCTGGAGTGAAGCCTGATCCCCAAGAGGTGTCCCAGGGTCCTGGACCATTGGTTGACGTCAGAATGTACTCCTCCTGAAGCAAAGGTGAAAATCCTGAAGTTTGGGCTGGGGTGATGTCCGCCAATGCGAAGTTCCTGTGAGACCTGCTATTCGCTCCGACAGCAACCATCCGGGACAATGCAATGCCTGCAATTTGTGCTACAGCAACTACAACCCGTGCCTACTACCAATGCGAAGCTCCAGCAATGACTGGATGTTCATGCTATAGCAAGGACTGCCTACAATGCTCAACCTGCTCTTCATGCTGAAAGCCCCCTGCCTGTGATTTACCCTAGTGCAAACAGAACTCTTCTCACCAGTCTTGAAAAAGTAACATTCAGCAGGACTAACCTTGTTCCTGTATCTGAACTAATGCGCTATAGTGGTCAGCCTGAATTTGTGGCTTTCCCCCAGTCCTGCACAACCAGATGACCGCGAGTGGTGCTTTGTGTTTTAGGGGTCTGTTACTCCTTGTAACTGCACCAGGACTAACCATTAAAGGGTATCAAATAGGGCAGTGGTTCTCAAAGTATGGCCCCTGGGTCGCTGGCTGCCCGGCACACCTTCTTTTGCAGCCCGCAGGTCTTCCTCGGACCCCCCTGGTAAGCCCAGAGTTGGAGCAAAGAAAGCTGCTGCTTGAGTGCTGTTTTCTTTGCTGCTGGTGTTAGCCAAGAAATATCGTTTTGGGCTTGTTTTCTTTAGTTAGTGAGTCTTGTTTTATGAGCAGGGTTGACCTGCTCATAAAACAAGCTTAATGACTGCCGAAACATAGCCCAGAAACAAAAAAACTATGTTGTAAGGGTATGTTTTGTGCTAATTTAATAATACAGGTGAACAGGCAATGACATAGTCAATAGGTCTCATTTACGAGACATTGTGGTGATATCAATGGGCCCAATTCACAGAATTAACTTAAGAAAAAATCCTAAACTTACTACTTTTGGTGGGGATCAGCCTTTACGACGCAGCTGTTACACCGCATGCCGTTACAATGCGGTTTTTAAAACGCAAGTCGTTACCACGAATTGCGCTGGAGGGCGCTGCAGGACAAGGAATTTTTTAATTTACTATCCAACACCTTCCCTACTGTAAGTAGGCTGGTGTTGGAATAGTAAATTAAAAAATTCCTAAGTCCGCACCCCCTCCAACGCAAGTCGTGGTAACGACTTGCGTTGAAAAAAACGCATTGTAGCGGCATGCGGTGTAATAGCATGCGTTGTAAAGCCGTACATCCCTTTTGGTATTCAAATAATGCACTTACTACTTTTGGTATTAACAGAATGGATTTACGACTACTAACTTTACGTCCACACTCGGGCCTCGAGATTCCCATCCTTAGGCGGGGGTTCCGGCTTGGAGATGGAGCTTCCGTTCTAGAGGCGGAGCTTGTGGCCTGGAGTGAATACCAAAAGTAGTAAGTGCATTCAGGGAATACCAAAAGTAGTAATTTTTGGATTTTGTCTTAAGTTAGTTCTGTGAATCGGGCCCAATGATTTTTAGCAATGGTGTATATAGAGCATGGCTGAAAATAGTGTAAAAAAACTGTGACATGGCAGTCACTTAATTTTGTAGGCGCACGCTAACATGAATTTTTGCCCATATAAAATGAGTTGAGCATGTTTTTCTTACTATGTACAAATCCCAGATGGATTCGTAAATTAAAGTTGCATGACATGCACTTTTTTGGTATTGCATTAATGTGCTTTTTTGAAACAGGGCTAATGTGCCTCTCAAATCCATCCTCACTGAGCTACGGAACATTTTGGAAAGATACGTCAAATGTTTGCTAACAATTATGGAAGACTTCAGTGACAATTCATTCTAGTCCTATCAAAGGAACTTGCAAGTCAAGGTAATACCTAACATTGCCTGGAAAGTTGGCCCATCTGTAATTCCAGACTATGTCAATAAAAAGCCTACTAACAGTAAACACATGTCCAGCCTACTCCTTGAATTAGAATACTGATCATTGAATGGTAGGTTTCCTCAAGATAACCCACAAACCCAATTTTTTTTACAACTGCATACAAAAGTATAATCAATTTCACCATCATTCGCTACTCCAGGTTCCACCACTTTAAATGTTTTGAGATAATACAGTGAAAGAAAGCAGTAATAACCCTAAGGAAATAAAGATACAGTACAACCATGGGCAACATTAGTAAAACGAATTTCTCAATGGTGATAATACAACCTCAATTAACTGTTGAACAATTAACTGGAATGCGTACTTGTTCATGAACTACCAACATTGATTAATCAAGACTCCATAGTATCAAGACTGATGACACCCAATCACCATGATCAATTATCATCAGACAGGTCCAATGAACGGGAATTTTTGTTAATGTAGATTTTACAATTAATTTCTGTTAACCATGGCAATAGGTTTCAATACTGAATGAATGAAAGGCTTTATTTCGATAAAAACATATCTTAAAATCATAAATATAATTACAATTCTGATAAAACATCGTGACATAGTTAATTTAACAATTAAATTTAGCTTTTGAAACATAGTTCATACATTTTCGCACTAGTACACATATTTATTCAACAACGCTGCCTAGGGATGATTTAAAAACTAATTATATCAAGGTATAAAAATAATATATTAAACAATTTCTTTTAGCCTTTTAGTTCTAATGGACCAAGCCCATCTTAAAAACTTTGATAGACTGCATACAACCAATGCGTGAGTATCAGTTTTAAGAATACGCAATGCCAGAGAGTGCTGTCTAGTGCCCAATTCTCTTCATAATGGTTGGAGCCAACTGTTCCAAGCTGATCGGTACAGTGGACAAGCAAACAAGATATGTGCCATTGATTTTACTTTAGTCGTTCAAAATGGGCAATATGGCGAGTTCTGGTAGGGAATTTTCCATCGAGCTGTAAATTCACAGGTTAGTAATCAACAACAAGGGTTTGGCTTAAGCGCAGTAAGGCTGCGCCAATACTAAGATCAACAAAACAATGTGCCTGTACTGCTCATTTTTTTATTTAAATTTTTGCAAAAATGAGGAACAAGCAGCTCATCTGCATGGACCACTCTTTCAGTCCAAGTTTACTTTCAAAAGTACATTTTTATTATTTCAAAGCTCTAATATTATGTTTTTTGTTTTTTCAAATGTTTACAGAAAACCAATTTATTTGACAATTATTTCTAATCAAACGGAGACATTAAATTCTCATTGGGGAGAGAGGAGGACTTATGTTATCTATATAAAATGTGTGAATATGTACATAAGTGCAATAAGGAGAAAAAATGTGGAGAAAAATCAAGCATACTTCAAATGTCAGTCTCAACGCCAACTATCATACTGTGACACATTCATAAAACACTTGCTCATACATACTTGCTCTTACATCCAAAAAAGAAAGAAAAAGGTATTTGTTTGAATAATGTGTATGGGTGGCCCTATACTGTTTGGTCTCTTTAAGTAGGTGGGGCACCTATCACAAAGAAATATTTTCAAATATTTTCATAATCAAAATGTTAGGCCTTCATACAGTCTTTTGAATCATGATAAATCGCAAATGATTTGCCTAACAGAAGAAAAGGAAGAAAGGTCGACACGTTTCGAATCCCAAACGTTGGTGGAATTCTCATCAGGACCATACGTAGAGTTAATCTGAAAAACATAAAAAATTAGCGAACCTTACTATTAATGTCCTACAAAGGAAGGGGCGATCCTCAACTTAACATCCAAACAAAGTCACACTCAACCAGTACATGTTATCTTTAAGGTGTCTTGTCTTTGGTGAAAATTCTTTAAGGGTTTAAATTAGGAAAACTGTCAGCTCTATGTACAAAAAGGGGAAGGATTTCTTTTATCCAATCTGGAGCGAATGGTTACTCACTTGTTTGTTTGGAGAAGGTGGACGGAATTGTTTATTCTTGATACGATATTTTGCTGTTGGAATTGACTTTCATATGAACTGGTTCACACCAGATTATGGTTGGTCTCTAAAAGTAAATTAACAACGTATAACCTTGTGTGTCTGTGATTTTCTTTTGTTCATAAGAGATGCACGATGGAGTGTTGAATTTATAAAAAACAAAGAAGAAATCCGCATTTAGTGAACTATGTTGTTTGCTCATTGTGAGCTGTCAGGGTTTTTTTTTGCTAGTCTATAATTCTGGCCGAAGGCTGTTTAGTTGGTAACCCAAAAGCTTGTGTTGTGCGCATATACATGCGCATATACTATTTCAAATCTTATGTACGTTGTTTGATTACCTAATCCTGCTACTCCGAGGTTATACCTAAGGGTTGAACGGTTGGTATCATAAATCGCTATGCAGCATGCTGCATGTTTATTCTTCCATGCGTGAAGCAATATTCAAATTTGTTCACTGGAATTCTGTTGGTCTTCTGTCCCTGCTGGCCCCACCACACTGGGCAAAATTTCCATCATGCAGCCTCACCAGTAGTGATAAAATATACTGTTGGACCCCCATTTCAGATAGAACTCCCCACAGGCGTTCCCTAGGTACCAGGTCAAAGGCAGTCTTTAAGCCGATAAATGCGAGGTAAAGACTGCCTTTGCCTATAAGGACCACCTTCCAATAAATAAGTAACAAACGGAACACCTGTTCTACAGTCCCTGTCCCTGCCCTGAAGCCTGCTTGGTAATCCGAGAGGATTTTATTTTCATCGGCCCATTGCAGGATTCTCTCTAGCACAACCTTCCCAATGACCTTCTGCGTGGAGTCAATCAGGCTTATCGGGCAGTAGTTGGCAGGGTCGTCCCTATTCCCTTTTTTGAAGACAGGGACAACCTCTGCCCCCTTCCACGACTCCGGAATTGTCGCGCCATTATCAACGGCATTAATTAAGATCATAATGAGTTTCCCCCATTCGGAAAGATCATGACGGATGAGATCCCCAGGAATACCGTCAGGACCTGCCGCTTTACGGGCCACGATACAATTAATCGCTTTTTCCACCTCCTTTTGTGTAAAGGGAAAGCCATTTGATTCTGCTGAATTTGCTATTAAAGTCTGATAAGGAGACTGTGACAAGTCATCCTGAGAGCATTAGTATAGTTTCGAGAAGTGGTCAAACCATTTTTGGGCTGGGATATTACATGTAATGAGAGCGTCATCTGGTCTATTCTTCTCTCTGATAATGCTTCAAAAGTGTCCTGCATCCCTCCTTATGCTTGCCTCTTTTAGTGCTTCCCAGTATTGTTCTTCCCATTCCTTTTTGGCTAGTGCAACTACCCGATTGTACTCATTCCTAGCGAGCCTTATCTGGGCTTGCGATTTAGATTTGACAGCCTTAATTAATGCCATTTTCTTATTGCGGCATTTAGAAGTATACCATCCTTTTTTGTTAGTGGGATTTCTAGGTTTTCTTCGCGAGACTCCGGAACTTTGGACAAGAAAAAGGTTACCCAGTGCCCTGATCATATCCTGGAATATTTCCGTCTCCCTAGATAGGGCACATTGGTCATTAGACAGTTTATCCAAATTTGTCAATGCTGCTGATAGGAGGGCCTCGATGTTCTTAATTTTTTCTTCGTCAAAGGCCACTTTTCACCACCTCTGGCGCCTTCCACAATTTGATAGTTGGACTTCTGAGGTTGACTTAGTGGCAACTGTTGGTACTAGTCTGGTCAGGTTTGGCCACAAGGGATTCAAACTCAGTGACAGAGAATTATGGTCACTGTCAACGGATCGTAGGACTTCCATATCCTTCATGACTCGCCAGAGTTTGAAGTCAAGAAGGATATAGTCTATCCTAGAAGAATGGTTCACCCTGTTATAGGTGTGAGGCCCCATTTGGTCGGAGGGAGATCTACCGTTCACTGCCCTTAGGCCAAGCTCTGCAGCTAGTATATTCAATTGTACGGCCCGTTGTGACCACCTCTTGATTGGTTGTAAGGCAAGGATCGGAATACCCCTTCTGATATCGTCATCAGCAGTGTCCAAAATATCCTCTGCTGCAAGAGGCTCAAATGTGCAGTTTATGTCCCCTGCCACAAGAACATGGAGATTATTCGGGTGTTGCCTAAGCATGTTATCCAAGAGACTGATTACGGTTGATGGAGCACCACCATTAGTGCCTCGAGCATATATATTATAGATTTCCATTCTCCTCCCTCTATGCTCTCCTGTTATTGAGAGCCCTAAGATGTCAAGAGAGTTGGTTTGTCTCTGGGTAATGTTACAACACAGCGATACACTCACCCAAATCAGGAGCCCACCCGAAGGGCGACCTCTTCCCGAGGGCGGAGATACCGCTGGCAGAAAAAAGGTGGTATAGCCAGCTTTATGATGGGGCACCAAGCTCCAGGTCTCTTGGAAGATGCAGATTGAGTAAGACTCAATCAGCCTATTCCAGTCTGGTAAATCCATTTTCCTAGAGATGCCCGCTAAATTCCAGCTCAAGATTTTTAGGGGAGGGTCAGTGACAGCTGCGTTAACGCAAATATAAGATGGAATTAAGGCAGAATTGGCTAATATCTCAGTGGGTTCTAATTCTTTGCATGCCTGGCTTATGGCTATGGAACTAGAAATATCACCCCGCCTGGTCTGTGTGTCCAGCGAAGACGTATTAGCTACTTTTGGTTTCTCGCAATAGCCTAGGGCACTATTATCTCCTACACCATGTATTGCCTCATTTAAACTTCCCCCAATTCCAGCAAACCCATGCTTATTCATATTATTCGAGCGACAATAGTCAGTATGTCAGTAGCCACAGTTTGCCCCATAGAAATCAGAATAGCCATTGTGGGGCTGGATGTTCCAGGTTGGATAATTATTATGGGTTAGGAGACCTTGTGATCCCCCCCACTAAAAAGTGTGGGGCCTGCGCATACTGCAGGTGTTTGGGCCAGGTGTGGAAGTGGCTCAAGTCATAAGTGCCAATTCCACTATGTTCCTGGCGGCTCTGGTGGGAACATACCACCCTTACGACCCTTTCATCCTTAAAATTTACCAGGATGCAGTCCCCTACAGTGTCCTTTGCACTGTTACCAACCCAGTTGGTGCGTCTTACATGTAAAACCTGCCCGTCAATATAGGGCGGGAACGGCCTATTCTTGCTCAACCTGTGGGTTGTTTTGTTTTTAAGTTCTTGGTAGGATTCCGGCTTGTCCGATCTAACGGCGGTACTCCAGTAAGAACCACTACATAGGGTACACACTGCGGCGGTAAGACAGTTTGCCTCAGTGCCATTTCCCTGTTAGTTTCTGGGTTTGGTATCGGGTTGTCTTCACTCGTCCTAGATGGTTTGCCCACACTATTTGTTGCTGCATGGACCCGACCATTTCCCTTCCTAGGAGTTCTTTTCTCCCTTTGCATGTATCAGATGGCGGGGTTTTCCTGCCAGGCTTCACAGTATTTGATGTAGTGCCTAAAAGACCTCGGTTGTGCGCAGCCTGTAGGCCAGGAATTGCAACAGGGTCTGCAGGGGCCGGCACCAGTATATGTGGGGATAAAGAATCTACCTGGGGCTTTTTCCTTAGACCACATTCCTCCTGCCCTGGTCTGTAGTACAACTTGATCAGTGTCTTTAAAGAAAAGAAATTGTCAAGTGTTGCTTGCTCAAATCTATCAAGTTTTTAAGTTAGTACCTTTAATTCGCTCCAGTACCAGAAGTGTAAGGGATCTCACAAGTTGCTCTATTTGTGTAATAAGCGGAGCATGAGATCCTATGCCTGACGAGAGATTAGAATTTGGTGGAAAAGTAGTCGTCTCTGATGTATTACAAGGAGTCAATCTACCAGCAGATTTACCTGCTCTTAGTGCTGGCTTTATTGTTTTTCCAATACTCCCCTGTCCTGCTACTATCTCACTACTATGATGAGCAGCTGTCCTAAATTTCTTAGCGGTTTTTGGGCGTCCCCCTTTCTGTCCACTACTAGCTCTTTTCCTCTTACTCAAAGCACTACTTGGCCCCGTAACATTTACTGGCTCTGAGTAGAATGGAGCGTCCTAAGTAGGACTGTCGGTACATGTGAGCTCATGCTCCCCTTTAGAATTATCCGTCAACGGCGGATCCAGAGGGTCCGATCTGGGCTTCAGACCATGCCCGGCGGACCTCTTGGGATCCTCCTTATCACCAGAGCAAACAGTGACGTTACCATGAGCAGCTCCTTCATTTCGCTCTTCTATGGGAGTTGGCGAAACAGCCAATGCCAGTAACCCCAAGGATGAGCGCTTGTGGGATAACAAATCAGTGGTATTGCGCCGCTCAGTGATAGCAATTTCTTTTTCTAGAACAGAAAAAGCCTGTGTAATAAACTGGTCTAGTGTGCCACTAACATAACCCCCCCCCCCTTTTTCCCTTGCTTGGTCGAGCAGACATTGACATTAAAAGTAACCCCCTAATATAGTCATTCAATGAACACTATTGTGCAGCAAATATATAAGAACAAAGTACTTAGCAAAGTTCGATGCTTACAAAGTAAGATTTCAGGGGGCTAGCCCTGCCCAGCATCCTCTGGACTATGACGGCCTAGGACGGTCCCGCCCATGTCCCGGGCTTCTCCCGACCCCGCCCACGGGCGTCCCGCAATGCGGGAGGCGTTTCTCAGTTATCAAGCACCTCCGGGCGCTCCAATGGCATCACTCGTGCGCCGGGGCTGCCGGGGCACCTGGGGATTGTGGTCCCTGCCCGTGTGGCAAAATTGTGTCCAAAGAAGACCCGTTCCCCTCACGGCAGTAAGGGCACAGGAAACGAGTGTACAAGCAAGCTGTTCACCTCACGGCAGGAGTGAAGAAAAGAAGGTTTGTGCGTCCTCCAGCGTCCCAGGAAGGTCTCCCAGTGAGCGCTCGGCGCTCCTCAGTTATCAAGCGCCTCCGGGCACTCCAATGGCGTCACTCGTGCGCTGTGGCCGCCGGGGCACCTGGGGATTGTGGTCCCTGCCCTCGAGACGAAATTGTGTCCAAAGAAGAGCCGTTCCACTCATGGCGGTAAGGGCACAGGAAACAAGGGTACAAGCAAGCCGTTCACCTCACGGCAGGAGTGAAGAAAAGAAGGTTTGTACGTCCTCCAGCGTCCCAGGAAGGTTTCAATACTATAAGTTCTTCCGCATATTGATTCTCCGCTGATAGATCAATTGCCTTAGCAAAATGACAGGGGGGTACAGAAAGGGGGTCAACTCAGTAGTCATAGGGACCTGGGTAATTAAGTGCTATTAAGAGAGTGGTCCCTGACCAATTATGAGTAATTCAAAATGATAAGGTAAAAATTCTTTGACAGTTCTCTTCGTAGATCACTATTGTTTATTCAGATAGTGTCAATACGTTAAACACTGTATTTTTTCATTTTTAGTTATAAATACAAACAGATAATCCACATCTTAACAGTGCCCACTGTACAGGGAAGGGGGAAGGTAGTGCAGTGATCAGGGGTGGTGTGGGTAGGCGAAGTGACAATTCAATTGTAAATTGCTTTAAACAATTGATGATGGCTTCACAAGGGAGCCTTGCCAGAATTAATCCACAGTTAAATATATCATTTAGTATGACATCATAGATAACAGGTGTCCAAAATCACACTCTGATTATGTGTAATAGTTGATAGTCGACGTTTCGACCCTCGTAGTAGGGATGATATCCCTTACCCGGCGGGTCTTCCTCAGGACAGTGAAAGGGGAGGTGTGGGCAGTTCCTTGTGTATAAATTCCATTAGTGCTCTTCAATTTTGACATATATATTTCATGTGTGCACGCAATCATTGTCATAACAGAACAATGTCGTCGGAGCGATCATGAGCATTTCCATGAGGTAATGTCTTTCATTGGGACGGTTTACTGCATAGGCAAACACATTCCTGGGTACTACTTAGGAATGTCCTAATGTCGGAAGTGTTACAACCACGGAGGATGTGTAGGATGCTGGGGACGAGGATGCCTGACCCGTCAACCTAGTGACCGAGTTGGCAAGTTAGTAGGACCCGTGCCTAGATCGGTACACCACGAATTACACAGATTGTTTGCTATACGACAAGCTATATCCAAAGAACCAAATTAATCGAACGGGATCCACACACCAATGAATGTCCGGTTACTTCATTTAGGACATTCCTAAGTAGTACCCAGGAATGTGTTTGCCTATGCAATAAACCGTCCCAATGAAAGACATTACCTCATGGAAATGCTCATGATCGCTCCAACGACATTGTTGTGTTATGACAAAGATTGCATGCGCACATCTAATATATATGTCAAATTGAAGAGCACTAATGGAATTTATACACAAGGAACTACCCACACCTCCCCTTTCACTGTCCTGAGGAAGACCCACCGGGTAAGGGATATCATCCCTACTACGAGGGTCGAAACGTCGACTATCAACTATTACACATAATCAGAGTGTGATTTTGGACACCTGTTGTCTATGATGTCATACTAAATGCTATATTTAACTGTGCATTAATTCTGGCAAGGCTTCCTTGTGAAGTCATCATCAATTGTTTAAAGCAATTTACAATTGAATTGTCACTTCACCTACCCACACCACCCCTGATCACTGCACTACCTTCCCCCTTCCCTGTACAGTGGGCACTGTTAAGATGTGAATTATCTGTTTGTATTTATAACTAAAAATGAAAAAATACAGTGTTTAATGTATTGACACTATTTGAATAAACAATAGTGATCTACGAAGAGAACTGTCAAAGAATTTTTACCATATCATTTTGAATTACTCATAATTGGTCAGGGACCACTCTCTCTATAGCACTTAGCAAAATGACAGCACAAGAAACTAATGCAACATCACCTGAAAACATGACACTCTTCACATCAGGTCTTACATATTGAACATGAAAAGGTCCACGATATATGCATGAGAAAGATAAGTCAGATGAGACCAATTAGGCATGAAGAATGCTGCCTGAACCAACCTAACTGCAGCAGTTAAATCAAATAATGCTAAGAATGTTGATAATTGATTGGTCAAGGAATTGAGTCATGCAAGATAGCTAATAATCAATTTATCCCAAACGAAATCTAGAAAGAGCATATAAAAAATATTTATTCAGGTAGTATCAGCATGTTAACCCCAATGTTGAACTATTTGAACACAATCTTATATATTTCACAAAAGTAAATCAATATGTTGATCAAAAAATGCTGATCATCACAATTGGTCTGTGCAAACAACATCCCATTTGATGTCCTAAGATCTGATCCCTTCTTGTGGATCTACTAATACACCTTTTATTCACTCAAGTGCTACAAACTGGTAACTTCCATCACCATCATAATAGAAGGGAATTATCATACACCAATGCACAAAAAAGAGCCCAAAATGACCTGAAAAACGACAAGCTAATAGCTCTTCTAGATTGTGTAGTAAAGATATTTGGAACATATTTACTGGATAAACTAAATGATTGGGTAAACAACAATATTTTGATACAGTTTAACCTAATTTGATTTCAAACAGGATGATCGCCCATAGATAAATGCTCTGAACCAAGCAGTAGACAAAGAAACAAAAATAATCTCTTTCTCTGCATCTGATATATTGACTACAGTACCTTCAATAAAGTAAACTGTAACAGATTGTGGCACAAATTATTAAAATGGAATACCAGTCTCACGTTACTTTACTTTGTGATCAATTTAAATAATGAAAGCTGGAAAGAGATCAAATGAACCAAAAATAAATCTCTTTCACCATCAATGTCTAAGCTGATCGGATTAAAACAGGTCTGCATTAGGCACCACTTCTCTTTTCCTTATAAAAATCTAATTTACCATTATGTCTTGACTCTGTCATGGGTCTTTCACCAAAACTGAGCACACAAGAAATCACCCATTTAGCCTTTGAGAATGAGCTGGGCATTTATTTATTAACTCCATTTGGCCTGCAAGCCCTACTATCATAACTAATTGATTGCAAGCTTGAAAACAACCTAACAGTAGATCTTGGTTAAACCAAATTGATTTCTTTTGTTAAGGCTTCGAAATTGCTGCTTTGGTGAGTGGGAGAAAAACCACATAGACAAAGCCAGCAAACGCAGGTACCTGGGTGTTATCATTAAATCTAATGTTTCATGGACCAGCTATATCTCATCCAAGGAAACAAAATCCTGTATTATAAGTAGATCTATAAAGAGATTCTTGGACATCTATAGCAGATGCGCAATTGGACAATCAATCACTGCAAACAACTCTATGGCCATCCCGTCCTTCTTATATACCTCACTATCATTCAATATTAAAAAGATTAAAGAGTTAAAAAAATCTACATGAAAGAAGTAAGATCTTTATTGAATTGATGCCCTGCCACCACAGACAGAATGAAAAGCACCTTTTAGGAAAATCTTCTGACTTAACAATCGTTTGTATGACTTTTTTCTAATGTAGCACTTTAAGTGTTTAACTCTTGACCTTTACCTATCAGCTTCCTATGAATATTTGCATTCCAACCTAAAAACATCATGTAAAGTAAGGTACTTAAGATTTAGTTTATTGTAGAATTCACTTAGTCAATTTGAAGGATCATGGAATGTCCAATATCATGACACAATAGGTTTCGACATTGTGGCTTCAAAGATCAAACCATTGATCAAATCATCTGTTATGCCCGAAGTTACTAGATTTAAAGAAAAAGTACTTGCAGGCTTGTTTCAAGGGGGCTCGCATCAGATCCTATAAGGAGGCGATCAAGTCTTACTTCTTTACTAATAATTTTTAGAACTTGTTTAAATCCCAGTGTTGCAAATGACTGTGAGTGACTTTTCAGTTCAGGTTTTCAAAACAGTTTTGCCCGTAGTGATATATTTGATCATGTTTAGATACATCTGTTAAAAATTGTGTTGTTGGTTGAATGGGTGACTGTTCGCGCTGCTCCAGCAACTGCCACAATCCCTGTCAGGGTGAACAACATAAGTCACTAACTTAACCTGTGCTTAACCTTCTGGTACCTCTGCACAAATGCTGTCAAGCATAACTTAGAGGCAATGTGTAAAGTATTTTTGAAGCACACTAACAGTAATAAATTGAAAAAACAAAACAAGAAAAACCCCAAAGTAAATTAGAAAAAATATAGTACATTTTAATAATTTCTTTGTCACCAAAACAGCAAAAATCCAGTGAGTAGAACCAGAGATCTGAAGATGTACATTTTAAGGTAAAAACTAGTGTCAAAAAGATCAAAGCGCCGTCATGGAGCGTGAGACTGATACATAAAGGGGATTGGGCCTGGTCGCCACTTACCTTCAGACTTATTGCCGCTAAACATCTAGTCACGCAAGACTGGGTCAATGTAGAAAAATATGGCTAATGGTAATAGAGCGCAAGACTGATACAAAACGTGAATTGGGCCTGGTGTCCGCTTACCTTCAAACTTAGAAGAAATGTGAAGAAACTATCTCTGAGAAGGTAGAAGCTCAGCGGGGCATGGCTGCAGGTAGTGTCTGAGAAAGAGGTGTCGTCATCGAATAGCTGCTGGACAAAGTCACGTAAAGTCTTCTACATTAGGAATTAATCACATTTTTTAAAGTTGAAAAAATTATGCAGGAGGTTGTAGCTGTCGAGAGTGCCACAAGGCCTAAAACACGTTTGGCAAAGGACTGCTGAACTGGATTTTCTGGTGCAGAGAAAAGTGTAACGAGAGCTGGAATGGAGTCAAGCCAACCACTGATGCACCTTGGGCGGATTGGCAAGTAGGGTGGTACCAGTCTCATCTTGATTTTCAGAGCGGTTTTTAGCCAAATTCTTTTATGGCCCAAGTTCTGGAGTCCTCCCAGCTTGGCACCTTTAACACTACAACCAGCGGTCCAGTACTGGAGGGGCACCACTTGGGGGCTCACACAGGCTGGGTCTAGTTGTGATTTCAAGATGGTTGGAGCCTTTTCCGTTCCTGAGGCTCAGATTGGGAGGCCAGCCAACTAGTTCTTAGGGTCGCTCTGGTAGTCCTGGGTTTAAGCAGTGAAACAGTCCTCGAGCAGCAGGGCAGGGTTTAAGACATACTTCAGGCAGAATAAAAGTCCTTTCAGATGCAGCCAAACAGTCTTCTGAAGTACACAGCAGGCCACAGGCGCAAGCAATCCTCTGAGAGTCCTTCCGCAGGTCTAGAAAGTGAACTGAAGGATGGGTCTGAGTTTCCTATTTTTATGCCTGAGGCCTTCTTTAAAGCAGAAGGCATTTCTAGAGAATTCCCTTTGAAGCGCCTCACTTGGCTCCAAGCTGGTTGCACAAACAATGCAGTGGTGACAAATGTGAGGGCAGGGTAAAGCCTATTAAGTGGAAGAGGAGCTGTGCCCAGCTTTGTCTCTCATCCTGCCAGTGATGACCCATCCCTCTATTGTGTGGATAAACAAAGTCTGATTACCAACTCCACCTTGCCATGTGGCCCAGAAATAGGCTGCAGGCACTAAATAGTTAGGGCAGGAAAAAAACAACTTTCTAAAAGTGGCATTTTCAAAATTGACACTTAAAATCTAATGTAATCATTAAAAAAGGGTTTTTAATTACAATTTTGCAGACTCCAAACATGGAATGTTCACCTGTTACCAATCAAACATGTAGCACATTTTAAATGTAATAATGCATTCCAATGTTATCCTATGGGAGAAGTAGGCATCACAGTAGTGAAAAACAAACGTAGGAGTTTTTTACTACCAGAACAAGTAAAACTTAAAAGTACTTGTCCAGACTTTTAATTAACAATGCACCCTGACCTATGGGCTACCTAGGGCCATACTTAAGTTCAAGGCTGTAAGGCTTGTCAAGGTGGTCATGCTTGGGGGTTCCTTTTTATAGGACAGATTCCTTCACCCATGCGTGGGTGGCATGCTTCATTATTGGGAACCTCCTCGCACTGCAAGCCTGATCGCAGTGCGGCCTACATCCCCATCACTTTGAGGGAGGAGCTCAGGGAAGTTTCATGTTGCAAGTGACGAGAGGCATACTAAACCCTTCAGATGAGCCAGGTGTGGAGGGAGTAAGTGAATATAGTGGATGTGAAGTTAAAAAAAACTCCCTGGTATGTTAAAGCTCAATTTTAATAGGACATCTGAGGGTCAGGGCTACAAATAGTGTGCAAGCCATCCCTGTATATTTCAACCTTGCATGGTTTGTGTGTGTCGACATGTTTAATCCTTGGTGTCCACCACAGAGGTGCGTGCCTTTCTTCAGGACCAAATGAGAAGAAAAGTGTGTGGAGACGTGACGCTATACCAACTTTGGTTGGTGTGAAAAGGATACAGACAACTGATGAATTGGTACATCAGTTGTGGTGGGCTGATGTTCAGCGCTGTCCCAATAAACAGAAATTGAGTTAATGACAAGCATATAAGACATTACAATAACACTCCTTGAAAGCTGTACCAAACAATATAGTTTTTTTAATGTTGTGGCTACGGTAATAATGGAAAAATAATAATTACAAACCTTTCCCGGCTTGAGGGGGGAGCAAGTGGCAACTCATCCTCAGCACGCTCAAGGAGGGCTCCAAAACCTAGAAAGAGGTCAGAAGGGAGCAGGTGTGGCTGTGATTCACAGTCTTAAGCACATAAAAGGTATATACAGTTTACTTGATGTACTCAGTGTTAATGAAAAAAGTGAATGATATATACACTAACTGCTAAAAAGACAGTGCAAAGATAAGCTAATTATAGAGCACAATGATAAGGCATAGACAAATCAGGTGTTAGCCAATTTTACCATATTTTAGGAAGTGAGCAAAAGCACTTTTGCATTGATTAGCAGTGCTAAAGTGCCTAGAGTGCTAAGGTCAATAAAAACGAAGTCATCAAAATAGAAGAGGTGAAGGCAAAAGGTTTGGGGTTAGCCCTGCAGAGAGGGCCAGGACAAACATTTTTTATTGGGTTTAATGTCTGATATTACTACATTCATTATGTAATGAACATATGTTTAAACAATAAATAGATGTCACTATATATGAAGCTATGCAAGCAGGATAGAGGCATGTGTTACTTTTTTTACTTTATGTACATGCATTAGCATGATTGTTCCACAGAAAGTAAAAGTTTTAAATGTATCTAGCACCAAAAAGCCCAAACCCTCAACCACAGGCATGTTGTCTCAGTAGACTGGATTTAAAGCCAAAATCTAAGGCTGACTGTGATGGACCGTGGATTGAATACAGGGACCAGGTTAGTCTAGGTGTAAAGCTTACCTTTTAACTTAGTCGTCTTTCTGGAGAAAAGTCTTTTTTGTTGAGGTTACCAAGCGGGTCTGGGTTCAGGCTCCAAATTGTCCAAAGAAGGGCTTGTCGATGGTTCCTGGCTGAAAGTATGGATTTTTTGTGGGATCCTTGGCTCAGGCAGGCAGTTCAAGGCTCTTGACTCCGAAGGTGGGGACATTCAGAGCGAGTGAAGTCTGAAATCATGGCCCAGGAAGCCCTTGTCTTCACTGGGGTGCCCTCAGCATTGGTCCCAGAGCATTCCTCTACGTACTGGCCAAGACACTCTTCTGGAATTCAGTATCCCTTGAGCGGGGAAAAACAGAAAGTCCAGTATGACCAGTAATTGGCATAGGCAGCTACAGTTCAGAGGTGTTCTAGTGGTAGCTTCTGATTATTGTGCCAAAAAAAGTCTAAAAAAGTTTCTTGGTGTCCAGTCTTGCATTTTTGGAGAGCGAGAGTAACAACAGCCTAGGGCACCACTTGAGGATAGGCCTCAATCTCCCAGAATCCACCAGCAAGGTCCAGGGAAAATCCAGTTGAAACTGATCAGCTAAACCCAGCAGCAGTTTAATTTGCTAAGTAGTCATTTACAATCTGACTTGACTATTGGATTGGATTTTAAAATATTATTACTTTGAGCCATAAATTTTTTTTCTAGTTATTACCAAACTTTGGTTATGAATTATAAGATGTTATAATGTAACCCAGGGCTTTTCTTTGGAGAATGTTCACTTCCAGGACATGTCAAAAAAACTAAGTACACATGTCCTACATTTATATACCATGCACCCTGCCCTATAGGCATTTAGTGCTTACCTTAGAGGTGACTTATAAGTATTAATAAGGAAGGTTTAGTCCTGTCAAAAGGTTTATTTGCCAGGTTGAGTTTGCTGTTTTAGAGCTGCCTACTCTTGCTGCAGGGGCAGTCCTGAAGACATGCTTTGCATTGTCATTTCAGTGGTGGGACAATAGGTGCTACAGTCCACTGGTAACATTTAACTCCTTGTGTTTACTGAGTTCCATATGCTAAGGACTTCAGGTAAGTTAAGATTTTTAACCAATTCAACCGTTTTTTAGGGTTCAGGGCACATGCATTGGGCCCAGGTTAGAAGGGACCCATAAACAGTGCCGGACTGGCTGTAGCGGGCAGCAGGTGTTTTCCTGGTGGGCCGGAAGGGTGGGGGCCATTTTGGACTGGTGGGGGCAGTTTTTGATACAGGGGGGTCGGTTTTGCAGCAGTACCCCAATATCAGCCCCCAGTACCAAAAGCAGCAGCAGTGATTCCCACCAGCATCACCCCGGTGGCCAGTCAGACTTAATTTACAGGACCGGTTTGCATTCCCAGTCCGGCCCTGCCCATCAAGCCCCCAGTGTACAGAGTCCGTCAGCCACAACA
Organism: Lissotriton vulgaris; assembly: GCF_964263255.1. Taxonomy (NCBI): domain Eukaryota; kingdom Metazoa; phylum Chordata; class Amphibia; order Caudata; family Salamandridae; genus Lissotriton; species Lissotriton vulgaris. Next base: position 1,487,740,784 of record NC_141687.1, read on the forward strand.
GTTATAAGAAATGTTGATTTTCATGCAAAAAGAGGCATTTTCTTAGAAGAAGTTTAAGTTGAATCTCTCTACCATGCAGGACCTTACATCTATCGCAATCACTGTATCGGGAGTCACTACTTTGGATCACCTTCATACAGCAATTTTAGAGATTAGCAAGTAAAGCAGCCCCCTTCCCTGAAGCCTTTGCAGGCCCTAGGGGCCCCATCCCAGGGCAATATCGTTTTAAAGGGAGGGGGTGCATGGCTCCCCCACCTGAGCCTTTACAGGCCCCATGGACCCCATCCCCCGGGGCTGTGTTCATTGTAATGGGGTGGCAGCATGCAGGTACCCACCTAAGGCCACAGGGCATGGGGACCCTAAGCCCACTAATGACTTGGGAAGATGGGTTGTGGGCCCTCTCTCCTTAAAAAGGAAACACCCTGTGAGATGGAATCCCTGGGCCATAAATTCTTAGGAAGAGGATCTGAGAGCCTCACTTAAAATAAAAACAAGCTCTTGGGATTGGGTCCCAGGGCTTGTAACAGATTGGGAAGGGGGTTGCACATCCCCTCCCTCTATAATCATAATACAACTCTGAGAGACGTGGTCCTGGGGACCTGTAAAGTCTTGGGGATGGAGGAATTAGGAAGGCAATATATTGTGCTATTACTGGTGATACTATAAAGCAGTATGTACTGGCCCATTTAAAGCACTGGCTACGTCTAGGCCTATCCAAGTGATATTTCTACTAAACTCAAAATGTATCAGGCGCTTTATGTACGAAATACATTTTGATTGTAACACTTGTACCTCAAACTCTCTGATGTACAGAGAAATACCACAATAATGCTTGTTATGTGTTTTTTGGGTGGCAGTTTCTCCATCGCTGGCAGGTAAGGTACAGGGGTTCTTGGTGCAAAAAACAATATTCTATTATGTTACTTATTAACAAGCACTGCAAGCAATCAAACACGATACAGAGCACTTTGAAATACTGGTTGAACTACACATCATAGCAGACAAAAGTGAGCAATTGTTCTTTTGATTAGAGTAATCGTTCACTTAGAAAAAATATGACTATAGGAGCAAACTTAGGGGCCGATTATGATGGCGGACGGACCTGAGTCCGTCCGCCACCATAGAGTAGGAGGGACCGTCCGCAGGGACTGCGGAGGTCCCTCCGTGCAGATTAGGATGTGACCGCAAGGGTGGCGGTCACATCCTCAATCTTTAACATTGCGGCGGGTGCAGCTTCAAGCTGCACCCGCCGCAATGTTAAAAAAGCATGCACAGCATTTGCGTGCACAAAGCGGCAGGCACCGCGCGGTGCCTGCTGCTTTGTGCACGCAAATGCAGGGGGGTACCATAGGTACCCCCCATGTGCACCCCCCACCCCCCTTCACCTAGGGGGCCCGCAACGGGCCCCCGCAGTGAAGTTCCGTATGCTTTTCCACGGCGGAAAACCCGCTGCGGAAAAGCATATTGTACTGCCCATCCTAATATGGTGGACGGTGTCTGGAAGACACCGTCACCATATTAGAGCTTTTCTGCCGCGGTTGTAAGCCGACCGCGGCGGAAAAGCTGCGGACGGAAACCAGGACCCACCAGCCATCCTAATGTGGCGGTGGGTCCTTGGTCAGTCCGCTGCAGTTTTTCCGCATCCTCGGGGCCGGCGGTGGCTTCCGCCGGCCCCGAGGATGCGGAAAAACCGCAATCCTAATGACCCCCTTAGTCTGAATGAGAATCACAAGAATATCAAGTTTTTCCTACTGAAGTTGGGGCTGTACAATATGATGATGTTGGTATATGAGCACAATTATAGTGCAATCAAGAGCTATAATGTATGAACTGGATCTGTTTTACAATGATGCCAGAACATAACCTCATGGTTCGCCATAAAGCATGGGTCGCAGGAGCGAAGAGCAAGCTTTTAAAGAAAGGCCGCCCGAACAGCACTGTTAGGCTGAAACATCTTCAATTTAAACAAGCAACGATAGGGAAAAAAAAAATAGAGTGGGTGCTAGCTTCAGCCCTGGGGAGACTGGTGAGTGTGCACTGTCCCGGAGGACTTGTGAGTGCTGTTGCAATCGGAGCTTGGATTCCTTGTAGGCAGAACTGGGATCACAAGTTCTCCACGCGCTGAGCCCATGGCACTCAGTCAGCGCTGTAACTTTAAAGCAAGGGTGTCGTTTTTGTAGTGACAGCAGACTGAGACACTTAAAAAAAGTTTCACAGAAGCGTATGATCACAGTATTAGGCCGAAGGGAGACTGGTAATAGAACAACAGGAAATAGTATGCCACAGCCAATAGAAATAGAGGGAAAGCGGCAGGCACACAAACCAATGAAAAGGGAGGATGGGATGTAAGCCTCTTTCAGAATTTCTATTAAATTCAAAAGATTTCACAAGCACAGCACAAGCACTGTGCAGGTGAAACCTAAAAAGGGTGTCCCGGGTGGTCACCGGGAAACCAACATAACTAGTAAATGAGCGGCAGGAGCAATTCATTTGTTATTGACTGCTCCTTAAAGGAACATCCCATAAGGCTCTGGAAGGGATTTTTTAAATATTTTATTGAGCTTGGTGATGACCCTAGAATGGGGGTGGGCACTACCAAGCTTTTTATTTATGTTTTGGGGGGGCTGCAGGGAGATCAGCAGTGCCCCAGCAACATTAAGAAAAATTCAACATTAAGGGGCATATTATCAAGACAGGCAATACAATTATCACTGTTTTAGCGGCAGAAAACTGCAGCAAAAACGGCGATAATGGGCTTGATAATATGCTCTATGGAATTCCATTTGAAGCCAATGTTAGATGTCCTTCGCATCTAACATGTGCTTGAATTGGTATTCCATAGAGCAGTGTTTCCCAAACTGTGGTCCGCGGACCCCCAGGGGTCCCTGACACATTCCCAGGGGGTCTGCAGACATCAGTTTTAAAAGCACTGCAAAGTATCTTGTTTAATTAGCAGTTTTCAAAGAACAATAAAAGTGTCGAGATAACGCCAGTGATTAATGTTCCTGCAGGAGAGAGGAGAGTTTTTTCTGGTGGCAGCTTTGACTTATCCAATGTAGCACAGAGGGTTAATATGCCTACTGCAAGGAAGTGTACCATGAATTTTAAGAAACATTATTTTACATGCATAGGTCAGTGCCTTACTGCTTTTGTCACAGGGATTCTTTTGTTACTCTGCAGTTCATAAGTGACAGTCGTAATCTAGAAAATAGACCTATAAGCTGTCATCAAAGAGCTGCTTGCAAACTATAAGGTACAAGTTAGTAACTTATGTTTTTTCCCAGTCTTTCATTATCCTGATGCTGCACAAAAAGGTTTATTTGGGTGGAAATTATTTTTATTGTTAAAGTCATTGCTAACCACTGTGTTATTTTCTGAATCCTGGGTTTGTGCTTCTCCAGAACAAGCACACTTTAAAAAGGCCTACCAGTATGAATGACGTGAATTCTACACCTCATAGTCCCCTTTGCCTTATGTAACATTTTCTATACACTGATTTACATGTATGATTCACTGTCTCTATATGTGTGTGATGTAAAGTGCTCTAACATCACTACAATGGTATGAGAGATGCTATAGAAATGGAAATACACGTGACAGAGCAGGGCTATGGAGAGATGAGAAGCACTGTTGGAGGGTGATAGTGGGGGAATCATTGAAGAACCCCCAGAAAGATTGTCGTATTCTGGTGCATAGGCAGGTCTTCATTTACTATTCTTTAAAAGCTACTACAATTCAATATATAATGATATGTGTTGTAGACTGCACCATTGTTTCCTAAATTGCTTGGGGGGAGAGACACCCAAAGTCCCCTTTGTAGTGGTCAGGTTCACTCACTGCACTCAGTATGGGGACTGGTCTGAAATCATTTGCCAAGGGCTGCTTTGGGTTTCCAGTCTGGCCCTGGCAGCGGCAGGAGCCTCCTACTGCGAAATAAAGCCAACCATTGAAAAGTTAGTCACGGAGACGCAGCACCAACCTTCCCATTAACTTTTTTTGTTTCCTTGCAAATTCTTTCAATATAAAATACAACGGAAGTGGCGAAGAGTGTTGTTAGCCTCCTTGGCTTAACAACACACTCCGCCACTTCTAAAACCCAGGGCTGCACCATATTTACAAGAATATGGTAAAGCCCTGCGCTGGCTCTACACTTAACAAGGGAAGATTGTTTATGTACAGGAAGGTCCCCCTTCCTGCACATAAACAATCTTGAAGTGTCGTTTTGTCACTTCTATGTGTGCTGCTAAATGCAGCGCACATGAAAGTTATAAAATGGCATTTTTTTTTAAAGATTGTTGAGGTGCAGGAATGGTCACCTTCCTGAAGATAAACAATCCAAGGCGTTTTGCAAAAACGAGTAGAATAAAGCATTTCTCCTGTTAAGACCCGGTTGTCCCTGGTCTCAATTTTGGCGCTGCCTCCCATTTACGCTTGTAAATAGGGGGCTGCGTCAAAATTAATGGGTGTTGCAGGGGAAACACCCACGCAACACCCACTGCCCACCCTTTAACGCTAAGCATTGGATGAAAGGGGGTCTTATTTACAAGGCAGCGTTAAGCCACGTTAAGTGGCTTAACGCTACCTTGTAAATAAGGCGAAGCCCCTATCGCCACGGGAACGCCACAAAAAGTGATTTTCCATGGTGATGGGGGCCTGTAAATATTTTCTCAAAATCATTAGTAATTCTAATATTTGTTTTGTGTGCAAACGTGTGTTCATTTTTTTCGAATTACTGTTTTAATGTTTGAAATTTAAATCATACAAATTGCTTGGGGTCCCCGGGTTCCAGTAGTGACTCAATGGGGGTCCTCAGGAGTCAAAAGTTTGGGAACCACTGCCATAGAGCATATTATCAAGCCCATTAGCGTCATTTTAGCAGCGGTTTTCTGCCTCTAAAACTGCAATAATTTTTTCGCCTGTCTTGATAATATGCCCCTTATTTTTTTTTCCCCCGGGACCCCAACCCCTGGGCTTTTCTTTTTTTAAGGGGAGGAGCATATGACTCACACTGGTACTCTAAATCAAACCTCCCCCAAAAGGTAGCAACTACGAATACCACCTCCCGCTGCAAGGACTGTTCTCAGAACACAGTGCCTTGCCCATATTTCCTAAATCTAGAAAATACTTAACTGGTGTCCTTTCAAGGCTAGAAACATGTTTATAGTTTTGTACATGTTTCACAAAGTGTGCTTGGCCTCGACTGGATTTTTTGCATAAAAAACAACCTGTCATTTGCCTACTCTACATCACATTTCAATTCATGTTTGTTAAAAACAAAACATATATGTAGAGACTGATACGTCCATCATTGCACCTACCACAAGTTGTAACATCACTTTGAGTTACGGAAAATCTATTCCCCTTTAGTAAACATCACTAAACAGGAGTTTTTTTCAAACCTATAATGGTGTTGGTCAAGTGATACACTTGCTTCTTCCGATCTCAACTGAGTCCTAGAAACCAAGAAACTTCTTGAGATGTGTGCATGTTATACAAAAGCATGGCAATACAACACAACGTAGATATCTCGTTCACCAAAAATATCATGAATGTCTACTGCTCTCTAATTGCTCAAAGGAACAGTTTTAATCAATCTTTAATGTCTCACTCAAACGTCTTTCTCTGAAATACTGGTTCACAATTGCATTATGTTCTAAATTACTAGACCACTTAATTCAGACTCTATAACATTTCCTTTAAAAGCGTAGCAAATAAATACAAATAAACGAATAGAAAATAATGTGTCCTAAGATTCCCATCAGGCCTTGCAAGTATAATGAAAGTGACACTTATCTCATTTGAAAGTAAGAGCTCAGAAGGAAAGAAAATATGAGAAAGTAACTTTTAAAGAGCAATTAAATTGTTAGTTGCTGTTACTCGTTCGAAGCTATATGTTTATACACTGTTGGGTACATTTATTTTCACCATGGAAACCAGGAATATATTTTTATGGCGTTCTACACGGGTTAATATCTCAATCTGAAGTAATTTTACTCAAAAGCTCTTCAGAGATCTACAAAAAAGATATGTTAAAGGCTTAAGCAGGGTACTGCGTATGAGTTATCTTCACTTTTCAATTTTGTTTACTCTAACTTGCAGTACAATTAAGAACAGAAGGGTTCGTAGATAATATCTTTTTTCTGGAACCAATGAACACATATTTATGATCCATTGCACCCGTATTTCATTCCTGTTGTACTGTGCAAGCCTGTGAAAGCGCACAAATTACATTTTTAGATTAATATGAGCCGCAGCTGATACTGTAATTTCCCAAGTGAACCACTATTCATACTGGTACTGTGAGCCTTGCCAGCATTAATACTTGTTAGACATACACCTCGGGCTAAATGGACAACAAGCAGTACACATAGTTTTTATATGAACGTGATGAATATCAAAAGTAAACACACGCTTCACCTTGACCCTATTAGAGAATAATAAAAATATTACCACTTCAGGAAGAGGCATTGAGTCATGGGAGTCTTGTGTGGGTAAAGTGAACAGCAATCAGCTGGATTGCTCCTCTCAGTAAGGCGCCAAGTGGTGGTAATGATGGTGTGGATGCAGATTCCACAATTAATAAATGTGAGCTTTAATTAATACTAAAGAATCGCAAATAAAATTATGATATTGTGTTTAATATGATAGTAATGTTAACTTAGCTGAACTGGGCCTAGTCGTGTTTTCGAATTCGCAAATATTCAGTGACATCTTAAGAAGTCAGCTAAAGAGAACGTTCATCTTTGAGGAGGGGTGGGGGGACTTACTTGGAAGGTGTGGCCCATGTCTTAATATCTCTGTACATCTTAGAGGTAGGGGAGCAGCAGAGCATCTTTTCATTCCTGCCTGTGCACCTAAGAGCTTCAATTTTGACCTTTCACCCTTTCATATAATTGCATGAAAATGCAGTCCGTTCAATGCTCTTTCTATCACTGTAGCATTTATAAAATGTATTCATTTTTTGTTCGTGATACTAATTGTATGGAATTGAAGGCCTCTTCCTTTGGCCGGAGGTGTATCATATATGTTTCAATGTGCCTTTGTTTTCCCTCCTAGCGCAATGGAGGTCTCTTCCTATCAAAATTACCGTATGATTTGTTTTCTGTGTTGCTATTGGTAAATTCAGTGCATCTTTGTGTTCACTCCACAGTGACAATAATGTATCAAAGCTTGTCATTTCGGTAACGAATCAGCTTTTTCCCTGGTCCCTTAGAGAGCTCCAGCCTGTGCAATAGTAGGGAAGGTGTTGAAATAGTAAATTACACTATTCCTTATGTTAGAGCGCCTCCTACAGCAAGTCGATCTAATTCCTTGCGATGTAAACGCATTGCGCTCTAACAACGAGGTCATTGTAACAACGCGTTGTAAAAAGAACGCAGGGGGGATATTACCAACAAGAGGCGAAAATTATCGGAAAAATCATTTTGCGTGATTTTTTTTATCGCAGCGCATCGCCTGTAATTATCGCCGCTGCAGCGACGTATTATCAATATGTCGCTAGCTGGCGATATTTTTCACCCAATGCGATAAAAGTAGGCGATACATTTAGCGTGACGTCGCTACCGCGACGCATGCTAACGTGAAAAAAAGGACGTTGGGCCTATCAGCGATAAATATCGCAAACCAATAGGCCCCAGGCTTACATAAAACGAGTTAGCGACCCGAAAAACGCCCGCTAAGTCAAAAGATTCACGAAGCAAAATGCCTAACATTGTAGATGATGGTGAGCAAGCAGGGACAAGTGCAGAGGGCAGAAACAACACCCAGGAAGGCCAGGCAAAGACCCAAGGAAAGGCCAAGAGGAAGAGGAATCCAAAGTTCAGTCCAATGGAGAACCAGGTACTGGTTGAAGAGGTGACGCAACACCAGCAGGAACTCTTCGTAAGTTCCACCATCACCATGGCAAGGAAGCAGGAGATATGGCAGGACAGCATGACCAAAGTCAATGCCGTGGGGGAAAAAAGAGGACAGTGGACGAGTGTGAGAAGCGGTGGCATGATACTAAGAGCAAGATAAAGAAGACACTGGGAGCCAACCTTAGGGCAGCGAGGGAGACCGGAGGCGGCAGACCAGCTCCACAGGAGGAGCTGGATAAGCTGGAGGAGCAGGTGTCCCATGTCATCAGCGAGGAGAGTGTAGTTGGAGTCGCAGGCCAGGATAGTGCTGATTTGTAACGCCCACAGCAACACCAGGTGGAGCTGCAACCAGGGACGGGGGGAAGGTGCTGGATGGGCACAGTGGCAGACATGTACTATGAAAGTAATCGTATTGCATACCCTCAAGAACTGTACAACAAGTCCTAGATACCCCTGTGCATGTTGGCATAGGGACATATTACCAATCGCAAACAGCAACTCACACAACACACAGGGGCATATTATCAAGCCCCTCATTGCTGCGTCATTGGCACTTTTCTGCTGATAACGTGGAAATATGTCCATTGCACTATTATCAAGGCAGCGTTAAGTCAATTAACTGTGCTCAAAGCCATGTACATTTTTTTAACGCTGCCTTTGTAATAGGGTCATTATCACAATAAGTCATCCTAAAAGGGGCTGTGCAGTGGGTGTTGTGGAGTGCGTTTCACTGCAACACCCATTCACTTTGACGCTGCCAACTATTAACAAGCTTGGTGACAACAGGTGGCAAGTCCTGTCCTAAAGGTGACGAATCAAGGAGAAATGCTCCTAGTTTTTGTTTCTACCATGTGTGCTGCCTCGTGCAGCACACATGGAAAACAAAAAATTGCACGGTCTGTTCATGTCCTGGAAGGTGTCCCTTCCTGTACATAAACAAACAACATTAAAAAATAGCAAATTTGTTACTTACATGTGTGCTGTATAAAGCATCACACATGTAAGTTACAAAATGGCATTTACTCTTTGTTTATGTGCATGAAGGAACTCCTGCCTGAACATAAACAAACCTCCCTGCTCACAGACACCCTTGCACTCTGGTGCAAGGTTTCCTGTGCTGGCGATAAGTAGCAACAAGTATCACCATGGCAGGGGGAAATGCTAGGCTGCACCATATCCTTGGTAATATGCTGCTGGCTACCGTTTTCAAATTTGCGAAGGGAGCCGTCAACCCAAGATGGCTACCACCTCTCATCCCCACTTTGTTGATAATATGCCCCATAGGGCCACAGTAACAGGAATGACGGCAGTGTATTTGATGCATTAGCGGAAGTAACAGCTCAGAAAGCACTGAGGAAGGGCATGCCAATATGATTAATTGAATGTAAATAGTAGGCCTGGTGCACACCAGAAGCCTCTTTTGCAATTCGAATACAATAGTGCATATCAGCAAGCACTGTTGTGCTGTAGAAGCAGCATCTCCCGCATAAAAAATCTACTACAATGTTGTTGAACACATGTCATATCATGTACCATTGTGCAAGCCAGACAGAACCCCAAATGTGCACCGAAAAGCTAGGCAAACATAGTCAAATCACAATGCCAGAGCACCCCAATCTATCAATCAATCATAGTACTTGTAAAGCGCACTACTTACCCGTGAGGGTCTCAAGGTGCTGAGGGTGGGGGGGGGGGGTGCCGCTACTGCCAAAGAGCCAGGCCTTGAGGAGTCTCCTGAAGGCAAGTAGGTCTTGGGTCTGCCATAGGTGGGTTGGGAGGGTGTTCCAGGTCATGGCAGCGAGGTAGGAGAAGGATCTGCTGCCGGAGGTTGTCATTTGGATGCGGGGGACAGCGGCGAGGGGAAGGCTGGTGGAGCGGAGCTGGCAGGTGAGTGAGGGTGTTGAAGCTGATTCGGCTGTTCAGGTAGGCATTTCTGGTGTTGTGGAGTGCTTCATGTGTGTGTGTGAGGAGCCCCAAGGTGATCCTCTTGCCGACGGAGAGCCAGTGTAGGTCTCTCAGGTGGGGGTGATGTGGCAGTGGCGGGGGACGTGGACCATCATTCGGGCGGAGGCGTTTTGGATGCTTTGTAGATGCCGTAGGTGTATGTCTGGGATTCCTGCGTAGAGGGCGTTGCCGTAGTCCAGTCTGCTGCTGACGATGGCCTGTGTCACGTTCTACCTGTTTAGCTCAGGATACACTTGTAGATCCTGCGGAGCATGCGGAGGGTGTTGTAGCATGAGGAGGAGACAGCGTTGACCTGTTCGGACATGGAGAGGGAGGAGTTGAGGATGAATCCTAGGTTGCGTGCATAATTGGTGGGGGAAACAACCTTTACAACGCAACTTTTACACCGCACTACCATTACAGCGAAACGTTTACAACGCAACATCCATTACAACGCATGCATTTACAACGCAACCATTACAATGCATGACACTACAACGCACACCACTACAACGCATGCCATTACAACGCAGTCATTACAACGCATACCATTACAACGCATAGCATTACAACACATAGTACCCATACACTATCCAACAATTACCCTACTGTTGCACCCCCTGGAGTTAGAATAGTAATTTTTACCCCTACACTATCCAACACTTACCCTACTGTTGCACCCCCTGGAGTTAGAATAGTAATTTTAACCCCTACACTATCCAACACTTACCCTACTGTTGCACCCCCTGGAGTTAGAATAGTAATTTTTACCCCTACACTATCCAATACTTACCTTACATGCAATGTAATATTATGCATTGTAATGGTATGCGTTGTAAATGTAGTATGCATTGTAGTGGAATGCGTTGTAAAGGTAGTTTCAAAGAATTTGTTGTAATGGTATGCTTTGTAATGGTATGCGTTGTAATGGATGTTGCGGTGTAAAAATTGCGTTGTAAAGGTAGGCGTTGTAAAAGTATGCGTTGTAACGTCTTACATCCGTTGGTGGGTGTCTGTGCTGTTCCCAGTGTGGTCAGACACCAGGAGTAGTCCCAGGCTGATGGGGCGGCTCTGAGGATGAGTACCTGTGTATTGTCCGAGTTCAGCTACAGTCGGCTGTTCCTCATCCAGTGGGCGGCGGCCTACATTCTTTCGTGGAAGTAGGTTTTGTTGGGGTCCGGGTCCTTGGTGAGGGAGAGGATGAGCAGGGTGTCATCACTTGTGCGAGTGGGGCCATGTAGATGTTGGCTGAGGGATGAGCCCTGGGGGATGCCACAGATGATATTGGTGTCCTTGGATTGGAAGGGCGGCTGGTGGATGCTCTGGGTCCTGCCGGAGAGGAAGGACGTGGTCCAGTCAAGGGCCTTCTCTTGGATTCTGGCTCATAAGAGGCGTGTGTTTAGAGTTCGATGGCAGACTGGGTCAAAGGCGGCTGACAGGTCCAGGACGATGAGGATTGAGGTTTCACCGTTGTCCAGTTGGCGCCTGATGTCGTCTGTGGTGGCGATGAGGGCTGTCTCAGTGCTGTTGTCTCGTTGGAACATGGACAGGGATGGGTCCAGGATGTTGTTGTCTCCCATGTGGCGGCCCAGTTGCATGTTGATGTTGTTCTGGGTGAACTTCACTGGGAACGGGAGCTGGGAGATAAGCTGGAATTTCTTGAGGTCCTTGGGGTCTGCCTTGTGCAACTTGAGGAGGGCGTTGATATTGGGGTGTTTCCAGCTTACCGGAAATGTTGCTGTTCCGTAGTTGGGGTTTGATGGCAGCGTCTGCTTTGTACAATACATGGTGCTGGGCACGGGTCTGATGGAGAGCCTGAGTGGATGGAGGTCAAGAACTTGTGGATCTTGTCATTGTTGATGTTGGACCAGGAGGTCAGGGGGTTGGCACTGGTGGTGATCACAGGGGAGGTGGAATCTGGCATATTTGTGGCGTGTCTCGTGTTGAAGTTGTCATGGATGTCAGTGATCTTGCGTTGGAAGAAGATGGCTAGTGAGTTGCACAGTTCTTGTGAGGGAGGTATGTTGTTGGTGTTGGTGCTGGCGTTGGAGAGTTCCTTCACGATGGTGAACAGCTCCTTGCTCTTGTGTGCGTTGTCATCCAGCTGCTCTTTGAAGGAGGATCCCATGGCTAATCTGATGAGGTGGTGATATTTGCAGTTGGCGTCCTTGTTAGCTGAGTGGTTGTCCGGAGTGCGTTCGTGGCGCCATATCTTCTCGAGTTTCCGGCATGCACGTTTGGAGCTCTGCAGTTCGTCTGTGAACCAGGTGGTTCTCTTTCTGGGGTGGTTGTTGGAGGTTTTCTGCAGTGGGGCAAGGGTGTTGGCGCAGTCGTCAATCCACTGTCTGAGGTGGCGGGCTGCAGTGTCTGGGTTGGTGTAGTCTGTGCGTGGGTTTTGGGTGAGTGTCTTGATCAGCTGCTCTTTGGTGACTTAGCTCCAGCGGTGGCGAGGTAGCTGTTGGGTGCGGTGCTGCGTGGTTTGTTCCTTGAAGGGGAAATGGATGCAGTGCTGGTCAGTCAAGTGGAATTCAGTGGTGTGGTAGAAGGTGACATGGGTGCCTGTGGAGAAGACCGGGTACAGCGTGTGACCAGCGTTGTGGGTGGGTGGGGTGACGAGTTGTCTGAGGCTGATATTGCCCAGGGTGGTGGAGTTGGTGTTGTTGTTGTTTTTGAGGTTGAATTTCAGGTCCCCGAGAAGAATGTAGTCTCTGGATGTGAGTGTGTGGATGCTGGTAAGGTTAGCGATGGAGTTGCTGAATTGAATTTGGGATCTGGGGGGTCTGTAGAAGAGTGTCCCTCTGAGGATGGTGTTCTGGTCGGTGTGGATCCGGAAGTGCAGGTGTTTGGCGGTGTTCAGGATGTTGTCTGAGTGGGTGGCGAGTTTGAGGGTGGACTTGTGGACAATGGCCATTCATCCTCCGGTTTAGTTGGTGTGATCCCTGTGGGTGATCTTGTAGACATCTGGGACGGCTATGGCGATGTCAGGCACAGAGGAGTTGTTCCCCCATGTCATGGTCAGGAGGGCCACGTCTAGGGTGGAGGTGTTGAGCAGATCCCAGAGATATATGGCGTGTTTGCGTGTTGTGCGGGTGTTGAGGATTATGCAGCAGAGGTTTTTGGGTCCAGTCCTAGGAGGTTTTATGGTACTGTTGCAGGTGAAGCTGCAGGTGTTGCAGGAGAAAAGTCTGTGAGTCTGTTTTTTGGCGGCTTGAAAGCTGTGTCGTTCTTGACGGGGTTGAGTGTGTGGAGGGTGCTGGCGTCGTAGCGGACTCTGGTTTCGTGGTGTTTGCGCGGTCCAGGGGTCTGGCGCTGGGCGCGGTCCAGGTGTAGACGGGCTTGCCTTTGTTCCACCTTTCGCACACCAGCTGCCCACCCGCTGTGCGGCCTACATAAGAGGGGAATATGTAGGGTGTAGCAGCTGGGAGGCGGGAGCGGGGTGTTCAATGGGGAGAAGGGTGCAGAGGCGCAGGGACGCAACGCCGCAGCGGACGCAGCGGCGTGAAGGAGCAGAAAACGGCAGCAGCACAGACGTGCGGCAGGGAGCAGGCCCCAGGCAGCTGGTGGCCATGTGGTGGCAGGGAAGACAACCTGCCTGCAAGCAGGGTCAGAGTGCATCTGCAAAACACACAGTGGCACAACAACGTTACATGTAGAACATTTACTAAATGGACCCCTTGCAACATCACCATGCACATACAAAATGAATGAACAACTACACATGTCACTTGGATGCCACATTGTGTATGTGCAGGAAATGTCAATGCCCCTGCGCCCAATCAGGCATGCCTTCACCAACGTCTGCACACCTGCAGCATTGCCCACATGTATCTGAGTAGTGCCCAAGCTTTTGCAACCATTGCCAGCCTGACACATACACTCTTGTCTACAGACTACTCAAGCACTTTCACCCAATGTCACCTGTGTGCCAATGTCTGAGGCACCATGCCTAATTGTGCACATGTACATCAACATACACAGTGCATCCACAATGTTCCATCACAGTTGCATGTGTCTGTGTGCACGCAAATCAAATGTGTGTGGTGATAAAAAAATAGATTTACACAACACCAGCAATCTCATGCAATGTGCTTCCAGGCCGTGCTATGAGATGTGTGGCCACATTACCCAGATCGGTGAGAAAAATATCCCTGCCTTGCAGTTCGGGCTGGACTGTTCCCATGAGGCACAGGGTCAGACTGATTAGCATATGGCCATGTCTGAACTGGGGTGGCAGAGTGGGCTAAAGAACGGTGATGGATTAAACCCAGTTGACTGGGTGTACGTGTTTGATTGGTTCAGATGCTCCGTCCATCACCACCCCCTTTTGTACCACTTTGTTCGCCATAACTTGGTGGGGTATGCTCAGACGTGAGTCCCTTGCTCACTTTGCCACTGGATACTGCTTAAATGCCAGAAACCAGTCCTCGCAAGCTTGTTTCCGGTCCAGGGAAGGCATGGCTTTGCAGTTCGGGCTGGACTGTTCCCATGAGGCACAGGGTAAGACTGATTTGCATATGGCCATGTCTGAACTGGGGTGGGAGAGTGGGCTAAAGAACGGTGATGGATTAAACCCAGATCTGTTGACTGGGTGAGAGTCTTTGATTGGTTCAGATGCTCCGTCCATCACCACCTCCTTTTGTACCACTTTATTCGCGATAAGTTGGCGGGGTATGCTCAGACATGAGTCTTTTGCTCACTTTGCCACTGGATTCAAGCAAGCCGGGCTGAAGACGGCTGAAATGCCAGAAACCGGTCCTTGGAAGCTTGTTTCCGGTCCAGAGAAGGCATGGCTTGGCAGTTCGGGCTGGACTGTTCCCATGAGGCACAGGGTCAGACTGATTTGCATATGGCCATGTCTGAACTGGGGTGGCAGAGTGGGCTAAAGAACAGTGGTGGATTAAGCCCAGATCTGTTGACTGGGTGTGAGTGTTTGATTGGTTCAGATGCTCCGTCCATCACCACCCCCTGTTGTACCACTTTGTTCGCCATAAGTTGGCGGGGTATGCTCAGATGTGAGTCCCTTGCTCACTTTGCCACTGGATTCAAGCAAGCCGGGCTGAAGACGGCTGAAATGCCAGAAACCGGTCCTCGGAACCTTGTTTCTGGTCCAGGAAAGGCATGGCTTGGCAGTTCGGGCTGGACTGTTCCCATGAGGCACAGGGTTTGTTTTGCGTGTCTTGGTGGTGGTGGTGGTCCATTGTTTTTGGCAAGTATCTGGTCAGCATAGTTATGGTTGCCCTTATTGATCTGTATATGGTACTTGTTTCCTGGCTGACGTCTTCTGACAGAAAGATAAATGTTGTAACCCCATTAGACACCACATCTCCCTGTTACTCCAATTTGTCACCTGTCTTAATGGTCAATATTTCACGCCCCATTTCCATCTTTGCACCCCAACTTGACGCCCCAATTTCATATGGTGCCACATTTCACGCCTCATTTCCATCTTTGCACTTCAACTTGACGACCCAATTTCATATGGTGCCACATTTCACGCCCCATTTCCATCTTTGCACCCGAAAATTTGACGCCCCAATTTCATATGATGCCACATTTCACGCCCCATTTCCATATTTCCAGACATTACATGCCCTCTTTGCAGCTCTTACCCGATTACACACATGCATCTTTGAGGCATATGTTCAGGAACCTCATTGACAGTATGGCCATCTGTGCAGATATTATTTGGCAATTATACAGCAACAATGTGCTTGTTTATATGCAGGATATATTTCATATACGGTCCCAGGTTCGATATCCTGCACATCTTGTGCGGGCTTCTATAGGAATTGTAATGGGCAGATTAGCAAGCCAGTTCTCTCATCTTTATGGACAGTTTCCTGCCGCAAAGACAGACATGTTTTTGACAAGTGTCTGGATGATATGCACCATTGTATATTGGGAGGTTGCATGCACTATTGGCATTCTTTACACCATTTCACACACTCCGAATTTAGAAGAATCACACAACTTACACACTCCAATATACCTGGATTGGGGCAATGTCAGCAGATTAAAAATCTCATCTACATCACTAACAACAGCCTAGTTTGCTTGTATTGAAATTAAGTGACACAACCTTTTGACCTAGTGTAGCCTACGTAGCACCATGAAGAGTATGGTGTCATACATTTTCCACACTGCAGAGCATTTCTGTACTGTGGACACATTGCCAACGTCCAAGGAGTAGTGTTTTCTATAACCACTTATTGAGCCACGTAACTGTTTAATGAGTACAGTGCCCATGGTAGACAGTGACACGTAGACATGGTATGTTTTTGTATCATTTTATTTGTCTGACACCACGTGTGTGGTCATTTGGCTCTGACATGAGATCAGATGGTGAGTGTCACAATGTGACTGACTCAGTCGAAGAAATTGGTAATGATGCGGTTCCTCCATGCAAGCCCTGCAGCATTAGGTGTGGGATGTACAGCACCAGCCTCTTCTTCATCCTCATCTTCATCAGGTCGTTCTGGCACTTGGATCAATGGAGCTTTAGTACGGACACATATGTTGTGCAACACACAATATGCCAGGATGATTTTATTCACCGCTTCTGGCCTGTACAGCAGGCTGCCACCTGAGATATCCAAACACAGAAACCTTGACTTTAATACACCAAATGTCCACTCCACAATGGACTGTGTGCGTCTGTGTGCCGCATTGTACTGCCTCTGGCCTTGGGTGGTGGGGTTTCGTACTGGTGTCATCATACATGGTCCAAGTGCATATCCTTGGTCCCCTGTGACATATAAGGAAAATTAGTCATTGGTTGTGCTGGATGTCTTGTTGATGTACATGGATTTGTGTGTTGGCATTTATGTAAAGTTGTTTATCAAGTTGGCCATGTGTTGCTGCAGAATGCTTTAGTGCATGTTTGCAAATGATATTGGCTCTCTGCTGTGACTCCATCCAACATCATTTTGGTGTGCAGCTCAGCTGCATGAGTGGCTCTTCTCCCATCTGCCACTGACACTGATCCACCTAATGCACTGTCATTATCATAGCTATGTAGGAGGCATGATAACACATAACACACACTTGACTTTCTGTGCTGCTGCATTCGGCAAGCCTGCAGCATGGCACAACACATGCTGTTTCCGGTCATGAGCTGAGCCAAAACCACAGTTAGCTACCCCTCACATGCATGGACCATTGTGGCCTTGTTAGCTTCACCAACAACATCAACTTCTGCAGATGCAACACCATCCACTACCTGTACTATGTGTTCCTTCCTGTCTTGGACTCCAAGTCACATGCCATGAGTGCTCAACATACATTGTCCATGTTGACACATGACATGTCTGACATTAGGCTGACCACGGTTGTCACCACTCTGATCCACAATGCAGGGCACACCTTAGACTTGTCATTATGCACAGCTAGGGCCATCACGTTGGCACCTGTCTGCACCCAGCCCAGACCAGGTCCAAAAATCATGCAAGTCATACACACCATAAGTGCATTGGGTACACAGCTAATGAACTGCAGAGCAGGGCTGCTACATTTGTAAATATATGTCAGCAAATTTTTAAGGTAGACAAGAATACTTTCCTTGGTGGACACTGCAACAATGAGATCACACACTTGATTACAGTCACACAACTGGGTCGAGACCTGTCCTTCCGCACGCTGAATATTCAAACCATTAGCTTCCATGAATCTGTAGACCACACCATACTCAAGGGACAATAGTCCAAGTGAGATGCTCATTGCCAAGATGTTGTTTGTTGATTATTCCACCACTGACATCCTTGATGCTTTACTCGGAGGCTATGGGATCACAAGTTAGGATCATGTGTGACAAGGAGGGATGGTCTAGCAATGAGTTAGAGACTTTCTTTCACATGCCGAATGGGAGAGGCAGTCATGTCCAAATGTGAAGGATGTGTATCCACACTCAACATCATTGAAACTAACAACACAGCATGCTTCCTGATTTTCCACACCACTGGCCCAGGATCTCAAACTTGTCCATTTGCTATAGGTATTCATAGAGCTAAATTGAGCGACCCATCACAAATTATTCATCATCTTAGGGTATATGTACATACAGCTTCAAGATTTTGTGAAAACAGAGGTACCAATAGTATGTGATGAGCTCATGGTGCACCACTTGACACAAATTAGACATTGCTCCCACACACCAAGCAGTCCACTTCCTGGTTGCATTTTTCACTGACATGACTAACATGGAATTGGTAATGCTTGTGGCCATTTCCATGGTCCTACCAACAAAGTATCCCTTTCCACATGCCATGTCAAGTTGTAATAACATGCAAACCCAATCAAACAGTGACCCACAGGCAGTGGGAGGATTTATGACAAGCACATTTGCTCTGAGTTTACATGATTGTGAGAGCATATTGGTTCAGGACATTAACATTGCCTACAGACAAGTAGAAACCTGCTTCACAGAGGCACTCAATGCGTTAGCACCATGGTTCACTGACAATGCCAGGAAAGCTATGACGTCTACACCCAAAATCAACATGAACTCACACTAGGGACTGGTAATGGTGCAAACAGATGACATGCCAATGGCCTAATAACTATTGTATTATAGTTAAGGTGGCAATGACAATCCCAAACTTACGAACTGATCAAGACATCCCACGCAAGTTGTATGACACGTAAATCAATATGTCGGAATACTCATCTGCAAACATGTTTAGCTTACTGGAAGTCTTACAATGTTATGTGAGATTGATTCAGCCCCCTCATACATCTGAGGGGTCCTGTAATGGATTATTCAATTTATTTACTGATGAGGTGGAAGAGGTTACTGTCTAGTTTCATCTGGAGGATCACCATGGCATGGGCAACATAACCACAGTGGATAGAGCAGTCAAAGAAGTAACCGTACACACGTTTTGAGCTATAGCAACAGATGTGATTATGAAGCTAGCAACTGTTGGCATTACAGGCTAACTGCAGGAACCAACACACACAGTAATTCAGATGCAGGTAGGTCACTGCATCATGCCATTGAGGTCATTCCTGTCCTCCCACTCATTCTAATTATGTACAGTCCCCTTTAAATGTCAACAAGACATGGTCTGTACATTGAGATGTTACCTCACAGGGACCATGAGCTGCATCTTTGTTTGTGGCCCATTTTGACACTACCTTTCCTGGGGGATAGTTGATGAAAACTGAATTAATCTACAGCTCAGCAACCATTGCACTTAAAAAGGCCCTGCTACACATGTCGCAATCTTTTTTCCAAACCACACACTCCACTGAAACTGCGTTGCTCTTGCCTAGTGTAACTCGGGGACAACGAGCAGCCATGGGTCAGACTGACGCACGGATCCTGTAGCATTTCAGTGCAGCATTTGCCACCATCTCTCATGGGCTAATTCTCCTCTGACTGGAGTCATGTGGAGTGAAGCCCTTAGCCCTTAGATGGATGAGTCATTTCATTACATCAAGGGGCGTTCATGTGGTACATGCAAGATTTTCTTCTGGAATTACTCCACTCCTACATGGTAACCCTCATGGCTGGGTATTGGACGCCAGACAGTTTGATCTTTATTTGTTACCACTTTCCTGCATGGTTGTAGGTGCATGGGGTCTCAATTGATTCATACGATGATGATACTCTGCTTATCTTCATACTGTTCGAATAGCCAGACTTCATCGCATGACAATTTGATTCATGTATGGAGGCAGTTGCTA
The DNA here is from genome assembly GCF_964263255.1 of Lissotriton vulgaris. Classification (NCBI taxonomy): domain Eukaryota; kingdom Metazoa; phylum Chordata; class Amphibia; order Caudata; family Salamandridae; genus Lissotriton; species Lissotriton vulgaris. The sequence goes on from NC_141687.1 coordinate 1,487,760,268, forward strand.
CATGGAGGCCTAATCACTGCCTGAAAGTTAATGGCAGTTCAAAAGAGGTGCTGCTCGTAGAAGGAGCGTCATTTGTATGGACATCTGCTTGGAGGCCTCATACACTTTTTTGACTCACAAATCACAAAATAGACTGGATTTACTTTATCATATGGCATGATTCCACATTCCATATATGAGCAGAATGTGTGAAGGAGAAGGGACATGTTCATGAACACTGCAAGTCCAGACTCGGATCCATATTTGAGGCTCAATCTCCATATACCTACAGATGTAACCGGTGGTCTGCATCTGCCTTGCATGCCTCTGCATCCTCCATGCAGCTTTCACAAGTTTCCACACATTGTTGTGTGCTACTGGGTCACTGACGGTAAGTGACATGAAGCTGGACTACATTTGTACAGTATATGGCAACATGACAAACTCTGCTGTGGTATTCATCCTGCCTGTCCAGCACAAGACATACACAGTGGGACTTGTGTTGCAAGTTTATTTGTGAGTGATGTTTCTCCATCACACAAGCATGTTTCACACATCGCGGAACATTTGCTGGGGGGGCAGGGGTGTGCGACTTACAGTGAGTTTGGTCAATGTATCTAGCTGCAGTTCCCACAGTTCATGGTGTTAATGTGTCTGGTGTGGGGTGATGTTGTTTGACATCTTGTATGCGATATTGTGATATGGAGATTAGCACATTTCTGTTTTGCATGTGTGTAATGCTGATGCAAGTTGTATGTTGGATTGCTACTTACCAAGTAGGACTGCATTCCCAAATGTCCCATCCTGGAAGCGCTGGTTAATGACTGACTGCTGGTAGATGTACGAATCATGCACACTCCCTGGAAACTTGGCAATGACATTTGTGAACAGTCCACGGTGGTCCACTATCGCATGCACATTCATTGAGTGAGTGTGCTTTTGGTTTCGATATATGTGTGCACTGTCTGCAGGTGGCACTAATTGGACATGTGTGCAGTCTATAGCACCCAGAACTTGTGGGAATCCAGCTATGTCATGGAAACCCTGCTTGACCAGAAGCTGTTCCCGCACAGTGTTGGGGAAGTAGAGTTGCTGGGGTATCAGGCTGATTATGCCATCCAAAACAATAGGGAGAAATCTTGAAAAGGCTGCCTGTGAGACTCAGCCAAGTCTGGATGTTGTGGGTGGAAGTGTCCCTGAGGCCAGGAAATGTAGCACAGCCAGCAGCTTTGTTTGCGGGGGTATATTAGTTATACGCTGGGCTGGTGGTGTCAGCCTGTGGGCTATGTGGTTCAGGATGTAGTCAATTGATGTCCGTATGAGCCTGTGGTGGGCTATGACATCCTGTGGTTGTAGGTCTTCAAGGATGATTCGTCTGCGCATTGGCAGCCGCCGACTTTGGCGCTGCCTTGGTGGTGGTCCAGGAGGCGGTGGTGGTGGCGGTGGTGGTTGTTGCCTTTGTGAGACTCCAAGCTGAATGATTACTGCCTCCATGGCATCTGCAGGTCCTCAGCTTTGTGGCGTTGCTGGGCTGGGCTGGTCTCCCTTTATATGGTCTCCTTTTTATCTCCAGTTTTTATTTTTTTGAACTGGTTTTAGCAGTTCATATTTATCTCCAGCTAAGGGGCCTTAGCGCGATTTTTTTTGTCGCTAAGCAAGTCCAGGGTTGCTAATAGTGCGATGGTGTGTTAGCGACTTTTTCATGAAATTTAGCGAGGGTACGCTTACCTCTCATGTCATTAGTGATATTTATCCTTCCATGTATGGCGATAGTTTTTTTGCTCGATATCGCCGGAAAACAGTCGCTAACAGTAGTTAGCGATAGCTTTCTAATAGGGCAATAGTTTTTTCGCCGCTTTATCAGGATTTTTTCCCGCTAGAGCGGCGATAGTGCCCTCGATAATATGCCCCGTAATGTAATGGCAGTGTTGTAAACGCTGTTTGGCGGACTGTTCATCAGCCTGAACTTAGAAAATGTTCATGTCCCCCCCTCTCCTGCTACCTGAGCAGTCCATGTGACAAATGTACCACGTTTTTCATTCGGCAGGACCGTAAACGGTGCTGGCTTCTGGTACAGCTCACGGTTCAGATTCCACTGCCAATAATATGTTAAAATTATTTGCATTTCGAGCATTTTTAATTAATTGACTAACCAAGCATTTTTACCTTCTGTAATGATTACTACGTTTTAATAATCTTTCATATATTGTACAACTGAACTTTGTCTTGTGTGGATTTTCCTATGCAATTGCTCGGCGTTAGAGGCCTTCTGGTTAGGGCTCTAGTATATAAAGACTCAGACATACCCCTAATACATCAGTTAGCTCTTTTGATATAATAGAAGCAATGACAATGGCATCAAGCCCCTGGCAGCAGCTTTATTGCCACACGGGAATATAAGGGGCCTCTAGAGGGCAATGCGGTCCCTTTGTTCTTGGCTGTCTCCACAGAGCAGCACACCCTATTAAAGCAACAAGTAACGGAAGTGGTCATGGCTTGGAACTTACACAGCTCCACTACTGGGAAGCCTGGTGCCCTTCCTCCCCTGCCCCCTTCACATCAAAGTACCCTTTGAAGGAGAGGTGTGGACCAATGTGTGAGCAAGAGGCAGCATGAAAGTGGTTACCAGGATTGAGCGCTGCTCCACATGGTCCCATTTTACAGGACTGCGCTAACGTCTCGGCTCTAAATGATCCTAAGCACTTTCCCCAACCTTCAGCAGTTGCAAATATTCAGAGAAACACTGTAGCTTCCACTTCTCTTTACCTCGCATCCAATTTCTGGAAGGTACTGCATGGCCCTCCAGGGCTTTCTACAAACCTACGACAGCTTAGGTGCTGTTACTGTAGTGCAGTGCTTCTACTTGCCCCATCCCTCAAGTCTGGTGCGGCTCCGAAGGTCTAGATTCTTGTGGAGCTGCAACCTTTTACAGCATTGTCCTCCACATTTAAATGCTCCTTCTCAAAGCGCCTCTCACTAATCCTGGGAGCGCTGAATAGGCTGCAATGCTATAACGCACCATTGGCCTGGCCAACGTTAGTGCACCTGATCTCCTTTTGCACACCTCTCCTCCTCCCCCTTCTGAGAACATTGGCTTCACCTAGCTCCAACTGCATTGAGGAAGAGGTAATCTTGTCCGCCTCAAGGGGACTTCAAATGGTAGGTTTTCTAACTGGTCTATCAGGCTGACTGCAGGAGCTCAAAGTCTTCAAACCACTTGGGTAAATGCATAGAAATTTAGAGAAAGGGAAAGCAATGGTGGAATTACTGGCTTTTAGAGTCAAACTATTATAGTGGTAAGGTAATAGTTGGGGGTTATTAAGCTGATGAGGTTGAGGCAGATTCAAGAATACGGCAAGCAGAAGAACATAAAGGGGAGTTTTGAGACCGTCATACAAAAGAAAAAGAGAGGGGATTAGCAAGCTCCAAGGGGAAGGGTACTGGTAGGGTGGGGAGGATAGGTCATGTGTTTCTGGTGTGTGAGATGGGGTAGGATAATATTGCAGTATTGATAGTCTTACTACATAAGAATTCGTTGGAGTTGCTTTTGAGGTCAGGTAAGTCTGGAAGGGAAAGGGATTAGAAAATTGCTAAGTTGGGTGTGCAAGCAAACCTAATAAAAGAGGGAACACTGGCAAACAATATGCCAGGAGCAGAGGGAATGAAGAAAAAAGGTAGGGGTGAGGAATTGGCAGAGTAATTAGATTCAGAAACAAAATAAGAGGTGGCTCTAGTGAAAGACACCACCCACCAGCTCAAGGGTAAAGTTCAACAGCCCCAAGGAGCTAGCAGATCACAGGGATGGCCACAGAAGGCAAGGGGACAGTACATGGGTATAGGCCAGCCCTCGAGGGAGAGGCTGACAAAACACTAGACTGTGTCCAGCAGTGTCCATTGTATGTGTGCCTGTGTTGCAGTCTGGATTGTTTTTTGTGCAGCAAGGGATACCTTTCTGCATAAAAACAATCTTTGGAGGCATATTCCTCTTTGCAGGTGTGCTGCAGAATAGACAAGAGGAAGTAACGAGGAGAAATAAAGATATTTCTTCTCGTTATGCCATCCTCATGTAGGCAAACCTTTTAGTCACAAACCCAGGGTACTGGCCTTAGTAAATCTGGGTTTGCTTCAAAATACATGGTTGAATGCACAGGACCACCGATTTAACACCTCCCCAATGCAAGGAAAGTAAAGTAATACAAAGTGCTATCTTGCATTACTTTCTGAGAAAAATGTGAGGTAAATCTTGGAAAACCAAGATTTGCTTGGCTTTGTAAGTTCCGACTAATATTTTGCATCGTAGCTGCACCAAAAAAAGTGGAGCAACAACAACAAGAAATGTTGGCGAATCTGTGCCGTACTCTTGTATTTACATTTTTATCCTGAAACATGCCACCAAAACAACCTTTTGCCAAAACTTTCATGTCTTACCAGAAAATATTATGAATTTAAGTTTCATGGTCAATTGATCAATCAAAAGGTGTTTGTATAGTGCTGCTTGTCACCCGCGAGAGTATCCAGGTGCTTGCTGCCAGGCTTACTCAAAGAGCGAGGTCTTGAGTCCTTCCTGAAGTCGGTGAGCAAGGGTGGCGTGCGGAGGTGGAGGGCATTCCAGGCTTTGGCAGTGAGGTAGGAGAAAAAGCTTCTTCCGGTGTGGCTTCGGAGTATGCAGGGGATCACTGCGAGGGCGAAGTGTGCTGAACTGAGGCTCCTGAGTGGTCAGTGGACGTGCGGGCGGTGACTCATATAGGCGGGTCCCTGGTCATGGAGGGCCTTGTGGTCGTTGGTCAGAAGTTTGAGGTGGCATCTCTTCTGAACCGGAAGCCAGTGGAGGTCCTTCAGATGCTCGGTGATATGGGTTCTCGTGGGCAGGTTGGGGATCAGTCTGGTCTTGTGTTCTGGATAGTTTGAAGTCTGCGCATGAGATTGGAGGTGGTGCCTGTATAGCGTGCATTGCCGTAGTATTACCGTCTTCCTGGTGCTCATGGGCAGCCACCTGAAATTCTTGTGGATCATGTGGAGGGTATGGAAGCACACTGAGGAGATGGTGTTGACTTGGAGTTTCATGGATAGTTCACTGTCGAAGATGATGCCGAGGTTGTTGGTGTGGTCTTTTGGTGTGGGGGTTGGTGAGAGTTCTGTAGGCCACAGGAGTCATCAGAGAGTTTGCTGATGATGAGGCCATCAGTCTTGTCTGTATTAAGCTTGAGGCAGTATTCCCTCATCCAGGCTGACACACTTTTCATGCAGTTGTGGAAGATAGCTTACTTTGTGGTGGGGTCGGCTGAGAGCGATCGGATGAGCTGGGTGTCGTTGGTGTAGGAGATGATGATGTTGTGTGAACTGAAGATGTATTCGAGTGGTGACAAGTAAATGTTGAAGAATGTTGGGCTGAGGGAAGAGCCTTGGGGAATGCTGCATATGTTGTGCTTGGATTGTGATGTGAAGGGGTGTAGTCTGACTTTCTGGGTGTGTCCCGTGAGGAAGGATGCCATCCATCTGAGTGTGGACCTATAATGCTGACCTGGTGTACTCGTTCTATGAGTGTGTGGTGGGAAACATTGTCGAAAGCTGCCATGACTGCAGGTAGGATCAGGTTGGTTGATTCTCCTCTAAACAGTAGTGTGCTGATGCCATCTGATGTGGCAATCAGGGCTGTCTTGTTGATGTGGTTGGTTCTGAAGCCTGATTGAGAGGGGTCCAGCAGGTTGTATGTCTCCAAGTGTTTGATGAGTTGGAGGTTGATGGCCTTCTCCAGGACTTAGGCTGGGAATAGGAGTAGCAAGATGAGGCGGTAGTTCTGGAGCTCACCGGGGTCAGCCGAGGGTTTCTTGAGGAGAGGACTGACCTCAGCGAGCGATTCCCCCCCAAACTGGACCTGGTCAAATGGAAGAACAAAATCCTACCTGGATTTCGTTATTTGCAACTCGGATTTTCTATCCAATCTGACCAGCTTCTCCGTTCTGCCAAGACTTGAGAGCGACCACAGGCCATTGGTTGTTTCCTTTGCCACAAACTTAATTCTCCACAAAAAGGCACCACTCACATATAAAGGAATACACTCCGACAACCTAAAACGCCTGAAATGGAATGAGTCCAACGGACAATGTATCCTAAAAACAAGCAAGGATTTTATCACGTGTGCACTTGACCAAATGGCCTCCCCAACAGCAATATGGTCGCAGTTATGTACACATTTGATCAGACTTTATCCAGCGACAAGGCAGGGCCTTAACCGCACTCCACCAGTAGGAGCAACAGCACTGGCAATGATACAAACACTAAAAAGAACGAGAAACAACGCACTGAGGCTGCTCTTAAAATCCCCAGAGAACAACAACCTCCTCGACATATATTGTCATGCCCAAAAGGCATTTAGGAGGGCAGTTACCCAAGAGAGAAAGGACCAGGAATCTCAATTCTGGGTCAAACTGGTATGGGAAAGTAAACAACAAAATTCAAAGTCATTTTGGTCACTTATCAACAATATTGATCGAAACATAACATCATTTGGATCAGCGAACATCCAGGAAGCAGACTGGATCCTGTACCTAACAGAGCATTTCCAGGCACAAGATAACCCTGATAGCCCTGGATTAACATGGGATTTTGACACTGGCACGGGTGCAACACCGAACCCTCCACTCGATCAAATGCAGGGGCCTTCCTCATTTGAGGAACTGTCGGAAGAAAGAGTAGTCAAAGCTCTTACCAAAGGAAGACAAGATGGAGCACCAGGCCCGAATGGCCTGCCGCAGAGGCTATTCAAGTCTGATGTCCCTTTCTGGTCCATAGTGCTATTAAACCTCTTTAACTACACCCTGACCTACCAAACTATCCCGGACTCTTGGAGAGGTGCTATTATCCATCCCATCTATAAAGCCGGTCCACGAGGCAACCCAAACAACTATAGATTAATTGCCTTGCTGGACATAGAGGCAAAACATTTTGCAGGCCTCATTTTGGAGGATCTGAGACAATGGGTAAAGGATAAAAATCTGATCCCTTTCAATCAAACAGGATTTGTTGCCAAATCAGGAACAATGACAAACTTACTGGCAACCTCCACCATCATCGACAAAGCCCTCACAAACTCCAGGTCGATTTTTTGCTGCTTTGTCGACTTCAAAGCAGCATTTGACAGGGTGCTTAGGGCAGCGCTGTGGCAAAAACTAAAGCAGTGGGGAATCCCAGACAATATCTTGAACCCCATCATCCTGCTGTACTCTAACACATGGGTCCGAGTGAAGTTAGGGTCTGGCACGCATCTCTCCCGGAAAATCTGGACCTCTCGTGGAGTCAAACAGGGATGCGTGCTGGCTCCCCTTCTCTTCAATCTATTCATTGCGGACCTATCAAGCACCCTTGAGGAAGTAATCAGTCATCCACCAAAAGTAGGAGGCACGGCATTATGCAATCTTTTATATGCCGACGACTTGGCATTGTTCAGTCTCACCAGAGTGGGGCTACAGAGACTTCTGGACGCCTTAACGCAATATACGGCTAACAACCAGTTAGAAATTAACATAAAAAACTATGGTTGTCCCGTTTGGCAAAAAATGCTACAGAGGTGGAGGCTGGACAATAAACAAAAAAAGTATTTTAATCGGCCAATCGTATAAATACTTAGGGGTCCATTTGGACTCCAGGGGCAGTTTTACTAAACAGAGCACTGTGATTGCAGCCAAGGCAACAGCGTTAATGATATCCCTGGCTAAGCTATCGAGGAGACTCTCAGGCCCCACTGTTTTGCCCTTACTGGAAGTGCTTAGAGCAAAGATCGGGCCAACTCTTTCGTATGGTATAGAGATCTTCAAGGGGAAAATGAACAATTCCCTAAACAAACTGACAATCAAACTCTATAAGAAATTGCTTCACCTGCCAAGGTCCTCCTCGCCAGCACAGGTCAGACTAGAGCTGGGCCTAACAAACTATGAATCCTCTAATGTTGGCTCATATCTTAATCTGATCCACAAACTAAGGAAGGCAGAAGCTGGTACCTTGGAACTCCTGGTCTGGAATGAAATCAGTGTGAGCAATCCGGGAGGAACTTATGGTCACCTTCTAAACGACTATATCCAACAAACGTCTGCTGCAGATCTCTGGGCTCTCAACCCAAGCCAGACTGTCTTCAAAAATACAATAAAAAAAGTTACAAAACTGAAATCCTTGATCATGGATAAAGCTCTCCTTGTGAAACGCAGCCATGCTTAGGCAGTAGTCAACTCCTATAAACGACTTCATCCGGCAAATTATCTGTCAATAACATTCTCCTATCATTTAAAGCGATGCCTGATTGCCCTAAGATTGGGAGACTGGCGCTTCCTACAAAATCTCCCTGCATGGCGTCAAAAAAAGGCTGACCAAACGTGCAGAGGGTGTGGGTCAGCAAACGAAACTTTTTTGCACGTGCTTTGTATATGTCCCTTCTTCATTTTCCAACGCAGACGCCTACTCAGGCCGGAATGGAACAGGCTGGGAGTTCGGACTTGCAGACACGCCATCACTGCTGCTCTGTCCTTAGAGAACACTGACTTAAACATAAAACTGGCCAAATTTGTTCAGTATGCCTACAGACTCTTAGAAAATTTGGACCACTGTGCAGAATAATGTGCATCTAACTCCACTTGCATTGCTCGGGAGTGCTAATTTCTAAATTGCCGTAGCAGCAAGCACTGATAAGAAAGCCACATTGCACTCTGTTTTTATTTCTATTTTTTTCATTTTTTAATTTCTTTTAAGTTGTAAGATTGTATTAATGTGCTGAAAGAATCTTTTAAAGATATGTTTTTATATATCTAAATAAAGAAGTTATATATAGACTGACCTCAGCGTGTTTGCATTCATCAGGAAAGGTGGCTGTGGCTATCGAGGCATTGAGGATTGTGGTGAGTTGGAGGTGATTTTGTCATTCCTGAGTTTGAAGATTCGGTGGGGGCAGGGTTGGTGGTTGCTCCATAGTGGATGGTGTTCATCAGGGTGGTAGTATTCAGTGTGGTTGAGTTGTTCCCCACTGTTTATTTAGTAAGATTACCTTATTGAGCAAAGTGTAGCAGTGATTGTTTTATAGGTGACATATGATATCCTGATATCATATCTTGGAAGATTATCATATGTTACGCTATGTTCTGTTACGTTACAATATTTGCATTTTTGTTACATGCATATCATTCTGCATAAGTTCCTAGCACATACGTAAGCTAGTGGATAAACAAGAAAGAGAAGGAGAGCAGAGTGGACTAGAAGAGCCAGGTTTTTAGTTCATTAAAAACAATTATCAAAATGAACAGTTTGAGTAGAGAGACATTTGATCAAGGTTCCAATGCCTTGTTGCCAGATAGGAAAACCTCTGTCTGGAGGTTCCTCCTATAGAGCGGGCCCGGTTTAATTTAAGCTTGAGCAAAATATTTTTTTGTTAATTTAATATACTTTTTTTCAAGTTAAATAAACATTTTTACTTTTTTCTGTACTTTATCATAGCGAGAACCTCCTCATAGAAAAATATAAAAAAACGAGTAAACTCGGAAAAAGTTACTAAACATAGTTTTATGGAACCACTATTGTAATTTATTTTTACGTATTGATATTAAATGTATAACAAAAGATGAAATGCTCCGGCACGATTAGCTTAATTTGGAATTACATCTTTAATTCATTGTAATATATTAAATTAAACTCAAATTCTTTTGCTGAAGTAAAAATTAAAAATATTTTTTAATGTATTAATATATTTTAAAGTTGATGTACAGAATTAATTAAAAGTCATTTAATTATATTTTAATGAAAAGTAATGTTACATACATTTTAAAATTGAAAAAGGCTGGTAACATAATTTATTATTAGGTAATAATATGTATTCTTTTTATATCTGTTTTACCATTAAATTATATTTATTTATGTTTAATTATTTTAAATATTTTAATTTATTTTAACATATTTCATATCAGGTTTTATTTTAAGTCCTCACCTCCATTATTTTCTATCAGAGAATGTTGAAGTATCAGTGGTTGCCCAAGTGTGGTGGCGGGCTTACTACTTTTCATTTTTGTTAGTAGTATCTTACACACATAACCTTGCTTCACTCTCTTTTTGAGGTGGTGGAAATGTGTAAGTATACCCTTTTGAGTAAAAATGTGATTTTGTTACACAATTTTTAATATGCAAATATAATCTTTCAGAGGCCTTAGTAATGGGTTTCATGTAATTCCTATAGTTTCAAATGTTCTTGTGCTTGTATTTTTCACATAATTATCATTAATAGCAGGTTTGAGTTTAACAAAAATTATCTTGCAGTAAATTGGAAAGTGGATCTGTGTTGTATCTGCATGTGCTCTACTAGCAATGTTCACCACATCCCTGCAGAAGGGGATTGTGTTATCTATAATAACACAGGGGCATATTACCAAGGGCCTTCTCGCCGCTAAAGCGGCGATAATTTTATCGCCCTATTACCTAGCTGTCGCTAACACCAGTTAGAGACAGCTAGTAGGAGATAGCGATCATCTTGGGGCCCGCTTTGCATGTCCGCGATATTTATCACTAATGACATGCAAAGTGGGCGTGCCAAGATGTTAGAGACTGGAAACAGTCGCTAACATCGCTATCTCCTATTACCTACTTTTGGAAATATTTGCGCTTAGCGCAAATATCTCCAAAACTAACGCCTGCCCAGAGCAGTTCTTCGCCATGTTATCCAATGGAAGGTGGATAACATGGCTAAGAGCATTAGCTCGGTAATGCATGAATATCGCTGACTTTTCAGCGATATTCATGCATTTCGGTCGATTTTTATCGCTTTTGAGATAAACCTTGATAATAGCAAGGTTTATCTGCGATAAAAATTGGATGGAGCTCGGCGATAATAATATTGCAGCTAAGCCAAAATAGCGATAATTATTGCTAGTTGTTGGTAATATGCCCCACAATCCCCTTGGCGACCTGCACCATCTTCAAACCCAGCTGCATCATTTACAAAGCCATCACTACCAGCACCCCTGCAAATCTTGCACACAAGATTACCATCTCTGTTGAATCTTAGCACACCAAGAACCAAAACATGACCAGAATGCAGACCAAGAATTGTTAAAAGAATAAACAAGGAAACAGGCCTTTTCCATCTATCCAACTAGGATCTGGAACAAGATCCCTGGGGGAAAAACAAACGTTTCGCCCACCCCTAAAAAGAACACATCCCCAAGTGTGATTGATCTCATAGAAAGTCAAATCTACTATCGTAAATCGATTGCACATATTTAAGAATAGTAAGTAAGTAAGTAAGTAAGCAAGTAAAAGCTTATAAAGCGCATGAATGCATAACGGCGTCTTGGCGCTAACATTCTCAGAAAAGCCATAGAGAAAACCAACACAAGAATTATTTAGTGAGAGAGAGGAAAAACCACGTTGTTAATGTTTTCCTGAAGGTTGTCAGATTAGACTGAGATCTTAAATGAAAGGGCAAGGATTTACAAAGTTTGCTGGAAGAGTTGGAAAAACTCTGGCCTCCACATCTCACTTTATTGATTCTTGGAGTTCTTATCTGGAGTTCAGATAAGAACTCCAGTCTAGTTCTTATCTGAACTAGACTGGAGATTGCAGTTGGGTATGTGCCGGCAAAATGTTTTTTGAAAGTATTCAGGGCCTTTCTTGTGAATGGCCTTATGCACCAGGCAAAAAGTCTTAAATTCAATTCTGTCACAGGCAACCAGTGAAGACCAAAAATACTTTGAGAAACAGAGATGAACTTTATGAGCAATCATGCTGTGGCATTTTGCAAAGATTGAAGTTTAATGCTGCATGTCCTTCTGTATGCGCATATAAGGAGCATTTCAGTAAACAATTCTTTAAATGACAGAGGGCACAGTAACTTTTTTGGGCAAGTCTGGGGGAATGTAGGGGAAAAGAGTATTGCATCAAACACCACCCCCAGATTATTGGTTTTCTGTATGGGAATGGGGAGTGGACCAGGTTTAGGAGGCAACCAAGAGATATTCCAAGGGGGAGTATCATTTCCGAAAAGGAGAACTTCTGTCTTTTTGGAGGTCAGTTTCAGACAGTTCTGCATCCATGTCAACATTTGTCTCATGCAGTTGTTAAAGTTGTTGGCCACCTCAATGACATAGCATGACACTGACACTACAATCTGAGTGTTGTTGGCATCATAGATAACAAAAAACCATGAGATCGAATGAGTTTGGCTGGAGGAGTGACATGGTATGTCACTGTTACAACGCAACTTTTACGTCGGAATGCTGTTACAACGCAGCTTTTACAACGCTGGTTCCATTACATCGGATGCCATTACAACGCAGGATATTACATAGCAGATGCTATTACAACGCATACCATTACATCGTAAGTATTGGTAAGTATATAATTTTTTAAATTTTTTTTTTAATATTATATAATTAATTAAATCATTATTAATTTTAAATAAATTAATTTATTTATGTTTTTTAATATTATAAATTAAATATATTAATTTTAGTAATTTTTTAAATAAGTATGAGTATAGGAGTATATGTTTTGGGGTACTGAGGTATATGTTTTGGGGTGTTTGGGTATTTTTAGGTTTTAGGGCAGGGTTTGGGTTTTGGGGTACAGGGATATTTTTAGGTTTTAGGGCTGGGTTTGGGTTTTGGGGTACAGGGGTGTTTTTAGGTTTTAGGGCAGGGTTTGGGTTTTGGGGTACAGGGGTGTTTTTAGGTTTTAGGGCTGGGTTTGGGTTTTGGGGTACAGGGGTGTTTTTAGGTTTTAGGGCAGGGTTTGGGTTTTGGGGTACAGGGGTGTTTTTAGGTTTTAGGGCAGGGTTTGGGTTTTGGGGTACAGGGGTGTTTTTAGGTTTTAGGGCAGGGTTTGGGTTTGGGGTACAGGGGTGTTTTTAGGTTTTAGGGCAGGGTTTGGGTTTTGGGGTGCAGGGGTGTTTTTAGGTTTTAGGGCAGGGTTTGGGTTTTGGGGTACAGGGGTGTTTTTAGGTTTTAGGGCAGGGTTTGGGTTTTGGGGTACAGGGGTGTTTTTAGGTTTTAGGGCAGGGTTTGGGTTTTGGGGTACAGGGGTGTTTTTAGGTTTTAGGGCAGCGTTTGGGTTTTGGGGTAGAGGGGTGTTTTTAGGTTTTAGGGCAGGGTTTGGGTTTTGGGGTACAGGGGTGTTTTTAGGTTTTAGGGCAGGGTTTTGGTTTTGGGGTACAGGGGTGTTTTTAGGTTTTAGGGCTGGGTTTGGGTTTTGGGGTACAGGGGTGTTTTTAGGTTTTAGGGCAGGGTTTGGGTTTTGGGGTACAGGGGTATTTTAGGGTTCAGGGGTAGGGGTAGGTTTGTTTTTAGGGCTAATTAAATTATATTTACCATTTTTAAATTAATTAAAATATATTTATTAAATTAAATTAGTTATATTACATTAATGACATTTTTTAATTAAATAATTAAATTAAATAAATTATTTTAATTAATTTAATTAAATTACATTTAAAAAATATTTAAATTATATTAATTTCATTATATTAATTAAATAAAATTAATTACAATTGTTATTAAAATTAAATTAAATAAATAGATTTTATTTTATTAAATTAAATTAATTACTATTTTAAAATGTATTTTAATTAAATTAATTAAATTAAATTAATAAAATTAACTTAATTAAATTTTTTTAAAAAAGGTATACTTGCCTATACTTACGATGTAATGCCATGCGTTGTAATAGCATCTGCTATGTAATGCCATGCGTTGTAATGGCATCCGATGTAATGGATCCTGTGTTGTAAAAATTCCGATGTAACGGAATGCGTTGTAAAAAACCGCGTTGTACTGACACCAATCCAGTGACATAGATGTTGAAAAGAGTGGGACTTAACAAGGAGCCCTGAGGCACCCCGCACAGAAGAGAGAAAGGAGCTGAAACAAACGCTCTGAAGGTCACCACTTGCTCTCTATCAAATAGAAAAGACCTCAGTATGGTAAGGGCTGGGCCTTGAAAACAGATTCTCTCAAGTCGATTGATAAGCAAGACGTGATCAACGGTATAAATCGCGGCAGAGAAATCAAGGGAATCAGCACAACCCTACCTCTACTGTCTACCAACCTTCTAATTTCTTCAGCAGTAATAACTAAGGCAGATTCCATACAATGATGTCTTCTAAAACCGTGTTGTGATGGATCAAGGAGGCGGTTAACATCAAGGTAGGACATAATGTACTCATTCGTAGATTTCCCCAAATCATTGCAGGAAGTGGAAGGCGGGAAATAGGCCAAAACCTCTTTGGAACCGAAGGATCAAGAGAAGGTTTTTTAAAAAGGAAGCACTGAGATGTTTTTTACCAGAATAGCATAATCAATTTTTAATAATTCTCACACTGATTAAATAATTGCTAGAATGGCTCAAAAAACACTTCCAAAATAAACCTTTAAATGGTGGGACCTGTGCATTCTCCTTACCAATTATCATTCCAGAACTACGAATGGTGTACAAACCTGCTCACTAGTAGGGACGTGCAAAGGTTTTTATTAGTGAGTGAAATCTTACTCATATCATGATTACTGGGGATACCCATAGTTTGCAGTATTTCATACATTTAGGTTAGGCCATCCATTTTCCCACAAACTTTGAACAGTGCCAGTTATCCTCGCATGTGCTGTTTTCTCATGACTCAACTTCAAATCCATGCGACATTGAACCTATATGGATAACGGCAATCTTTCTTTTTTGCAAAGACAACAAATAGCGGTAACTCAGGGCCTCATTATGATGGCAAAGGGACAGCCACTGTCACCCCGCTGGTGGTGGTTCTACCGCCATTGGTGACTGTGTGCCTGCCCGCCTCATCGTGATTGCGGGCGGTTCTTTGATAGTCAGAGAGACCGCCTGCAACGGATCGGACTGGCTCAAAGAGCCAGTTGAATGGTCGGAGGTGCTGTAATATCTACAATGGTGGTGGTGCCTGCCGGGAACCGCTGTAGGTATTACAATGTTTAATTCCACTGGTCTATTCATAGCAGTGACACCACCAGGGAAAGGCTGGTAGAAATGAACAGCTTTGGTGTTTAGCTGCCCCCTACATATCGTGGCACTATTTGGCAGTCACCGCATGGTACCTGCCACATAGTATAGGGATATGTCTGATGTGTATTATTTGTAGTGCAGTGTATACTGCACCCCACAGTATCCGTCACAATACAAATTATACACATTGGGACCACCTAGAAGGTGGTTGTATTGTAATTCCTATGTTGGGACAGCTGACAGAAAGTCGGGCGGTCCAATCCCTCACATGATGGCAGACAGACTAAAGTTCAGCCGCCATCAGAATGAGGCCCTAAGTTCTGTTTTTCACATGAAAATCCACATGACGCCTTCATGATAAACTGATAGTAAATGTAGAATTTGCAAGAATTACAGTAAATTTGCAAGATAAAAACTTTGCAACTGTACTGTACTCACCCCCTGATCACTGTGCACAATTTAATTGTAGATCCTAATTGTTTCCAACGTTACTATATTACATGGTTACAAACAATGACTTACATCATGCAGACGTGTGAAACTTACATTTTAAAACTCTTTTAGAGAAGGAATCCAGGATTGTGATATTGACAACTGGTCTAGCCAGTAGACCATGGTCATATTGCATTTTTAAACCTATATTGTGGATTATTTAGAATTCACAGCCTCTGGCATGTAGTAGGGTTATACGTTTAATTAATCTTATGTTAAGGATTCACAACATCTGAGACTGACCATACAGTGCAAAGATTTATGAATGTGCACTGCTATTGTTTATTTTTTTTTACAAAAATTTTTAATAAATTATCAGACTTTTGTGTTAGATTTCTTTTATGTAGATTTCATATGTAATTGTATATTATGCTTCTCTGTGTTTCTTTTGTCTCTACTGCAGGAAACTAGAACACATTAGAAACTGTGTGTTAAGATTAACGCTATTACTACACAAGTAGTGTGAGTAAATGAATGTTATGTGTGTTTTGTCTGTCCTGACGAATGCTCCATAGACCCGGCTGGGCACAGAAGGAGCAGAAACATGTCGACGTTGCTGATTTAGTATAACCAGATCAAGTAACACGATCCTAAGTTATACCCACTATTTTTAATCACAAAGTCTCACCTTTCATAGTAAAGCTCTGTTGATGAGTCTTTTGTGTTTTAATTATCACCTACATCTCTCTTGACACTACTACACGAACCAGAGGTTGCCTCAGGATGAGGTAGGCATACAGCACTTTTGGACACCCAATGACTATGCCATAACGCGTATGTGGGGCGGAGAACCGATATACACCGCACAAATAACATAGCGTTTATGAGGGTGATTCAATTTAACCTACGTTCACATAGTTACAAGTGTCCATTCCCACTTTTTTGATTACTAGCTTTAATATGTATGCCAGACTATGGCAATATTTTAGCAGTTATTTTACTCTATTTGATTGTTTCCAATAAAAAATAAGCTGCTGTCTTATAATTTCTATTGTTGAGGATCTGAGTTTTGGAATAGTTTGACCTAGTTATCTGTGCAATAAGATAAAATATGTACATGTGTCCCATAGATGGTGGTCGTGGCTATGCCCTGGAAGATGATGGACGTATAAACATGGAGCTCTTACTTTACCAAGTTAATCCTGAGCCCATCTTTCCCGTAGCTCACTCATCATTTTACTTTCTTCTCTCCTGAATCTCTCTGGATGCCCCATCTAAATATAAGGGTTTGTTTTTTTAGATGAGGAGGACAGATGAAAGATGTTGGAGGTGGCTCTCAACCAGTAGCAGAAGCCTGGAACCTAGCTTCAGCTGCAGAGTTGCTGGCAATTGGATGAACAATGTTAGGCCCCTGCCCACAGACAGTTTGATTAAGAAAAAGGGGGTGATCCGTGTGCCCTCAGAAGCTGGGTAATGAATGATTAAACAAGATTGGTTCTGTCAGGTAGAACAAGAGCGATTTGAGGATGCTGTTAATGTAATCAGGAAAGAAAGCTCTCTAACACACACACACATAGATCTAGAGCCTAACATTTAATGAGATAGGACATGGGATCAAAGGTTTTAAATAATATTGCCTATTTTATATCAGAATTACTTCATTTAATGATATATACATTACATGGGTAGACTGTCAAGATCAACATAAAGTGCAAATGGGTGACAAATGTGCATGGTGCTTAAGTGGTGAACAATATGTACAGTGCAGGCATTTTCATATATACACATATATCATGTTTGAGATAGGCTAGATGCTGATTTTAGTCCAGAGATTTCTATCCTTCCTAACGTGGAATCCTGGTGGTGCTAGAGCTAGAACAAGCGTTGACGTTTTGACCCTATGGTGCCCCAATGGGTGGTCATGGCAGGTCTTCTTCAAGACAAGTGTGCGGGGGGGGTTTGTTGAGACAGTCTAAAAACACATATTGAACCGTGTGTCAGAGAGACTATAGGTGCATCTGGGACAATTACACCTAGCGGAGTGAGAGCACTGTTACTCACCCTAATTGTAGGCTGGATTGCTCAGCCTGGTGTCGGTCGGAACAATTTCCAAAAATCTGTGGGAGAGGGGGTAGTATGGTGTCAAGAGAGCTTATTCAAGTATGGTGATTGCTTATTCAAGTGTGGTGTTTGCTTACAAGGTAATGTGTAGTGAGCCACCTGAGGTGGAAGTGAGTGTTTAAAATACGCAGGGCAGCGTTATTCAATTGTGGTGATAGCAGTGAGAGTGAATGTAAACGCGCAATCATATGTGACCGACAAACAATGTTCCAGGAGGGCTAAATTAGGTTGCCCGGCTAATGGCACAATGTGACAAATCGGGGGGACGGATACCGTGAACTGTGCAAATTTAGTATTGAGAGCCGTGGCAGATAATGGGGCACACCGTGATGGAACATTACCACAGTTTAGCAGGACTTAAAAATGGGACGACTCATGCCCGGGGAGCGGTGTGCTTATGTTAAAGAAAATAAACCCTGTGCTCAAAGGAACAAGGAGTTGCTGATTAGTACGGAATGAGAAGTGATTAGGGAGATTATTCCTGTGACTACGGCACTTCATGGCCCAGGGAGCAGGTGAGGTCAGGTGTTATTCAAGCTCAGAGAATTTGAATAACATGTGTTTAGGCTGTAACACGTTCATTCTTGACCTTTGCCAGTCCAACACTGTACTTTTAATCATGCTACACCACCAGACATTAGTGTCATACATAACATGCGTCTTTACCAATGTTTAGTAATTCACAAAACATAATTGGTTTATTCTTTGCTAATGTTTATGATTAAAATATTGGTAATCGCCCTTCCCCTTGCTGAGTCACACATCGTTCTAATTGTTCCACATGCTCTTGCGCTCCAATTATATGGTATTTACTATGTGTCCAAACATTCGTCTTTGTCAAATGTGCCAATGCACCTTCATAGACCCACACTCATTAGTCACGCTCTCAAGCTCACGCGCATTGCATGTTACACTAGAGGACGCCACGTCGTCTCTAGGCAACCGCAATAGGTAGTGTACGTGCACGCGTACTCGCGGCAACGTCGATTGGCAGCAGTATATTTAGGCAGTCATGGCAACCCTGCCTTCCTGACTACATGCAGGATTTTGATGGGACTGGGGACCATCTAATCGCTCGTTATACCTGACTCAATCAGAATTACCGTAAGCTCACTCAGCCCCTTAATTTCCCCTACCGTGGTTTCTATATGGGTCACGATTATCTAACTACCGGACCTCACTTGCTCCCCGGGCCACAAAGTGCCATAGTCACAGGAATAATCTCCCTAATCACTTCTCATTCCGTACTAATCAGCAACTCTTCATTCCTTTTAACACAGGTGTTATTTTCTTTAACATAAGCACACCGCTCCCCGGGCATGAGTCGTCCCGTTTTTAAGTCCTGCTTAACTGCGGTAATGTTCCATCACGCTGTGCCCCATTATCTGCCACGGCTCTCAATACTAAATTTGCATACTTCAAGGTATCTGCCCCCCCCCCCCCAATTCGGTGCATCGTGCCATTAGCCGTGCAACCTAATTTAGCCCTCCTGGAACATTGTTTGTCAGTCACATGCAATTGCGCAGTTACATTCGCTCTCACAATGTGGGTGCCAGCTACTGATATCACCACAATTGAATAACGTTCCCCTGCATATTTTAAACCCTCACCCCCACCCCAGGTGGTTCACTACACATTACCTTGTGAGCAACCACCACACTTGAATAAGCAATTACCATACCTGAAGAAGCTCTCTTGACGCCATACTACCCCCTCTCCAACAGATATTTGGCCATTGTGCCAACCGACTCCAGGCTGAGCAATCGGGCCTACAATTAGGGTAACAGTGCTCTCACTCCGCTAGGTGTAATTGTCCCAGAAGCACCTATAGTCTCTCTGAAACACGGCTCAATATTTGTCTTCAGACTGTCTCAACAAACCCCCCCGCACACTTGTCTTGAGGAAGACCCGCCGTGACCACCCATTGGGTACCATAGGGTCGAAACATCACTTGTTCGAGGTCCAGCACCACCAGGATTGCAAATTCGGAAGGATAGGAATCTCTGTACTAAAATCAGCCCCTGTCCTATCTTAAAATTGTATATATGTGTATATATGAAAATGCCTTCACTGTACATTTTGTTGAGGATGAGGTAGGCATACAGCACTTTTGGACACCCAATGACTATGCCATAACGCGTATGTAGGGCGGAGAACCGATATACACCGCACAAATAACATAGCGTTTATGAGGGTGATTCAATTTAACCTATGTTCACGTAGTTACAAGTGTCCATTCCCACTTTTTTGATTACTAGCTTTAATATGTATGCCAGACTATGGCAATATTTTAGCAGTTATTTTACTCTATTAGATTGTTTCCAATAAAAAATAAGCTGCAGTCTTATAATTTCTATTGTTGAGGATCTGAGTTTTGGAATAGTTTGACCTAGTTATCTGTGCAATACAATAAAATATGTACATCTGTCCCATAGATGGTGGTCGTGGCTATGCCCTGGAAGATGATGGACGTATAAACATGGAGCTCTTACTTTACCAAGTGAATCCTGAGCCCATCTTTCCCGTAGCTCACTCATCATTTTACTTTCTTCTCTCCTGAATCCCTCTGGATGCCCCATCTAAATATAAGGGTTTGTTTTTTTAGATGAGGAGGACAGATGAAAGATGTTGGAGGTGGCTCTCAACCAGTAGCAGAAGCCTGAAACCTAGCTTCAGCTGCAGAGTTGCTGGCAATTGGATGAACAGTGTTAGGCCCCTGCCCACAGACAGTTTGATTAAGAAAAAGGGGGTGATCCTGTGTCCCTCAGAAGCTGGGTAATGAATGATTAAACAAGATTGGTTCTGTCAGGTAGAACAAGAGCGATTTGAGGATGCTGTTAATGTAATCAGGAATGAAAGCTCTCTAACACACACACACATAGATCTAGAGCCTAACACTTAATGAGATAGGACATGGGATCAAAGGTTTTGAATAATATTGCGTATTTTATATCAGAATTACTTCATTCAATGATATATACATTACATGGGTAGACTGTCAAGATCAACATAAAGTGCAAATGGGTGACAAATGTGCATGGTGCTTAAGTGGTGAACAATATGAACAGTGCAGGCATTTTCATATATACACATATATCATGTTTGAGATAGGCCAGATGCTGATTTTAGTCCAGAGATATCTATCCTTCCTAACGTGGAATCCTGGTGGTGCTAGAGCTAGAACAAGCGTCAACGTTTTGACCCTATGGTGCCCCAATGGGTGGTCATGGCAGGTCTTCATCAAGACAAGTGTGCGGGGGGGGTTTGTTGAGACAGTCTGAAAACACATATTGAACCGTGTGTCAGAGAGCCTATAGGTGCATCTGGGACAATTACACCTAGCGGAGTGAGAGCACTGTTACTCACCCTAATTGTAGGCTGGATTGCTCAGCCTGGTGTCGGTCGGAACAATTTCCAAAAGTCTGTGGGAGAGGGGGTAGTATGGTGTCAAGAGAGCTTATTCAAGTATGGTGATTGCTTATTCAAGTGTGGTGGTTGCTCACAAGGTAATGTGTAGTGAGCCACCTGAGGTGGAAGTGAGTGTTTAAAATACGCAGGGCAGCGTTATTCAATTGTGGTGATAGCAGTGAGAGTGAATGTAAACGCGCAATCATATGTGACCGACAAACAATGTTCCAGGAGGGCTAAATTAGGTTGCCCGGCTAATGGCACAATGTGACGAATCGGGGGGACGGATACCGTGAACTGTGCAAATTTAGTATTGAGAGCCGTGGCAGATAATGGGGCACACTGTGATGGAACATTACCACAGTTTAGCAGGACTTAAAAATGGGACGACTCATGCCCGGGGAGCGGTGTGCTTATGTTAAAGAAAATAAACCCTGTGCTCAAAGGAACAAGGAGTTGCTGATTAGTACGGAATGAGAAGTGATTAGGGAGATTATTCCTGTGACTACGGCACTTCATGGCCCAGGGAGCAGGTGAGGTCAGGTGTTATTCAAGATCAGAGAATTTGAATAACATGTGTTTAGGCTGTAACACGTTCATTCTTGACCTTTGCCAGTCCAACACTGTACTTTTAATCATGCTACACCACCAGACATTAGTGTCATATATAACATGCGTCTTTACCAATGTTTAGTAATTCACAAAACATAATTGGTTTATTCTTTGCTAATGTTTATGATTAAAATATTGGTAATCGCCCTTCCCCTTGCTGAGTCACACATCGTTCTAATTGTTCCACATGCTCTTGCGCTCCAATTATATGGTATTTACTATGTGTCCAAACATTCGTCTTTGTCAAATGTGCCAATGCACCTTCATAGACCCACACTCATTAGTCACACTCTCAAGCTCACGCGCATTGCATGTTACACTAGAGGACGCCACGTCGTCTCTAGGCAACCGCAATAGGTAGTGTACGTGCACGCGTACTCGCGGCAACGTCGATTGGCAGCAGTATATTTAGGCAGTCATGGCAACCCTGCCTTCCTGACTACATGCAGGATTTTGATGGGACTGGGGACCATCTAATCGCTCGTTATACCTGACTCAATCAGAATTACCGTAAGCTCACTCAGCCCCTTAATTTCCCCTACCGTGGTTTCTATATGGGTCACGATTATCTAACTACCGGACCTCACTTGCTCCCCGGGCCACAAAGTGCCATAGTCACAGGAATAATCTCCCTAATCACTTCTCATTCCGTACTAATCAGCAACTCTTCATTCCTTTTAACACAGGTGTTATTTTCTTTAACATAAGCACACCGCTCCCCGGGCATGAGTCGTCCCGTTTTTAAGTCCTGCTTAACTGCGGTAATGTTCCATCACGCTGTGCCCCATTATCTGCCACGGCTCTCAATACTAAATTTGCATACTTCAAGGTATCTGTGCCCCCCCCCCCCAATTCGGTGCATCGTGCCATTAGCCGTGCAACCTAATTTAGCCCTCCTGGAACATTGTTTGTCAGTCACATGCAATTGCGCAGTTACATTCACTCTCACCATGTGGGTGCCAGCTACTGATATCACCAAAATTGAATAACGTTCCCCTGCGTATTTTAAACCCTCACCCCCACCCCAGGTGGTTCACTACACATTACCTTGTGAGCAACCACCACACTTGAATAAGCAATTACCATACCCGAATAAGCTCTCTTGACGCCATACTACCCCCTCTCCCACAGAAATTTGGCCATTGTGCCGACCGACTCCAGGCTGAGCAATCGGGCCTACAATTAGGGTAACAGTGCTCTCACTCCGCTAGGTTTAATTGTCCCAGATGCACCTATAGTCTCTCTGACACACGGCTCAATATTTGTCTTCAAACTGTCTCAACAAACCCCCCCGCACACTTGTCTTGAGGAAGACCCGCCGTGACCACCCATTGGGGTACCATAGGGTCGAAACATCACTTGTTCTAGGTCCAGCACCACCAGGATTGCACATTCGGAAGGATAGGAATCTCTGGACTAAAATCAGCATCTGTCCTATCTTAAACTTGTATATATGTGTATATATGAAAATGCCTTCACTGTACATATTGTTTGCCACTTAAGCACCATGCACATTTCTCACCAAATTGCACTTTATGTTGATCTTGACAATCTACCCATATAATGTATACATCATTGGATGAAGTAATTCTGATATAAAATATGCAATATCATTCAAAACCTTTGATCTCATGTCCTATTTCATTAAGTGTTAGGCTCTAGATCTATGTGTGTGTTAGAGAGCTTTCTTTCCTGATTACATAAACAGCATCCTCAAATCGCTCTTTTTCTACCCGACAGAACCAATCTTGTTTATTCACAGACAGTTAGAGGCTGGTGACTTTTCTAGAAATATCTGGAGGTCCCCTACATACAACGCTCAACGAGAGTTGTGGTTGTGGTATCAGCTGCTGATAGACCTTCAAACAGGTGGCTGCAGACCAAGGACGCAATGGAGGTACAGGGCTGTGCAGAGCTTCAGGTGTCTGGGGTTGATGGTGGTGAACTGTTGTACAGCTTGTGACATGATGAGCAAGTGTGGCATAAGGCACACCCTACCCACCTTTATATGAAGACCTGGCCTGGTGCTTGGTGGCCTACCTGCCCTGGTAGAATCAATCAATCATTCAGGATTTATAAAGCACAGTTAATCACCCAATAGAGTATCCAGGCGCTTGCAGGTCCAGGAGGGTTATTCGAACAGTCAGGTTTTGAGGGCCATTCGGAATACCAAAAGTGAGGTGCTGGTCCCGAGGTGTGTGGGGAGGCTGTTCCAGGTCTTTGCTGTGCTGTGGAAGAAGGAGCATCCTCCACTTCTGCTTTGGTAGATGCTGGGAGTATGGGCAAGTAAATGGGAGGTGGAGCTCAGTCTTCTTGACGGTTGGTGAAAGTTCAGGCTGTGGTTAATGTATGTGAGTCCTTGG
Organism: Lissotriton vulgaris; assembly: GCF_964263255.1. Classification (NCBI taxonomy): domain Eukaryota; kingdom Metazoa; phylum Chordata; class Amphibia; order Caudata; family Salamandridae; genus Lissotriton; species Lissotriton vulgaris. The sequence goes on from NC_141687.1 coordinate 1,487,784,171, forward strand.
TTGTGTAAAGCATTGTATGCGTGGGTCAGCAGCTTGAGTTGGCATCTCTTCTGTATGGGTTGTCAGTGGAGTTGCCTGAGGTGGGGTGTGATGTTGGCTCTTTGGAAAAGGCCAAGGATGAGTCTGGCTGTGGCATTCTTTATGGCCAGAAGTCTCTTTAGAAGGTGTGCGAGGATTCTTACGTAGAGGGCATTGCCCTAGTCCAGTCGGCTGGTGATGAGGGCCTGAGTCACAGTGCATCTTGTGTGTGGGGAAGCCACTTGAAGATCTTATGTAGCATGCGCAGAGTGAGGAAGCAGGCTAGAGGAGACAGCGTTGATCTGTGGTGAGTGTGCTACATTACTCTCACTGCGCTGAACTGACTGCTATACATTCTGCATTTGGATTCATGCCTTCTAGGAGGAGGCCCCCTTTGATTTTTCTGACGATTGGGTACCACTACTGTCTTAGCCATCTGCACGAAATTCCCCCTCCCCCTTTCTGTGCAGCTGAAGTTAATTTAACTGAGAGTTGTCACCTGCATACGAGGAACAACTGCTCATTTTAAAATGACTATCAGGTAGATTCATGAAGCCAATATCGGCTCGCAAAGGGCCAGATTCTGAGAATCTGGCCCTTTGCGAGCGCTATTTTTGCATTTGGGATTCATCATCCCAAATGCAAAAATCGCAATTATAGAAATCGCTAAATTGCAAAGAATCGCATTTAAGGAATCTCAATTAGAGATTCCTTAAATGCTATTCATGAACCTTTTTAAAGTTGCGAATTCGCAATATGAGGCCGCTATTTACCGCGAAGTGTAACTTCGTGGTAAATAGCGAAAACTTAGAAAAATGCACTTTAGTGCATTTTTCTAAGTTGTATGTTACACACACACATGTCCTCTGGACATGTGTGTGCACAATACCAGTGCACATTTGCTTTTCAGGGGTGCTACAGGATGTCCTTTGGACACCCTGGCACCCTTGAAATCGCTTCCTTATTTGCGATTCGCTAATTGCTAATCGCAAATAAGGAATGACTCCCCATTCTTTCTTAAGGGCCTAGAGGCCCATAGGAATGAATGGGAAAGCCATTCCTTATTTGCGATTAGCAATTAGCGATTCGCAAATAAGGAAGCATTAGAAATCGCTAAATAAATTGCGATTTCTACATGCATCCCGTTTTGCGAGTCTTTAATAGCGATTCCTTAATAATCGCTATTAAGGACTCGCAAAAGAGGAGTTTGATGAATCTGGGGGTATGACTCCTGCCTCACACACAGCTGCATCTATGTGCTGACTGCATGACTGGCATATCATCATTATACAACACTCCTTTCTCCTTTATGGGCAAACTTACCAATAAACATACTAAACAGAGCACAATGCAAGAAGTTAATGTTCCTGATATTCTACCAACGGGTCTAATAATTGTGGGAACACCAGCAATTGGTAATCCTGCTGCTCGTACATTGGACAAATTAAATGAAATTTTGCATGCCATTCTAGCCTCTTGCACTGCATTGGAGCATAAAATAGATGCAGTGGTCCTTGATCCAGGACTTTTTAGGGCAGGCCACAGGAAGAGTCGGATAGAGTGCCTGAGACTGAGCCAACACTAGCTGTCATGAGGCACCTCTGTCTCTGATTTTCAACCACAGATGAATGAGTTGTGCAAAGATGTGTCAACTCTTCAGAAGCAGGTGAAGGACGGACTCTGAAGGGCACTCGTGTCACAATTATATTTGCATTATTCAGTTCCCTGAAAATATTGAGGATCCCTCAACAGACCTTTATATAGAAACCTGGCTAGCGTAGACAGTGCTCTTAGGTAAACAGTCAAAATGTTCTCTATAGAAGAAGCACACAGTGGACCGGCCTGACTCTGCCCCCTATGATGCCATCACATCCTTTACTTGTGATCCTATCAAAGTATTGAAACAGAGACCATATCCTTCAAGTGATTTGTAGACATGGCCCACAGAACTTGGAGGGCAAGAAACTTCACATCTACCCTGATTACACAGCACTGATGCAGCTGCAACTATAGAGTTTCCTGAAAGTTAAAAAGACATTACGGATTCTGACCATCTCCTATGGTTTGACCTTCCAGACAAAATGTTAGTGGTGAAAGATGTAAAACACATTTTCTTATATCCCTGTAGCAGGTCTGGTTTTGGCTGGAGCAGACTGGATATGATGTTGTACAGGTGAAGCATCATTCAGCACAATGAAGGAAACAGGCAATGCCACTACAGTTAAGTTTTGAAAATTCTAACTAAGGGACAGTCCGCAGATGCAGAAACCTTGGTGATCCAGGATCTGTGGGGCTCATGTGGTTCACCACCACCCCTTGGACTTAGTGATTTGGAGATGACGTACAATGCATACAATGCATCAATGTCTGGGGATCCCACCTTGTCCCAGCAAAGTCCTATTGTCAATCCCATGAGAGTTGAGGATAATGCCTGGCATCTCATCAATGCTTATGTTGAGGCTGTATGTGCTGATTAAATATATCCCTGATCTTCTTGGCTACAGAATGCAGGTGAAGGCTTGCCGCCAGAGAATGTTTATTTATTCTTACTTTTGTGCTATCGGCCTGCTTATTTTAATGTGGCATTTTGCTATTGACCTCATTTATGCCAGATTCACATCCCTCACATGCTGAGGCACCATTACAGTATTGGATTTCAGTTTTGTTACTATTACTGTATGTTTAATGTTGTGACTTGAGTGGTCAATTTACATTTTGCACTGACAAGAGTAGTAGGTACCACTAAAGGGTTTTTTGGTTATCCCCATGAACGTCCTCAAGGCATGCCTTACACTATGGTGTTACTACATTAGAACAGTACAGACAATGGTTAGATAAAAGATATGCTCACAAGCCCCCCTGCTTTTAAATATTTTCCATGTCCAATGTCTCTTTTGGAATATGAAAGGTATGTGGGACGTACTCCTTTCGTTGTTATGATGCACCAATACACTTTCCATACCTGGAATGTTAGGGGATTTGGCTCACGCTTTGAGTACTATCTTAAATAGTCCTTTCTTAGAAGATGGGGAATTCAGATCACCTGTTTATAGGAAACCCACATGACCCTACCCGAGTCACATAAACGAGAAAGGAAGTGGTGAGGCCTGCTCCGATGTAACATGTACTCTGCATTTTCTGAGGACACATTTATATGGTTGGCACCAGGGTTGCCCTACACCCTTAACCACACAACAGGTTAGATGAAGTAAGGTTCACTATTATTGAGGGCTACCTAGATGGAAAAACACTTATGATTGCTGGTATATATGCACCTAATGTAGGAGAACTATGTCATTTTTCAGCCCTTTTAAGTCATACTTGTCTAGAATATGGTACACAGTCAAAATATCAAGTATTAAATATCGACCTACCAAAATATCGTGTTAGAAATTTCAAAGGTGCAGAATATCGATGTCAAGAATATCGTTGGACAGAATATCGACCCTAAGGTAAGTAATATCGAAATTCTTTATATCGATGTAAGTAATATCGAAGTTAGTAATATCGATAGCATATATATCGATGTTACTAATTTCGATGACACTAATATCGATATTTGTATTATTTTTTTGTTTTTTATTATGTATGTGTTATATGTTTTACTTAAGTATTTAAAATAATTAATATTATATGTGTATTAATTTTATATATTAATAAATGTATTTATAAGCAAATTATATGTTTTAGTACCGGAGCGGGTTGTTGGTTTATAGGGGAATAGGGTGGGAAGTAATTTAATTATGTTAAATTGATTATTAATTAGTAGGATTCATTATTACATTGTAATTAATTGGTAATTATTTTTAATTAATTGGAAATGTATTTTAATTAATTGATTAATTGATAAATATGTTCTGTAGCGGGTTATGGGTTTATAGGGAAATAGGGTGGGAAGTAATATAATTAGGTTAAATTAATTCATAATTAGTAGTTAATATTAATTAATTTTAAATAATTGGTAATTATATTTAATTAATTGGTAATTCATTTTAATTAATTGATTAATTGATAAATATGTTCTGTAGCGGGTTGTGGGTTTATAGGGGAATAGGGTGGGAAGTAATTTAATTATGTTAAATTAAAAATTAATTAGTAGTTATTATTAAATAATTTTAAATAATTGGTAAATACATTTAATTAATTTGTATTTCATTTTCATAAATTGATTAATTGATATATATGTTCTGTAGCGGGTCGTGGGTTTATGGGGGAATAGGGTGGGAAGTTACTTAATTATGTTTAATTAATTATTAATTAGTAGGAAGTAGGAATTAATTTTAATTAATTGGTAATTCATTTTAAATAATTGGTCATTCATTTTAATTGATTGGTAAACAATTTTAATTAATTCATAAATAGATAAATGTGTTCTCTTGTGGGTAGTGGGTTTATAGGGGAATAGGGTGGGAAGTAATTTTAATTTAATTAAGTAATAATGTTTTTAAATACACATTTTTGTTAATAATATAATTGTTAATAAATTATTAATTGGTAATTAAATATTATAAAATGGTAATTTTTTATATTTATTTTTGGTTAAATATATTTAGCTAATCATGTTTTTTTATAATTATGTATAGGTATTGTATATGGTTTATATTTATTTAATAGTTTATATTTTTATATTTTAAAAAAAGCTTTTATTTATAAGTATGTTATTTTAGCCCCTACGCTATCCAACACTTTCCCTACTGTTGCACTCTCTGAAGTTGGAATAGTAATTGTTACCCCTACGCTATCCAACACTTTCCCTACTGTTGCACTCTCTGGAGTTGGAATAGTAATTGTTACCCCTACGCTATCCAACATTTTCCCTACTGTTGCACTCTCAGGAGTGGGAATAGTAATTGTTACCCCTACGCTATCCAACACTTTCCCTACTGTTGCACTCTCAGGATTGGGAATAGTAATTTTTACCCCTACGCTATCCAACGCTTTCCCTATTGTTGCACTCTCTGGAGTGGGAATAGTATATTTTACTCCTACGCAATTCAACGCTTTCCCTACTGTTGCACTCTCTGGAGTGGGAATAGTAATTTTTACCCCTACGCTATCCAAAGCTTTCCCTACTGTTGCACTCTCTGGAGTGGGAATAGTAATTTTTACCCCTACGCTATCCAACGCTTTCCCTACTGTTGCCCTTTCTGGAGTTGGAATAGTAATTGTTACCCCTACGCTATCCAACACTTTCCCTACTGTTGCACTCTCAGGAGTGGGAATAGTAATTTTTACCCCTACGCTATCTAACGCTTTCCCTACTGTTGCACTCTCTGGATTGGGAATAGTAATTTTTACTCCTACGCTATCCAACGCTTTCCCTACTGTTGCACTCTCTGGAGTGGGAATAGTAATTTTTACTCCTACGCTATCCAACGCTTTCCCTACTGTTGCACTCTCTGGAGCGGGAATAGTAATTTTTACTCCTACGCTATCCAACACTTTCCCTACTGTTGCACTCTCAGGAGTGGGAATAGTAATTTTTACCCCTACGCTATCCAACTCTTTCTCTACTGTTGCACTCTCTGGAGTGGGTATAGTAATTATTACTCCTACGCTATCCAACGCTTTCCCTACTGTTGCACTCTCTGGAGTGGGAATAGTAATTTTTACCCCTACGCTATCCAAAGCTTTCACTACTGTTGCACTCTCTGGAGTGGGAATAGTAATTTTTACTCATACGCTATCCAACGCTTTCCCTACTGTTGCACTCTCTGGAGTGGGAATAGTAATTTTTCCCCCTATGCTATCCAACGCTTTCCCTACAGTTGCACTCTCTGGAGTGGGAATAGTAATTTTTACCCCTATGCTATCCAACACTTTCTCTACTGTTGCACTCTCATGAGTGGGAATAGTAATTTTTACCCCTACGCTATCCAATGTTTTCCCTACTGTTGCACACTCTGGAGTGGGAATAGTAATTTTTACTCCTACGCTATCCAACGCTTTCCCTACTGTTGCAGTCTCTGGAGTGGGAATAGTAATTTATACTCCTACGCTATCCAACGCTTTCCCTACTGTTGCACTCTCTGGAGTGGGAATAGTAATTTATACTCCTACGCTATCCAACGCTTTCCCTACTGTTGCACTCTCTGGAGTGGGAATAATAATTTATACTCCTACGCTATCCAACGCTTTACCTACTGTTGCACTCTCTGAAGTGGGAATAGTAATGTTTACCCCTACGCTATCCAAAGCTTTCCCTACTGTTGCACTCTCTGGAGTGGGTATAGTAATTTTTACCCCTACGCTATCCAACGCTTTCCCTCCTGTTGCACTCTCTGGAGTTGGAATAGTTATTGTTACCCCTACGCTATCCAACACTTTCCCTACTGTTGCACTCTCAGGAGTGGGAATAGTAATTTTTACCCCTACGCTATCTAACGCTTTCCCTACTGTTGCACTCTCTGGATTGGGAATAGTAATTTGTACTCCTACGCTATCCAACGCTTTCCCTACTGTTGCACTCTCTGGAGTGGGAATAGTAATTTTTACTCCTACGCTATCCAACACTTTCCCTACTGTTGCACTCTCAGGAGTGGGAATAGTAATTTTTACCCCAACGCTATCCAACGCTTTCTCTACTGTTGCACTCTCTGGAGTGGGAATAGTAATTTTTACCCCTACGCTATCCAAAGCTTTCACTACTGTTGCACTCTCTGGAGTGGGAATAGTAATTTTTACCCCTACGCTATCCAACGCTTTCCCTACTGTTGCACTCTCTGGAGTGGGAATAGTAATTTTTACTCCTATGCTATCCAACGCTTACTCTACTGTTGCACTCTGTGGAGTGGGAATAGTAATTTTTACTCATACGCTATCCAACGCTTTCCCAACTGTTGCACTCTCTGGAGTGGGAATAGTAATTTTTACCCCTATGCTATCCAACGCTGTCCCTACTGTTGCACTCTCTGGAGTGGGAATAGTAATTTTTACCCCTATGCTATCCAACGCTTTCCCTACTGTTGCACTCTCTGGAGTGGGAATAGTAATTTTTACCCCTACGCTATCCAATGTTTTCCCTACTGTTGCATTCTCTGGAGTGGGAATAGTAATTTATACTCCTACGCTATCCAACGCTTTCCCTACTGTTTCACTCTCTGGAGTGGGAATAGTAATTTATACTCCTACGCTATCCAACGCTTTCCCTACTGTTGCACTCTCTGGAGTGGGAATAATAATTTATACTCCTACGCTATCCAACGCTTTCCCTACTGTTGCACTCTCTGGAGTGGGAATAGTCATTTTTACCCCTACGCTATCCAACGCTTTCCCTACTGTTGCACTCTCTGGAGTGGGAATAGTAATTTTTACTCCTACACTATCCAACGCTTTTTCTACTGTTGCACCCTGTGGAGTGGGAATAGTAATTTTTTCTCATACGCCATCCAACGCTTTCACTACTGTTGCACACTCTGGAGTGGGAATAGTAATTTTTACCCCTATGCTATCCAACGCTTTCCCTACTGTTGCACTCTCTGGAGTGGGAATAGTAGTTTATACTCCTACGCTATCCAACGCTTTCCCTACTGTTGCACTCTGTGGAGTGGGAATAGTAATTTTTACCCCTACGCTATCCAACGCTTTCCCTACTGTTGCACTCTCTGGAGTGGGAATAGTAATTTTTACTCCTACGCTATCCAACGCTTTCCCTACTGTTGCATTCTCTGGAGTGGGAATAGTAATTTTTACCCCTATGCTATTCAAAGCTTTCCTTACTGTTGCACTCTCTAGAGTGGGAATAGTAATTTTTACCCTTACGCTATCCAACGTTTTATATAATTAATTGTAAAAATATTAAAAGTATATTTAATTTTTTTATATTTTTTACATTTTATTTATGTTATTGTTTTATGTTTGTAAATGTATTTGTAATTTAGAATATACTTTATTAATTTATAAATTAGTGAAATAATTATTAGAACTTATTGTTCAGTGCATATATATTATATATTTACTGTATATATTTAATTAATGTATTATTATTATATAAGTATTATTTATTAATTTTAAACATTATTAGATACTTTTAACTATGTAGATTTTATTTATTAGTGTAATATACTTTATTTTACATTTATATTTTAAAAGAAAAAAAAACGATATTTTTAACATCGATATTTTTAACATCAATATTATTTTTTCGATATTTTTGTACTTACCATGTTGTAGATAGGATGTCGATATTCTTGCCCTCGATATTTTTGACTCGATATTCCTGTAGGTCGATATTTTGGTGGTCGATATTCTGTCAGTGATCCCTAGAATATTGTGGGGTTCCTGCCTTACCAGGAGGAGGCTTTTACCTGGCTTTTGATTACGAAATTGACCACTCCCTACCACCTCTGCTCACTGCACCTTGCACACTTTTGTCCCAGGTTTCAAAAGTGGGTGACTCAATGGGAACTTTTTTCAATTGATGGACAACTACACCCAGTATTCCCCAAGATATGCTAACCATCCCCACATGTCTAGACATATATATAGGAAGTACTGATTTAGCTTTACACGTATGCGTTGCGGTATACTTATGTCACACAGATTCCAATCATAGCCCATAATTAAAAACACTCCACTACAGAGGGGATAATCCTGTGGTAGCAACATGGAGTTTGCAGCCTTCAGCACTCCATGACCACCCCCATCCCCTAGCTGAAGCCAGGCTATCCGGAAGGACAGCCATCTTTATTTTAAAGTGAGTGAGAGGTCCACATCTCATTCAAGTGTTGAGTGGGACACCTATAAAGTCATGATCTTGACACAGCATTAAAACATCATATAGCATAAAATCAACACTGATTAAAGAAATCTCAAAGCCCGAGTAGTCCCTATGTGCACTTGAAAAATCGATAGGACATGACTTTTGGAAATGTCTAAACAGAATTAGGCCGCAGTAGAGCACTTGCAAGGTTGTAGCTATAAAGAATTCCTGACACCACAACATAACGAGGGCAGCAGAACAGGCTGACTGCTGGCATGGCTTGCATGCTCTGAAATACTTCGGAATTCCCTCTCTGCAATATGAGCAAAGAAGGGTCACCTGGTAACTACACACATGGAAATAAATGCAGTATTCACATCATATTGTCAAATCTTATACTGTGCTGTAAAGCTGATCCCTGTGTCTCACAATATTAATTATGTTGCCACTGTCACACTGTTGACACTGTCTTTCAGACAGACAGCTTCACTAAATCTAAACATTGGGGTGCAAGAGGTACGACTTGCTATCGATCAGTTTGCAGGAGATAAGACATCAGGGCCTGATGCGTTGCCCTGGGAGTTTTATTGCCCATATAAATCACGAATGGCCCCACATCTCCATGTGTTGGATATGATGTACTACTAAATAGGAATGTTGCTGGAATCCACTCGAGAGACTGTCAACACAGTGCTGCCTAAACAGGGCCATAATCCTCTCAATGTCTCTGTTGTAAAGGAAACAGCTTGAAACGTGGGAACTTCAAGGTAAATACAGGAGTTTATTCGCAGCACAGAAAACGAGTGAACAAGCCACCATCTGGCCAAGCTCCAACTGTCTCGCACAGAATGCTCTACAGAACATCAGTAGGTAATACATAGCCAGGGTTCTAAGTAAGAGACATAAAGGAAAGACCAGCCCATAAATAAGATAAAACATATTTACAACAGTCTCCTTCTGCAGGCCACTATTACTTCTCAACACAGAATATAAGATTCTGCATACAATTATTTCAAACAGGTTACTTTCTTATCTACCCAGATGTATCCATTCAGATCAGAGTGGTGTATACTAGGGGGGAACACTCTTGTCTACATATATTGCTTATTTCATGTTATGGACCATCTATGAGGTACATTGGGTAGATAAATATTATCATTATGTTGGGATACTATTAGATATTGAAAAGGTGTTTGATACCCTGACCTGGCCCAATCTTTTTGTGGTTTTGAGAAAAGTGGGAATGCTGGAAGGCCTACTTTATTGGATTATGCTTTTATATATAGAGTTGCTAGCACGTGCTTGGGCTGGTGGAGTTTTTTCAGAGAGTTGGCAAATATCTAGGGGCACCAGACAGGATTACTGTTTCACCTATCCTGTTTGTGTTGGCTCCTGAGCCCTTGGTGTCCCTGCTGTTCTCCAAAGGGAATGATTGGGGCATAATTGTTCAGGACAAAATGCATCAGTGGCAATGATTTGCTGATGACACTTTATAATTCCTCAGAGATCCAGACACTAGCCTTATGCAGCTGGGTTCGCTATTGACTGAATTTGGGGAAATGTCCTGTCTTAAAGTGAACTAGGGCAAATCTTGCATATTCCTGTTGCATGAGCAGAGGACATTGAATGGACCTCTTTATGTTGTTCCCTCTATACATTGGGAACCCAACACTTTTAAATATATTGGTATATAATTTTAACATTTGGATGCCAAACTAAAGGGAGGAAATCTGGATAGATGTGTCTCAGGAATCTGGAGGTCAGTGAAGTTCTAGACTAGCCTACCGCTCTCCTCACTGGGTAAGGTGGCAACAGCCAAAGATGATTGTGTTGCCTGCACTTCTTTCTTATTTTATGGCACTTCAAGTGATCATTCATTGGCTTTTTTTTCCTGACCCAGCTGGTCTACCCCAGTGCTGATATGGGCTCTTCATAGGTGCAGTATCTCTATTGACAAGGCAATATGTCCCACAAATGCAGTTCGATTGAGGGTTCCTAAGATGCAGCTCTGTTAAATAGCTGCACAAATGGCTTGGATGGCGAGATGGTTGTGCTAGAGACAGTTCTGGAATAAATAGACCTAACACACCAGATAGGTAATAACAACGTATTGTGAGCAGTGTACACTGAGGGACACAGAAATACACATTAGCCATGCTCCTTATGTGCGATAAGGTATTGTTGGGATAAATATAGATGCCAGCTGGGTTTAGAAGTCCTGCTCTTCAATTGCAAACACCCCATGATTTAGCGAAGGTAGCCAAGAACACTCGATTGTAGATTGTCCCAAAAAATTATTCAGACCTTGGGGGACATGTATGTAGATGACACGTTATTATTATTATTTGAAGCATCAGTAGATGTTTGTAGCCTCAGTATTTGTCAAATCCTTACATACAATGCTGTGTTTACAGACATTCATGCAATATGGCATGCTGATAAACATGAACCTTCGAAATCTGAAGTTTACTTACACATGGGAAAGATGGTGACCTCCAGGTATAGGGCACTAGCGCCCATTTTAGCCACACTGCATACAGCAATGTTTTATTGTTGTTACTTAATGCAATGCATGACTTTACAGGGAGACACTTAGATGTCTAACTAAGCACATTGTGACATGTCTTTTGTGAAATTTTACTAGACCCAAACATACTAAGGCGAGGTCCAAATTTATTGAATTGACTTTAATGATTGGCTAATGCACTATTGCAATGCAGTGGAGGACTTCCTCAGCCCCCCAACTCAAAAACGACGAAAGGATCTACTTAAATGAATAGCCACTGAATTCAGACTACTGACCATTTTACAACAGCAAATATGCCAGTGGAGTGGGATACCATAGTCCTGGCACTGCAGGCTATGATAGATGAGATGATAATGTGAGATTTGGAGCTCCTTTTATATTTTACTTATTACATGGTATCACTGCTTTTATGTGACTAGATGGAGATAACAGCATAATATGGATGCCTTAATTCAATGTTTGGAAAATAAAAGGCCTCTTTCATGAGGAAGTCACCAGTGCAGCGCAGCAAGTCATCTTGCTGCACTGCTTGACAGGGAAAGGGCAGGAATGTGCCTTATTAAAGCAATATAGTGCATTCCTGTCCTTTCCCTTACACCCTTTTGGCAACCTAGCGCCAATGCAGGCACCCTTTAACCATGGGGCAAGGGTGCCTTTATTGCATGCAGAAAGGGATATCTTCCTGCAGAAAACCAATCCTGGGAGGCATATTCCTCTTTCTATGTGTGCTGTAGAATGCAGCACCCATAGAAAGAGAAAGAAACAAGGAGAAATAGAGACATTTCTCCTCATTACATCTCACTTGGGAGGGTGTACGTTTTCAGCGCATCCTCGGATTTACATGTTCTAGTAAATCTGCAGGTGCATAAAAATCCATGGGAGTTTTATGGGAACACTCACGTGGTGCCCATGGAATGCCTACCCAGGGCAGAGTAATGCAAAGGAGCGATTTGCCCTGATATGCCTTACTCCAGATTTTTTAAGTCACTCAGAGCCACTCAAAGTGGCCATTCCTGGCTTAAAAATATGACTTAGAGGTTTGTGTCATACATGTACCACGTTAGTTGCATGGTGGAGCAGCATCATTTTGGCTCCACCCTCTTATGTCTCAACAATGCCATATATACATGTATGTAGTACCATATATTTTTGTACTTTGATGTAATTAACGTGAAAGTGGCACACTAAACCGGAATACTGAAGGGGCTTTCACTGTATAATTCAGACATATGCATGATGTTTTCCTATAGCGATACCAAGTTGCACTTTTCATGTATATCTGCATTTGTGTAGTATGAGAAATGTTGTTAACTCTACACATATACTCACACATTCCTTTCCTTTGAATAGTATACTCCATTTATTTGATAACTGCATGTGTATCTATAACATGCATTTAAAATGTGTGTTGAAGTGTTTTGCAATGTTAACCTGAACAAAGGCCTGAGCATTTGGGCTCTAAAGTTTAACCTTCAACATGAAAGTTGTTTGATTGCAATGTTTTCTTCACAGGTGAGTTTGTTTATTCTCATGGTTAGTGAAAGGCACATGGTGATGAGAGATAGTGGGGCTCTGGAGAAGAACTTTTGGCACAGATGAGATGCACTAACAAACAAAGGAAAGACCCCTATTTATGTTATTATATGGAGACGGGAGGAATCCAAGAACGTTCTGATGTTCAGACTAAGAGATGAGAGGATTGAATGAATTAGCCAAGTTTTACTGTGAGAAGTTGGAAAAGTAATGAGGCATGTGATGTGAGATTCTCAAATGCACTGTGAAGTTTAATTAGTTGTCACAGTTTAGCTTTAGGCAGATTCCGTTGAGACTTAGAGGGGTACAGAACTTTTTGCTATATTTCTGTGATGTGGATTCATGCTATACGATAGTACTGATTTTGGAGAACTTCTATGGAGGTCTCTGCAATGCTGACACCTTCCTGCTTTACTGGATCTAATTGGGGTTTCCCCACTAAAGCTACTTAGTTTAGGTTTAGTATAGGTAATTTAGATGTACTTCAATTCAATTCAAAATTAGCTTTATTCGGTTGAAACAAACAACCATAAAAGCACACAAATTATACATAACAAATTGATATCAGTTCATTATAGGTCAACATACATTTAAAAACATATAAATATGATTTCATTCAACAACGTACAATAGAGCACTACTCTTACTATATACAATAAGCAAAGACAGCTTGACAGAAAGTGCATATGTTTTGAGATAGGGCCTAATGTAAACAATTAACACTTAGCAGCTTTTAGGAACAATAGACTTTATTGCTATGAATACAGTAAACACGTTATAGATTAACACTATTAACAATTAAAAGCTAATACAAAACAGGCTCAATCCCAATATAATAAATGACCAGTATTAACGATATGTAGTCACGCTAATAAAACACAAGTTATTTATCTATTTTATTTATTTGCGGTTTTTATAAAGCTCGACACTCATCCCATGGGATATCACGGCGCTGAAAACCAGGGAAGCTGCTGGGGTGTGGCTGAGAGATTTACAGTTTAGGGAAGAGATGCGTTTTGACTTTCCTTCGGAACTGGAGATAGTTGGTGGTGTGTCTCAGGTCGGAAGGGAGCTCATTCCACCTTTTTGCAGCAAGGTAGGAAAAGGAGCGTCCGCCTGTTCTGACCTTATAGATGAGCTTAGATTTCGCCAGGGCTGATTGGCATGATCGCTGGGATTCAACCCGAGACCCGCCATGCCGGAAGAACCTTAGGACCAGAGGCACTTGCCTAACAAAAATTGTTTTAAACTTGAAGAATTATATTTTCGTACTTGAGATATTGTTAAATATATGGAAACGACATTTGTCTATGTGATTTAGCCAATCTAGCCTTGAAAAAGCCCCGGCGCAAATCGCCAAGAGGGGGCGAAACACGTGTCGGCTGTCCTTGTTCTATGAATGAAAATAAAAATAAAGGAACTGCACTGCAAACAAAAATGTCTCTGTCCACCATTTTATGATCTGGGAAGAATGGATATTAATCTTGGAAAACTAATGTAACTTCATGTGGAGAACACACTTACCACTTTTCAAAACTGATTGGCATGATCGTAGGTTCCTATTGGATACATAGAATTTGAGTATCGAGGGGCCAGTTCTATGTAAGATTTTGTGAGCATGGCGGAGTAAAGTGCAATATAAAGTGCAAGGTGCTTTAGACATTCTATTTGTCATTTTGTAGAATAAAGGTACATTAAAACAGCATACTCTTCCTAGCCTTAATTGAACTAAGGATAAACGTGGCAGTGAAGAAACAGATTCCCGGTTCTTCAAGAGCAAATACTAGGGACATAGCAGCATTTATGGTCTTGACCTCATATTTTTTTAAAAGTGGTTTAAGAAACGCAATTCTAAAAGGCAAAAACAGATCACATAAAAGTAAGAAGTGCATAGTGCTCTGCTTTGTAGTCCCATCACAGGGGCATGGGGAGGATGAATACTTTTTCATAACAGGGAATGCAACCAAATGGTGCACTAGGCCTAGCCTCATTCTAGTTAAAACATAGCGGTGGGAGGATCTAGTAACAAAAGAAAGGTACCCTGAAAACCCAGCATATCAATATACATATGGTACAGCTGGTAGGTGTTCTGTTTCCGAACTATTTCCTTCCTCTTTTCAATCCTATGGGACATAAAAGTTCTTTTCAACTCCTGTTTAGACAGTGGTGGTAAATCGTTAAGATTACCCAAGATCGATCTGTCAAATATGTCACCATAGGATTTAATTAGATAGCTAAGCCAGGGTATCTTAGTGCCATTATCTAAACTCAAGCAATCATTAATAATGGCCTTAGTAAAAAAAAGTCTCCTCCTTAGACCATATTGATCTCCATTGCCGCAGTGGTCTCATAGCAGCTAAGTCCATCAAATAATTAAGACCAACTTCACAGTGAATGAGTCCTGTAGATGCCGAAGCTGGGAGACATAAAAGCTTCTTTAAAAAGGTATTCTCTTCCGATTGTAAATTCCCACATGGTTGGTAGCCCCAAAGCCCGCCCCATAAAGTGCGACCGATGTGCATCTGGCTTTATAAATATCAATCATATCTTTAATACGCCGGTCCCCCAAATTAATGACAAATTTAAAAACAGAGTTTATGCTCTTTCTAAGTTTAACCTGAACATGTTCCATTCCCCATCTGAGGAAAAGGAGATACCTAGATAACAAAAGGTGTCCACATTTTGTATTCTGTTACCTTTGATGGAGAATGGTTTCAGACGTTTGTATTTCGTCCGCACACCATTGTAAAGGTTTTAGTCTTATTTATCCACAACATCCTCTTGGTAATAAAGGTGGCAAACCCATCAATTAACTTCTGGAGGCCAACCTGTGTTCTTGATAAAAGCACAGCATCGTCTGCATAAAGCAGAACCGGTGCCTCCTTACCTTCCACTGAAGGGGAGTTCGCCTGGATTAATTTAAGGGCCACATCAACTTCGTTAATAAATAAAGTAAAAAGCAATGGGGCTAACACACAACCTTGGCGAATACCACATTTTACTTTAAAATTGGGGGTACATTCTCCCAAATGGCCGTACCGTACTTTAGTTGTTACATTTTCGTACAGCCTAGCTAAAAAATAAATAATAGGTTTAGGTGCACCAAGGTTAAGTAAAACAGGCCATAAAACACAATGATTCACCAAATCAAAAGCGCTGCATAAATCTACAAAACATAAAAAAATCCGACCCTGTTTGGCTTTAGTATATTTCCCTAGTAAAACCTCCAAATTAATACTTTGTTCTAATGTACCCAGGCCTTTTCTAAAACCATATTGGGATTGAGCCAAGATATTGTTATCCGAAACCCACTCCTCCAGTCTTAACAATAGGACTCTACTCATTATTTTGACTGAGGAGTCAAGTAAGGAAATGGGTCGGTAGTTTTTTGATTCCGATTTATCTCCCTTTTTATAAATAAGGATGATAACCGATTCCCCCCACGAGGAGGGAAAACCATCAATTACTGCAGCATTAAAAACCATAGTAAGTATACTCCCTCATAAATCTGGTATAGATTTATAAACATCAATAGGTACACCATCAGCACCTGGTGCTTTCCCCCTTGCTGTTACTTATGCCTGTCATTACTTCATCCAATGAAATATCTAACTGGATAGTAGGCCACTTACATAGGGTAGATAATTCTGACACTGTGGTATGACTTGTGTTAAAAATTTTAGAAAAGTGGTCCACCCATTCTTTGTAACTCACATGAGCCAAAGGTTCTGTGACGTTTCATTTTTAAGAAGTTTACAATTCATCGTGTCCCAGAACAATTTATTGTTAGAGGTTGCTGCGGCAAGGGTAAGGTTATCCCATGCCTCCTGTTGTAGCTCTTTCTTCCGACATTTTAAATTAGAATTATTTTCAATTCTGAGGGCGTGGACTACTGCCCTATCCCTTGGTTTTTTAGATAGTGCTAATTTCAGATTATTCAAGGAGGCCGTACAGGAATGATCAAACCAGCCCCTAGCCTGTTTTTGTTTCTTGTATGTGGCCACAGTAAAAAGTTTAGAAATACGTTCATTGATCATGGCAAAGTTGGCCAGGATCTTCGTTGCTTCGGTCCTTACCATTAAACTATCTGTTATTTCTTTACCACAGGCCTGTACAATTTTTTAGATAATTCAACCGAATTGGCTCCCTTCCATTTAATTCTAGTGCCATTAGGACGTATCGGGGCAATGTTATTTACAACAGTACACAATTCAACAGTCTTATTCCCCCAAAGGTGCAGTCCCGTTATGATTGGGTTGTGGTCACTCATAAACAATTCAACAATCTGTGGGGTGGTACAAAAGTTCACAATATTGGCAGCGACGATTACATGGTCTATACTGCTCTCAGAAGACCTTCCTGTGAAAGTCGGAACCACCTTCCCATTCACATCTATAGCACATTGCAGGATATCCAAATCAAATTCTATCAAGACTGCAATTAACCTCATAGCTGCTAGTAAACATCCCTCCCCAGTGCTGCGCTGTCCATTGGAACAAGTGCTGAATGGACGTCCAATGGTCGTGCGCAGCACTGGGGAGGTAGTGCTGCCGTCGGCCAATGCACCGAGGCAGCACTTAAGGGGTTAAGGTGTTAACATAGGTGGTATGGGGGAAATGTAAATAATCATTACCTTCATCATTTTGAAACCCACAGACTTTTGTCATCGATAATGGACAAATAGACACATTAAAATCACCCAGCCAAACAATATTCAGGTTGGTAATATCCATATTACCATTTTTTCTAGTTCCTGTCTCAATTCTGTAACTATGCTATGGCAGGTGGAATTAAATATATTATTATAAAAATTATTCAACAATACCTCACGGCCATCCCTATGTTGTATCCAAAGCAACTGTGCGAGGTGCCCTACATTAATACTTTTCTAAACTTTCACTGGGAGATTATTTTTCAATAAAGTTAACAGAAGAAGATGGTATTGCTGGCAGATTATATGCAGTAAACCCCTCAAGATGGACATATACAGTACTCCATGTTTCTTGTAAGCACACTATATTGTGTGACCCGATAAATTCCTTCCATCCCAGCGAGTTGGTTTTATTCGCTACTCCAGCTATGTTCCATGTAACAATGGAATAACCTCCCTCTTGCTGGAATATTGGGGGGTTAATTCCTGGGCTCGACTGGACACTAGTAATAACGTTGCTAACAATCTCCCTGCAATCTTCTAATAGTACTCTAGTAGGTGGATTTAGTACTGATCCTGGCCCATTACGCACTTCCACTTTAGCCACCTTTCCTTCCGTTACTAACTCTCTTGTATTTCCAGGCACTGCATTAATATTTGGTGGCCTATATAACATTGTAAGGGCATTGGAGACTTTGAAATACCGGTGCCTAGGTGGTATAATTATTTTTATAGGCCTAGGATCATCACCCCCCCCTTCTTGACATACTAGGTCCAGTCAATCGTTACAATCTAAGGTACTTAGGGCATGGAATCTATTCGATATAGGGATGGCATGATGGATTTCTGGATTAACCGATAGATTATGTCTACTTAATTGAGAATTACTTCCCCCTAATAATAAGTTGCCAAGATGTCTATAAAAATAACTAAGGGGGTAGAGCGAAGCAGGACGTTCTATATAAGAACTATACGCTGCTCTCTCAAGGGACATTTGTGCCCAAGATTGGTTCTTGAAATGAATTATTATACAATCTCCTTGCAGGGTCTTTCTAGAGGGACCTATCCACTTCACTCTTCTTGTCAGTAGGATTTGGTCGGCATGGCCCACAGGGAAATCACAGTGTTGGTGTAGCCAATGTATCACCTTATTCTTCAGAGTGCCATGGCTTTCTATCTGTGCCGCCCGAGCCCTGGAATGTTGACCATAACTGCCACGTATGGGCTACAGTCGGGCGGTAGGTTAATTATTGTCTCTACCTGCTCTGTCGGTCCCTTAGGTTTAGTCAGGGCTTGAGCTGGATTCTTATTTATAACCAAATCCCCTCCAACAGGTCGTAGGGAGCTATTCTGTGGTACTGACTGAATAACCACACTGGTCAAATTATCATCGACCCTGCAAGCTAAAGATGTTCGATTGCTGACCCCTATCACACCCGCATCCTTATTTATTGGGTTTGATTTTGCTGTAGCACAAGTTGTTTTGGTGGCTAGCTCTAACATTTGTGTTTGTAATTGATTACCCTCCCCTTGGCAGTCGGTTCCATTATTCCTGAATTGTCCATTTACATCTTTCGCGGTAACACCCAACTTCTTAACCTCTGCAGTAAAAGTATCTATCTTATCGACCAATGGTTTAAGCATAGATTTCATTTTTTGGGTTAATATTGATATAATAGAATTAACTAGTTCATCTGGCATCAAATTAGGGGCGCAGGTTTTCTCAGGGGCCTTATTTTGATTGCGAGACAAAGGCCCTTTTTTAGATTTACCTATATTCCCCGATTTAACCTGATCTTTCCTACAATTCCTTCTTCGTTTTGGAGTTGGGGCCCACTAAGAATTGGTGATTGAGAGTGTTCATCTAACAAGTGTATGTCCTGGGGGTGAATTGAGTTCTCTAGATTGGCCAAAGAGATAGGGGTGGGTTGCTGTATATTTATCGGGATAACATCTACCTCCAGGGCCGGGATATTCTCTGGCTCATGACCTGTCCCAAGAGAAAGGCGACGTTCTGCCCTTACAACTTCAACATTAATTGCACTCACTGCCTTTACCAAATAGTCATTGATGGTAGGACCATGGCTATCCTTGTTTTTGGGTGTCTTCTGTAATTTACGTTTTGACATTTCCCAATGAGGCCTAGTTAGAGCCCCCTAAAACCAGACCTAATGGATAGAATACCTGCTACTCAGGGACGTAAATGTCAAAAATATTTATAAAATAACAATACAACGCCAATAAAGATCTCCACTAGGACCTCGTTCAAAATACTTAAAAAGTATGACATAAATTGTGAGACACTATACTAATACCAAAAACAATAAAATAGGCACTGGGCTTTTGTACAATTATTACATAGAATAAAAGAGCCCTACGTCGGTCACGCTCACAAACACTACAACTTGGTGATGACATTTACTATTTCAATTATGATTGTTGAATCAGTCTGTGTTAGATGTACTTGTAAATTGCTATTACTGAATTCCTTGTATGCTTTGAACAATTGAGGTCACACTTTGTCAGACAATCCGGACTACCACTTGTGATTCTGTATTGTTACAATATAGTCTTGAAATGTGTTTACATTTGTTTGGCTTTGAATTTGTAATTATGCCACATTTTATCCCATTTATCAACTTTTGGGTCCTCACTATGTAGCCAAACGGGCTATACTGTAAACTGAATTTCAGGATGATGTTAGCTCTTCTTTATTTCTCAGGCATCTAAAAAGTTCTGTTGCAGGGAAATTTGGATATTCGACTCTGGCAGTGGTGCAAACGTGACTCAACCATCTCACAAATGAGCTCCTGAAAGTATAGAGCATCCACAAGCTGAATGGGAATACAAATCCCAATGGTGGAGTAGATATAAATCTGTTTAACAAATCATTGATGCACACATGTCTGTGATGACTATTATTATCTGGAATACCAGTGATGTGGTGTAGTTGTTGTTTCTTTCTGTTATTTTTCTATTAAGGGTTAATGTTCCCTTAATTAATAATGTATTGACACTCCTGTTTTACTAGACATGTTCAATTTCTTATAGATGACCATGTATTGAACATGTCAATGTTACTTTTGTGAATATGAAAATGCAAAAAGAGCTATGTAAAATATGTATGTAGGTGTTCATAAGTGTTGCCACAGAGAATCACCCGTAGGCCCAGTAAGGGAGAATGATACATACGGCAGAGAAGTTTGTAGGAAAATGTGTGCAAATCTCTCATAAATATATTAAAGACTATCAGCCATATTCATCAACATGAATTGCGATCGCAAATGGCCAGATTCTGAGAATCTGGCCGTTTGCGAGTGCGATTTTTGCATTTGGGATTCATCATCCCAAATGCAAAAATCGCTATTACCGAAATCGCATATTTGCGAGGAATTGGATTTAAGGAATCTTTAATAGAGATTCCTTAAATCCAATTCATCAACCAGTTGGAAATTGCGAATTCGCAATATTTGGTCGCAATTTACCACCAAGTCTGACTTGGTGGTAAATTGCGAAAAAAGAGTAAAAAGCACTTTAGTGCATTTTTTTCTTTTGCATTTTACACACACACATGTCCTCTGGACATGTGTGTGCGCAACACCTGTTCAAATGTGCATTTGAGGGGTGCTACAGGGTGTCCTTTGGACACCCCTGGCACCCTTCAAATCGCAATCTTATTTGCGATTAGCAAATTGCTAATCGCAAATAAGGAATACTCCCCATTCATTCCTATGGGCCTTTTGGCCCATAGGAATGAATGGGGAGTTTTTCCTTATTTGCGATTAGCAATTTGCTAATCGCAAATGAGGAATCAGTAGGAATCGCAAAAAATGTTGCTAATCCTACATGAATCCCGTTTTGCGAGTCCTTAATAGCGAATCGCTATAATTCGCTATTAGGGCCTCGCAAAACGGGAGATTGATGATTCAGGCTGTATGGCACTCTTTATTGAGGCTGCAGATATCCTAACTCTGACAAAAAAAGAGTGTTTGCCATGAACTGGCCTTCAAAGTTCAACACACATTTGGCAATGACTCAACACTACGTCACCTACAAAATGAAAAAAATGAAACTCAGCAAAATTAGTAAAGGGAAAAAACTAAACACTCAAAGTTTTCACCTTTGAATTTGGAAAAATGTGTGCTTTTTCCATGATATCCCCATTCCAACTTGCAAACATGGAGTGGTGAGCGAATGCTGTATAAGGGAAAAAAACTAGCCATGAGCTACCAATAGTTCCACCAGCTGTACTATTTTCATGGTTTACCTCACAAACTGCAGTGAGGGCCTGGTGTCCATGTGTTATTCTCTTATTTATCCCCTTTCAAAAAGAATAGTATGCTCAATTGTTATGTACATTGTGTCATTATTATATTTTTTAGGTTATATTTTGGGTGTGCGTTGTGTTTGTAAGGGTATAAGGTAATGTATTCATTATTATGTAAATTATTTAATACATATATTTTTTATGTTATTTATTTGGTGTGTGTTGTGTTGTTAGGGGATAGGATGGGAAGGTATTTACGTAACAATTAATGAACAACTAGTTATTAAGGTATTATTATTATTTATTACTTATTATGTTAATTGTGTTATATTTTTTATTTAATTATATTTTAAATTCAGACTGCTAGGTATGTGGGATTTTTGTGTGAGAACTGAATTAAATATTAAATATTAAATTAATATTTTTTATATTAATCATTAAAACAATTATAATATGTAAATTGTTGAATTGTTTTTATGTATATTTTATATTTTACATTAATAGTTTTATATTTTGTTCATGGAATGTGTTTGAGGTGAAATACTTTTCCTACTGCTGTACAGATCGGAGGGGGAATAGTCACTTTTCACACTCTGCAGTCTAATACTTTCACTATTGTTGTAAAAAGTGGAGTGGGAATAGTACATTTTCCCCCGTCCTGACTCCAATGTTTTCACTATTGTTACACTGACTGGAGTGGGAATAGTACATTTTACCCCTCTTGAAGTCCAATGCTTTCCCTACTGTTGCACTGACTGAAGTGGGAATAGTAAATGTTACCCCTCCTGACTCCAATGCTTTCTTACTGCTGCACAGACTAGAGTCGGAATAGTATAGTTAATATTTCTAAAATATAATAGTTTTGTTAATATTAAAAGAAATTCTATTCACCTCCCTTGTATAATTACACTGGGAAAGTTGTAAAAGTTGTTTCCACTTTATTTGTTTAAGTTTTTTTTATGTGTATGGTGTGTGTGTGTGTACATATATATATATATATTTATATATATTATATATGTATATAAATATATATATTCATTGAAAAAAACATAGGTTTCACGCACATTATAGTTAGAAATTAGCATTTAAAAAACCTTCAAAATTCATTGAAAAACCCATAGGTTTCAGGGACGTTATAGTTAGCTGGACATTTCACTCTTACAAAACCATAGAAATTCGGCTGTTATAGTTAGTTCAGCTAACTATAAATTGTGCACCCGCAATGCACTGCTCATGACGTCACATATCATATCATTCATGACATAGTCAGTGACATCAATGATGACATCACTGATGACACCTCAAATGACATCAATGATGACATCATCAAGTGACTATGTGTTTCTGAAAAGTTTAAACATGCTTTATATATATTCCAGAGTGTGTTTAAAAAAGAAAGTGTGGGTGTATACGTGTCTGGATGGAGGATTTAGTAGCTGTGTGACTGACTGTATAAGTGAGAATGTATCTTACTGAATGCATGGGTTATTGACTAAACTGTGTGAATGTCTGTATCAGTCTGTCTGTTGTTGTGCAAGCTGCTGCATGGGATGGTCAGTAGCTACATGAGTGTCTTTATAGGTTATTGATTGGTTGTCTGAGTATTTTTTGGGGAGATTGAGTGTGTGTGTGGGTGGGTGGGAGGTGCGTGACTCTGTGCATAGATGTTTGAGTGGTTGATTCACTGGGAGTATGGGTTCAAGAGTGCATGAGGAAACAGCTGTATGGGTGCATGAGTGTGTGTATGGGTGTGTTGGTGAGTGAATGGATGTCTCAGTGGTACATGTCCAAGTAACTACATATGTAAAAGGAAGTGCATGTGAGAGTTGGGATTCTATAGGGGTGTGAGTGAGCGTCAGAGATGATGTAGATGATGTCATCACTGATGTGAAAATTATATTATAATATAAATGTAAATTAATATTTTAAATTACAGTTTTGCATTATATAAACATATATGTGTGTTTGTTTGAATAAATATATATACACAACCACTCACCTGTGATCAAGGCGGTTTCACGCCGAAACACGTAAGGAAAAAATATGAGTGGACGTTATGCTGCAGCGTGGACAAACAAACGTCCATACTTGAAAATAAGTCGGAGTTGGCTCTTCTGTTGGTTGGAAGTGTTTATGTTCAGGATTCTCCGTTCCTGTTGTTTGAAGAGCCGCCCTGCATGGGTCAAGGGCCCCCGGTAAAATGGAGCCTCTTTTGAAATTCATGACGGAGGGGGCATGATCCGCTCGTACTGCCACGCCAGCTGCATGGACTGCCTCGGCGATTTGGTGAGTGGCAGAGAGAAAGGGAGAAGGGAGAGGCAATTCTTCTCTCTGGCAACACGCATTTCAAGTACATCTTTCAACGCTGTGGCATAATGAGGCATTGGCGCATGAACTATTTCTCACGAACTGCATCCCTTTTGAGACATTTCAGCTCGTGACTGTTGCAGTACAAATAGGTATTTTGCAAATGAATTGTGCAAGTATTTACAGCACGAAAAACACTTGTGATGCATGTTGGGGCCTGTAGTGTTCGTGACAGGCCACGTGACCACTGGGAGGAGACACAACCACTCACCTGTGATCAAGGCGGTTTCACGCCGAAACGCGTAAGGAAAAAATATGAGTGGACGTTATGCTGCAGCGTGGACAAATAAACGTCCATACTTGAAAATAAGTCGGAGTTGGCTCTTCTGTTGGTTGGAAGTGTTTATGTTCAGGATTCTCCGTTCCTGTTGTTTGAAGAGCCGCCCTGCATGGGTCAAGGGCCCCCGGTAAAATGGAGCCTCTTTTGAAATTCATGACGGAGGGGGCATGATCCGCTCGTACTGCCACGCCAGCTGCATGGACTGCCTCGGCGATTTGGTGAGTGGCAGAGAGAAAGGGAGAAGGGAGAAGCAATTCTTCTCTCTGGCAACACGCATTTCAAGTACATCTTTCAACGCTGTGGCATAATGAGGCATTGGCGCATGAACTATTTCTCACGAACTGCATCCCTTTTGAGACATTTCAGCTCGTGACTGTTGCAGTACAAATAGGTATTTTGCAAATGAATTGTGCAAGTATTTACAGCACGAAAAACACTTGTGATGCATGTTGGGGCCTGTAGTGTTCGTGACAGGCCACGTGACCACTGGGAGGAGACACAACCACTCACCTGTGATCAAGGCGGTTTCACGCCGAAACGCGTAAGGAAAAAATATGAGTGGACGTTATGCTGCAGCGTGGACAAATAAACGTCCATACTTGAAAATAAGTCGGAGTTGGCTCTTCTGTTGGTTGGAAGTGTTTATGTTCAGGATTCTCCGTTCCTGTTGTTTGAAGAGCCGCCCTGCATGGGTCAAGGGCCCCCGGTAAAATGGAGCCTCTTTTGAAATTCATGACGGAGGGGGCATGATCCGCTCGTACTGCCACGCCAGCTGCATGGACTGCCTCGGCGATTTGGTGAGTGGCAGAGAGAAAGGGAGAAGGGAGAAGCAATTCTTCTCTCTGGCAACACGCATTTCAAGTACATCTTTCAACGCTGTGGCATAATGAGGCATTGGCGCATGAACTATTTCTCACGAACTGCATCCCTTTTAGACATTTCAGTTCGTGACTGTTGCAGTACAAATAGGTATTTTGCAAATGAATTGTGCAAGTATTTACAGCACGAAAAACACTTGTGATGCATGTTGGGGCCTGTAGTGTTCGTGACAGGCCACGTGACCACTGGGAGGAGACACAACCACTCACCTGTGATCAAGGCGGTTTCACGCCGAAACGCGTAAGAAAAAATATGAGTGGACGTTATGCTGCAGCGTGGACAAATAAACGTCCATACTTGAAAATAAGTCAGAGTTGGCTCTTCTGTTGGTTGGAATATATATATATATATATATATATATATATATATATATATATATATATATATATATATATATATATATATATGTATATATATATATATCATATACAATATACTTACATAGTTACCATTATATTGATGTTACAAGTTAAAATATTTAATATTTACTATTTTTAGCTATATATATACATATAAAAAATCTATATTTTGTATATATTTTTTTATATCAGTGTAAAACCATATTTTTTTTTGATATTGTTATACTTACTTTTGGACACAATATTTATGTAGAACACTATTTATGGTTTAAATATTATGTCAGTGAACCAAATCACACTGCCCTCAGCTCTGTTTTCAAATTCTTGGAGCCTGTACTTAGCTGTAGACAACCAGAGTCTTCAGGGGAACCATTTACTATTCTTCCTCTTTTCTTTGAGAGGCCATTTCAAATTTACAGAGGAATTATTTATTTCCTTACAGAGTAAATGGATAACTATTCAAGCCAACACCAAATTAAGAAATGTCAGTTGTTTAGTCAACTATATTAAGGGCCTGATTACAATGTTATATTGTAATCAGCCCCAGAGCATATGAAATGGTTGAAGGGAGCTAAAACAATGGCTCATTATCAACCCTCACCTATCCACATCACCCAATAAAGCTAGCACTAGCTATTTTGTCATCAGTCGGTACCTGTCTGTCAGCTTAGAACCCAGGAGTGCTGAGACATGAACATTAAAATGATTAGGAGTTTACCAAAACAAATTTCACCAGGGGCAAACCCCTTACTTATTGATTGAATCACGGATTGGATGTATTAGGGCAACATTTTAAATTAAACTTTTGTATATGATTTTACATATTAGGGGATTGCACACTGGTGACAATAAAATTAGGATATACAGCTAAAGGAATCACAGTTTCTATGCATGTTTTACTTTAATTTCCCAGGTGACCTTTAACAAAACAGCATCGTCTAAAATTAGATTGTGATTTGTAGTCTTTATTGGCCTTGAGTCATGTTTGCAATATAGATTTTTAGGTCTTTTGACTGATTGTTTAAAAAGTTGATGTTGCCAAATTGTGTGCCAGATGCCCTACTGCATACACAGACACAAAAAAAGAAACAGGGTTATTTATGGAAAATGTTTTCACTAATATTAGGGTTATGACATTAATGGGAGCATACGCCCTTGCATAACTGAGACCAAATACCAAGGGCAAAATGTATCAATGTTTTGCATCGCCCATTCACCACACAAAGTAACACAGGGCGAAGCAAACCCAATATTCAGATTTAGCAGGTCACACAAGGCCATTGTGCGTGATTTGGTAATTCTTGTGTAACGCAAGGCAACACAAGTCGCTGCCTCAAGTTTCACTGCATGATGGGGGAGTTACGTGGATGGAGTGTGGGTGTTTCACACATCCTCCCATGTATATACACATTGTATCACACATTCCCATATTTAACAGTACTGGTCAACATGGGGTTAGGATACACGAAAAACAGGTGTACTGTCAAACAGTGACAACCATTGGTGTATAAAAAAGTATGTGTCTCATGCTGATAATCACCAAAAGCCTGTTGAAAAGTGCTACAGACTTGCTAGTACCTCATAAATGGCACTTTCTTATACGTCCAGGAAAAAGATCATCACTCCAAGATCTTCTGTTTAGGGAGGCCTAAGCTCTAGCTGTTCAGCCAGTGTGAATGTGCTGCATTGAATGTTTGAGTGGTGATGAAGAATTAAACGTTTGGGTGCCTGTGATGTGAGGTGTGACAGTTGGAGTATGGGCTGAGCAGAAGGCTGGCTGCTTCTGGTGGGGCTTCTCTCTATGGGTTTACCAACCTGTAACTAAGACTAAATAAATCATCTTAAACTACATCTTGGCTACCAGACCTTCATTCAGTATCGCTCTTGACTTAGTGGGTGAGCGATTGTTAGAGGAATCTAACTATATAATAGCCCAGTGCAATAACCTTCTACTGTTACCTGTATCATTTCAGGTAAAATGTGTGACTATACTGGTGATGAGTCTGTGGACACTGAGATCTCCTTGCTTCGATTCTTTATATCCTACCCCTGTATCTTTTATATTCATTCTTTAAGCACATAAGATTAACGTTGTCGTAGATTGCTCTAAGAGGGTATTGGGTGTAATATCTTCACTCATGCAGATTCGGGTTCCCAGGTTAGTGGAGCCTCAACAGAAAGCCAAGCCCACAAAAACATTTCTGACTGAGTGAAGATTGAGCAGGCTGATCCTATACATTCTCCTGTTTCAGGTAGTCCAATAGACATCTTACCTACTCATACAATGGAGGAGTTAGCCAGAGCCACGACCTGTTTGCAGGATAAGTTACATACACTAAAGACAGAGATTCAACTGTTAAAAACAGAATTAACATGATATAAACCTAGAGGGAAACCTGGGGGCAGGGCCTAGGGTCATTACCTAAGAACCCTAATCCCTACATACTGCCCAGCTACTCTTCTCCTGCTGGGGCTCCTTCATCGAATGTTACAGTAAATGAACCAGTTAATCTCACTGCGTTGACTCCAATTCCATTACAATTAGGGGTACAGGAATTTTTTATTGCAATAGTTCTAAAAACTGGTGGCCTATTTTGGTGTAGGGCAGCTCTGCAAGCCCTCTTGCTGCTCTGCCCTATGTCAAAAGAAAAGGGCAGGAATGCACTGTATCTATGAGATAGGGCGCATTCCTGTCCTCTTCCCCTGTGCTGGCATACAATTGGCTTACATGCGCCAATTAAGGCACCCTTACACCATGGTGAAAGGGTGTCTGCGTTGTGGGAATGATTGTTTTTAGGCAGGAAGGTACACCTTACTGCACAAAAACAACAACCAAAGGAGGCAATTTCCTCCTTTTATGTGTGCTGCTGAATTCAGCACACACAGAAAGAGGTAAAAATAAGGAGAAACAAAGCTATTTTTCCTTGATGCACCTCCCCTACACCTTCCCAGGAGAGGCGAAGGCTTTTGACACATTCCCAGGTTTAGAGAACTTAGAAAATCTGGGAATGTTTCAAATGCCATGGGTGTTAGATGGAAACCAAGCAAACGCAAGGAGATGATGGACGATGCGCTGAAAGTTTTTAGACACTCAGCCCCTATCATAGATATGTGTTGAATCCATCATCATTCTTTAGCTCACTTTGCCACCCCAGTTCAGACATAGGTATATGCAAATCAGTGATTATCTGTGCCTCATGGGAAAAGTCCAGCCCGAACTGCCAAGCCATGTCTTCCCTGGACTGGAAACAAGCATCTTGGAACCAGTTTCAGGCTAACAGCCCTCATCAGCCAGGCTAGCTTGAATGCAATGGTAAAGTGAGCAAGGGACCCACATCCGGGCATACTCTGCCAACTGAGGGCAAACAAAGCAAACACAAGGAGATGATGGACAGAGCGCTGACATTTTTCAGACACTTACCCCCAGTCACAGATCTGGGTTGAATCCATCATCCTTCTTTAGCACACTTCGCCACACAGTTCAGACACAGCTATATGCAAATTGGTCCTGACCCTGTGCCTCATGGGAACAGTTCAGACTGAACTGCCAAGCCATGTCTTCCCTGGACCACAACCAAGCCTCCTGGGACCGGTTTCAGGCTAACAGCCCTCATCAGCAAGGCTAGCTTGAATCCAGTGGCAAAGTGAGGGACCCACGTCTGGGCATACCCTGCCAACTTAGGGCAAACAAAGCAAACACAAGGAGATGATGGACGATGCGCTGAAACTTTTCAGACACTCAGCCCCAGTCACATATATGGGTTGAATCCATCATCTTTCTTTAACTCACTTCGCAATCCCAGTTCAGACACAGCTATATGCAAATTGGTCATGACCTGTGCCTCATGGGAACAGTCAAGCCAGAACTGACAAGCCATATCTTCCCTGGAATGGAAATACGCATCATGGGACCGGTTTCGGCCTAACAGCCCTCATCAGCCATGCTATCTTGAATCCAGTAGTAAAGTGAGCAAGGGACTTTTCCCATGAGGCACAGGGTCAAGGCTGATTTGCATATAGCTGGGTCTGAACATAGGTGGGGAAGTGAACTTAAGAATGATGATAGATTCAACCCAGATCAGTGACTGTTGGTGAGTGTTTGAAAAGTTTCAGTGCTCCGTCCATCATCTCCTTGTGTTTGTTTGTTACTTGGAAACACCCATCGCAATGCCCATTGAAGACCACCCCATTGCAGTGTAAGGCAAGGCACTGACTTCCTCACACCATCTACAGAAGGCCATGAAAAGCTATGCAGGGCGGCTTTATGTGGCCTTGTGGATATGGCACTGTGCACCACCAGAATGTCAATAAAAAGTGACATTCCGGTGTCTCACAGTGTCTAAAAAGTTAGCCCTGTGTCTTTATGAACCAATCCCATTTACAGTTCCTTTGCCAATCTGCTTCTTTTCTGGATGACTCAACCAAAGGAGTGTTTGTTATCTCCTATTTGTTTGGCAATGCAGCTACAAGAGCTGTACCTCTGGTTGAGGACAATGATCCTATATTGTATCATTTTTTGCGGTTCAAGGGTAAAATACAGTGTTAGCTCACTAAATGTACCTTTATGCGGGCAAGCGATACTAAACTTCTACATTTATTACATGGTTTTCTAGTGATCTCTTGTGTTATGTGACTAATGTCAATAGATTGGTAATGAAAAGTCATTGGTCTGAAGAGACGAGGACTTCTCTCTTCTATCAGGGTATTCATGATGACCTCAAGGATATCATTTACAAGATTGTGGCTCCTCTAAGAACTTCTCAGTGGTTATTGATTTAGGGATAAAACTGGATCATAGGTTGGGTAAGCGTAAGGGGGAAAAAGCCAGAAAAGGTATCCCTCATGTTCTGGTATATTGCAAAGAGAACATAGAGAACATGGCTTCAGATGTGAGCAAGCCTATACAAATAGGGGGTGTCCATGGTCCGCTTTCCCATGAAGCAAAAGAGATAAGGGGTAATCTTGATCTATGTTTGTATTGTGGAAAGGAAGGACATTTTGCCAGGAATGTCCCATTAACCCCAAATGTCCCAGAAAGACAGTGGCCCTCGTCACATCTTGGGATACACATAGTTCTACGGCGAAAAACTAGAATGTTCATGAGGGAGTGGAGATTAACGCTCCAAGTGTTACAGACAGAATAATTTCACATTATCTTTCCAACACAGAGGCTCATGTTCCTAAGCATTTCACTGTTACCGTTACCTTAGTGATTTCCAATCAAGCATGCCCGTATTGTTGGACTAAGGGACAATGGGTAATATTTTGGACTTGACCATAGCAAGATCAAAAGGTGTATCCTTCATACCTGAGAAACATCCTAAAGTGATAGGACACATGGATGGGACTGAGTTGTTCTCATGACTTATTACATTTTGTTCTGGTGGTCTAATCATGGTCTGTGATAATGTTCACACAGAGACAGTTCGATTTGATTTGACAGATACCCCTGTATTCACTGATATACTAGGTGTGCCATGGCTCCAGCATCACAATCTATATATTGACTGGTGTGCTCGCACAGTCACCCTAACCTTGAGTTTTTGTTTGTTACATTGTTTCCAAGATGCAATAGAATAGAAAATGCTGCTCTTTTGTGTCCCCTCTACAGAGGCAGACAGTTCAACTTTAACCATTCAATACTCTGGGTTTCTTGAAGTCTTTGATAAAACAGAGGCTACTGCTTTTACCCCTCATCGCAACTTTGATTGCAGAGTAGATTTACTCCCAGGGACTGAGATAACCACAAGTCAACTGTATGCCCTAACTGAACCAGAGAGCAGGCATTTAAAGGACTATTTAGATTAATTCTTGGACTGTGGGTTCATCTGTCATCCCTCAGCGCCAGTCTCCTCCCCTATATTTTGTGTTCCTTTAAAGAAAGGGCAATTGTGGGCATCTATCAACTACACAATGTTGATCAAAGCTACTGTGAAGAATTGTTACCTGTTACCACTCATCCCTGTCTTGCTCAACCAGGTGAGGGATTGCACTGTATACACTAAATTGGATTTCAGAGGGGACTATAATTTGATAAGAATATGTAAAGGTGGGGAGGAGCTTCGCGCGTATCCAAGATGGACGCGTGAGCACAGGGCTCCCGAGACCCTTTCCGCCTACCGCATCTATCCTGCAACGTATCCTGATTTGGACGATGGGTAATTTTAGTTGATGCCCTGCTGACATGAAAGTCTTTTTCAAAATTCGATTTGGCTGCCGAGAACCGGACTTACTGCACTTTGAAATTTGCGGCCTACACCGAAGACCAACCACGGACTTGAGTCCCCGAGGTACCCAGGTGGCAATTGAACAACAACGGCTGATGAGACACGTCCACTGCCCCTGTGGTACTTTCGGTTTCGCTTTTGGTCATTGTTGACGGTGATTTGCTGCCGGTCGACACAGCTGTCCTGATTCTTGCTGCCAGCCCTACGCTTGCCCTCTACCCTCGTCCCTTCGCCTCTCCAAGTCTACTGCGCAGGGAACCATTCTGACTAGATCCCAAAGGTTCCGTCAGAGCTCGTCGCCCATCATGGCGGGCAAGGTGGATACCGAGAAGCGTGCAACCAGAGGCACATATCGAGGGGGGTTGCCCAATCCCATACCATAGTTCGCTTTACCCGCCCGAAAGGATTCCCTGGCGGAGCGAGTAAGGTCCTCGAGGAGACTGGAGATATCTCTCCTGCAACTGAGGAGCCGACATTGAAGGACGTTATGGGCACCATCCCAAGTGTTCAGACATCTATGGGCAAGCAGTACGAAACTCTGGCTGGCTAAGATAGACACGGTGGCGATCGAAGTCAACCTTATCAGGACGGACTTGGGGAAAACCAATGAGCGGGTCAAGTCCCTGGACATCAAGACCGCAAGCCTTACTACGGACGTCTCGGATCTCCAGACCGAAGTCCGCAATCTCCGGACGTCTAATGACTTGTTTGCCGTCGGCTGGATGATTTTGAGAGCTGGGCCAGACGCAACAACGACCGCATTGTAGGTGTTCCAGAGAATTCCGCAGACCTATCTACAGATCTTTTGGTGGAGGACCTTGTTCTGAATCACTTGGCACCAAAGGGCCTCAGTAACTTTTTCACGGTGGAGCGTGCCCACAGAGTCCCCGGCGGGAAGCCCAAACTGGGAGCCGCCCCGAGGCCTATAATAGCCAGGATTTTTAATTTCCGGGACAGAGATGCTATCCTTCAGGCATCACGCATCAATGGTCCCACCAAATTTGAAAATGCGTCGATCAGCTTCTACCCGAACTTTACACAAGCGGTGCAGAAACAACGCATGGGCTTCACGGGGGTTAAAGCGACTCAGGGACATGGGACTGAAATACGCCATGCTTTTTCCGGCTCGCCTGAGGATTGAATATGAGGAACGTGCGTTCTTTTTTGATCTCCCCGAGGTGGTTAGCGACTGGCTTGACACTATGCCGACACATCGTACCAGCGCTGAAGGTGGCCTGGAAGAGCAGGAGTAGTGAAGCTGTACCGGCGAGCCACCTTTATGGACTTCTGGCAGTGGCTCAATGACTGTTCTGTATATATACGGTGTGAATACCCGGGAGTGGGGGGGAATCAGGACTCTTCCTCCTCTGGGGGCTTTTCTCTCTCTTCTTGTAGGTTAGTTCTATGGGGCGAAAGACACACTGCAAGTTGGGGTGGCTTTTTGGTCTACCGCAGGGGTGCAGGGTGTGTTCCGGGGGTTCTTTGGGGGGTGGTGGGGGGGTATTTCATTTTTTGTTTGTGTCGAGGCTGCGCTTTGTTGCATATCATATCTTTTGTGCCTGTTTCTTGGCGGGGGGGCAAAGTGTTTATTTCTGGGATGGGGGTAGGGGGCTGAGGGTGTTGAGCTGGAACGTCAATGGTCTGGGCGATAGGATAAAGCAGGGGATAGTTCTGCAATACTTGAAGCGTTGCTACCCGGATATAGTCTTACTTCAGGAGACCCATCTCATTGGAAACACGTGCCATGCACTGAATAAACGGGGCTACCGCCTGGCGGCTCATTCTGGATTCACCACTGGGTCGAGGGGGGGGGGCATCTTGGTTAGGAACTCCCTCCCCTAGAGATAGATGGCACCGTGCTGGATGATAGAGGCCGCTATGCGGCTATTACGGGCCGATGGGAAGGGAAGACGATCTCCATTTTGTCTGTGTATGTCCCACCCGGTCTACAGTCTACCACATTTTCTGATTTGGGCAGGGTAGTGCTGGGGTTTCCTGAGGGCATGTTGGTTGTGGGTGGCGACTTAAATTCGGTGGTCAGTGGGGAGGAGGATCGTAGACCCCCCAGAATCCTCCCGACATCGCAACTGTGGCTGGGCAATTTTTTGGACGCTCTGGGTCTAGCTGATTGCTGGAGGCAACTACACCCCGGACAGTCCCAATATACCTTCTACTCGGGAGCTCATGGGAGTCTTTCGAGGATCGATTATATCCTTATACCAGCGGTGCAGATGGTCTCTGTAAGGGAAATTAGGCATTTAGCTAGGGGGATCTCGGACCACTCTCCACTCTGGCTCACTATTGATGTACAGTTGGGGGCCGGGGGTCGGGTTGCTCCGATTAACCCCTGGCACCTTTGCAACCCTAAAATTAGAACTGAGGTGGTTAAGTGTATGGATTACTATTTTGCTGAGAATGAGGGTTCGGTGTCCTCCCCCATCTCCTTGTGGGAGGCTTATAAGACTGTGATTCGTGGTCAGACTCTGTCCTTGATTGCTAGCAAGAGGAAGCGTAAGAATGCGGAAGTGGCGAGTCTGGAAAACGAAATCACCGGGTTGGAGGAGCAGATGGAGTCTGGGGCTACACCCGAGGGAATGCATGCTTTGGCCCTTAACCAGTCTGACTATAGAGCTCTGGTGACTGAAGCAGCAAAGGCGATGAATCGTGAGCAACAGGGGCGTTTGTATGATGTTGGTGATAAAGCGGGAAAGTTGATTGCTTGGTTGGACAAAAGAGATAGATTGAATCGGGTGGTGCCTGTTGCTGAAAAAGTGGATGGTACGCGAGTGGTGGACCCGGTTGAGATAGTTGAGGTCTTTGCCCAGCACTTTCAGAAGGTTTACGCGCCGGTCTCGGATAGGCCGGAGGAAGACTCGCATTTGCTGCTTCGGGATATTGCGTTGCCTAGCCCGGACAAAGAGCTTATGGAGGCAGAATTTTCCACCGATGAAATAGCGCTCGCTATCCACTCTATTCGCTCGGGGAAGGCCTCAGGCCCGAATTGCACCCCTGTTGAGCTGTATAAGCTGTGCCCTGATAAAATGGCGCCACATCTTCGCAGGATGTTTTCGGCATCGTGAGATCTCGGATCCCTTCCCCGGGACCAGAGACTGGCGTCCATTGTGGTCATCCATAAAGATGGAAAACCCCGTGAACAATGTTCATCGTACCGGCCGATTTCGCTTCTGAATGTGGAACCCAAGATCTTAGCGAAGTTGCTGGCGAACCGGCTGATTACGGTGATTAGCGACTTGGTACACCCGGACCAATCTGGATTCATCCCCCATCGAAATACCGCGCTTAATCTTCACCGTCTTCACGTCGTCTTAGCAAGGGCGGGGTCTCTTGGTGAACCGACCATCTTGGTTTCACTTGATGCCTCGATGGCCTTCGACACGGTGGAATGGCCGTACCTGTGGGCGGCCCTTGCCAAATTTGGCTTTGGCCCTAATTTCATCGGGTGGGTTAGGCTTCTATATGAGCAACTGCTGGCCCAGGTGGTGGTCAATTGCAGGGCCTCGGAACCCTTTGTTCTCGGACGCGGCACGCGGCAGGGATGCCCTTTGTCGCCACTTCTTTTTGCGCTTGCCCTTGGACCCCTTGCCGCGTGGCTCCGATGGGAACCTTCGCTCAAGGGTATTCGATGGTCCCCTGACTTCGAGGATCGTATATCGTTATATGCGGACGATATCTTGTCGTACCTTACGTCTCCCCGCAAGTCCCTGGGAGTCCTGTTCGACGTCTTGAGTTCCTTTGGGAAAAATTCCGGTTTAGTCATTAATTGGGCCAAGTCCTGTATCTACCCTATCACGGGAGAACTGCCTCCTCTGCCCCGCATTTGCCCGATACCCGTCTCGAGCGTCGGTCTTAAGTATCTAGGAATCTATATATCCTTGTACCCTGCAATACGCTACGAGCGGAATTTACTACCTCCGCTTGCCCGGCTCAGATCGGATGTTGCGGCGTGGTGCGGCTTGCCGTTGTCCCCTTTGGGGAGAGTGGCCCTCTTTAAGATGATGTCTCTCCCTCGATTCCTGTATGCCATTCAAAATACCATTGATTTGGTGCCTGCCAGCTATTTCCGTGAAATTGAGTGCCTCCAGAG
Organism: Lissotriton vulgaris; assembly: GCF_964263255.1. NCBI lineage: Eukaryota > Metazoa > Chordata > Amphibia > Caudata > Salamandridae > Lissotriton > Lissotriton vulgaris. The sequence continues at coordinate 1,487,820,085 of NC_141687.1, forward strand.
GAAACTGGTATGGGGCGGGCGACCTCGTATAGCATTGGCAAAATGACTTTGCCTTGGTATGATGGTGGTATAGCGTTGCCCGATATCAAACGCTACTACTGGGCATCCTAACTGAGTGCGGTCAACCATGCTATGTACGGTCCTGTTCCGAATCCCGCATTCGAGGTGGACAGGTGGCAGCTACCCGGGGGCGACTATAATAGGGCGCTCTATTCTAGAGCTGCCAGGAAGAATCTGACGGGCCCCACCGGGGTGGCGGTACGAGTATGGGGTAGTGCGACTACGGCTATGGGATGGACGGACACGCTGACTAGAGCAACTCCCCTATATGCTGCGGAGAGACTGGGTAGCCTATGGACGACGAAGGGATTCGACAGGTGGGACCTTATTGGTATCAGTAAAGTGTGCGATCTCTGGGTCAAGGACAGAGTTAAGACCTTTGATGAACTGAAACGGGAGTATAAACTGGGTGATAGGGAATATTTCCGATATCTCCAGGTCCGCCACGCACTTGAGTCGGTTTTCCCAGCTGGGACTACTATTCCGGAGTCCTCTCCCCTGGAAGATAGAGTGCTTGACGGGTATGTCCCTGATAGCACTCTATCTCTCATCTATAAAAAACTCATTACTGACCGTTCGGACCTCCTTGTACAGCTCCGTGGGGCTTCGACTGGTGATGGATTGGAGTTGGACGATGAGGACTGGCAGGCTGCGATATCCTTCCCCAAAGAGGTCGCGATTCCGGCGCGTCTCCGGCTGGTGCAATTAAAGATTCTGCACCGCGTCTATGTCACGGGTCCACGATTGATGTGTATGGGTTATTCTGTGGATGGGCTGTGTAGGTGTAGTTGTGGTATGCTTGCTACCTTCCTTCACATTATATGGGAATGCCCGGAGGTGGTGGTTTTCTGGAATCGAGTGCATGCGGTTATGGGTGAGGTGACGGGTGTTGAGTTATTGCCAGAGGCTAGACGTTGTTTGTTGAACATCTGGGAGCCGAATGACTTCAGTGTTGCTCAGACCCAGTGGGTCACCCTTGGCAACATGATCGCGAAACGGGACATTGCCCAGTTGTGGGGCTCTCAGAGGGCACCTTTGATTTCAACTTGGACAGAGAACATGGACTGGTGCATGTTCACAGAGAAAATTGTGTATGTCTCCCGTGGTAGGCCCAAAAAGTGGGGCAGGATATGGGGCCAATGGAATTCATACCGAGGAGAGATTTGCACTCCCCCTTTTATAGAAGCTTCCGGCATTCCTCAATCCCCTTAACTGTGCGTTTCAGGTCATTTGCTTCCTTTGTATAGGACTTACTGGTTTGCTCTCGGCCCCCCTCCCCGTTCCGGATCTCTCCTCCCTTATTGCATTGCTCGTTATTTAATTGGCTCCCCCTACCGTATGAGACAGTCACTATGGTGTATAGTATTTGCCTCGACCCTTGTTTGTGTGTTTTTCTTTTTGTTTATTTATAAAATATAAAATGTGAAACCTTTCATCTATCCTCTTATCGCCACAAGCTCTCTATAATATTGTGCGTTATCGCTGCCGGGCCCTCGGGTTGTCGGCTGAGCTGTGTATTATTGCACTATTGGTATTGATCGCTTCTGACCAGCCTCCGTGGTTGTAGGTCTGTAACTGTACTTCTTTTTTACAAAATAAAGGTTTTCACAAAAAAAAAAATAATAATAATATGTAAAGGTGATGAGTGGAAGACAGCCTTTTGTACTAAATACAGATTATTCGAGAACAAGGTAATGCCGATTAGGCTCTGTAAATGATATTTTTATATATTCACAAACCGAAGAAGAGCATACGATCCATGTTAAAAAGTTGTTACAGTGTTCACAACACCATTTGTTTGACAAACTGGATAAAGAAAACCTTCATATCACTTGTGTGGAATTACTTGGGTTTATACTATCTCCATCTGGTACACACATAGACCCTAAGAAAATTGAGGCTATATCAATCAATTAATACTTTATTCGGCATGAAAACAATACCATAAACGTACAATTTAAAAACATTCACATTTCCCAATAAAAAAAATTTAAAAGTCACAAAAACGCAGCCCACAGATGTTTATACAACATGATTCTTATTAAAACCCCTTATCATCTGGTAATCTTATACAGGAGGTTCAAACATGACCTACGGTAAGAGAGAAATGACATGACCAGATAACTGGAAGACACTTCCGCAAAACCACTGCCTAACAGGGAATACAATAAATACTCATTTGATAATTGCGGGTAAGCACAGCTCCCCAATTCATTACTGCAACCATAAACCTCCCAACACTAAAATGTATCTAATCACTCTTCGCCTCTAATGGTTCTGAGTCGCATTGCCAACCTTAAAAATCTTATGGCACAGTGAAGAGTTAAAACCTCTGTAGACAGCTTCAAGAGCAGTAGAGCCACCTTCACCTGTTTAAACCCTGCTTTTCTTAAAATACCTTTTAAAAATAGCTTCCTGGGGTGCACATAGTAGGGACACAATAAAACAAAGTGAAGGGTATATTGCGGAGACCACTGGTCGCAGCCACACGGGCCCTTCACCTCTATGCTTTTAGTGTAACCTGTCGGCACCGCTAGGCTATGATGTAGTAGGTTTAGCCTGAAGCGAGTCATTAAAAATCTGTCTTGGGGATTGTAGATAAGAGACAGATAGGGTTCAATACCCAAGCAGGATTTGGTCAGAATGTGCACTCTAACATAACAGAGGATTTGTTCACCTTGCTATCCTCCCAGCGGGACGCCACATATTTCAGAAATTCCGCCTTCGCCTAAGCCTTATCCCAACTTTGTGGGGTGGTTGAAAAAATCTGCACAACGCAAGGCTGACAGGGTTTCCCTGACGTACTTCAGCCATGGGATATTCCTCCCCTGGTCACGTGCAATGCAGTCCATAAGAATCCCCTTAGTTAATACGGCCTCTGGATTCGTCCAGATCTTAATCCAGCAGGTGACAGGTTTTAGTGCTAGCCTATCTCTGATGTAGCTGACACCCAGTTCCTCATGAGTGATAGAGAACGGAATACTCTGCGGGACTTTCAACAGTTATCTTAGGTGTGGAGGACTTGCACATTAGTAAAGCCCCAAACTTCACTACCATACAATATTTTGGTGCAGCACATCGAACTATAAAGTCTCTGAATTTGTTCCGGGGACCACCGACCCAACCTGCCTGCAAAATTCATATTGGCCCCAGAACAGCTAGTTAAAGTACGACATTTCTCCTGTAACAGGGCTTTAAAACGAAGCCGGGTATCAAATAAAATCCCCAGAAATGAGAAAGTCTGGACTTTTTCTAGACAGTGCGCACCAATCATATATTTGTATTTCTTTTTCTGCATTTTTCCCACCTCCATGACATAATATTTGGAGAGATTAGCAGACAGGTCTAGGCTCTCCATGAAACGGACAAAGCCATCTATCAGACATTGTAGGTCTCGAGGGGTCCATGCTAGAAGTACCGCGTTGTCTGCATATAGCAAGACGGGGACCCCTCTTGTTCCTATCCTAGGCGAGTCCACCCCCAGGGCTTTTAACGTCGCCTATAGGCCGGTTATGTACAGGGTGAATAGGAAAGGTGCCAGAATGCAACCCTAGCTTACTCCCCTTGAGCATGGGAATTGGTCAGTCATGCTCCCCTCCTCGTTGTATCTGACCTGGGCAAAAGTATTCCAGTGTAGCGCCCTTAAGATGTTAACCAAGCCTGGGTCTACGCCAAGGTCAACCAGGAGCCCCCACAATTTTCTGCGGTTTACCCAGTCGAAAGCCGCCATTAGGTCCATGAAAGCCAGGTACACTGTCTCCTGACTGGCAACTGTGTATTTGGCTGTCAACAGGTACAAATTAAGGCATTGAGCAGCCGTTGAGCGTCCTAGCCTAAACCCATACTGTGTGTCTGCAGTTCTGAGATTTTTCTCCACCCAGTCCAATAATCTGTTGAGGATAGCCCTGCCTAAAACCTTGACTGTCACATCAATGATGGAGATAGGATGATAACACAATGGGCTATACCTATTTCCCTTTTTAAAAATAGGTACAACTGTGGCTGTGGACCAGGAAACAGGCATACCCCAAGCTACTGCTGCATTAATAACCCTTGTCAATATAGGTGCCCACAGATGTACCTAACTCAGGAAAAGATCAGTGGGGACCCCATCAGGCCCAGGGGCCTTGTTCCTTGTCAGGCCCTCAATGCCCGCCTTTATCTCACCCACAGAGAATGTTATGTGTTCCAGCATTTTACCCTCTTCTACAAGTGGTATAAATTCCTCTGTGATGTCAAGATTGTATAGGCCATTAAAGTGCCCATACCAAGAAACCGGCAGGATGTGGTTTGCTATCTTGGGTTTATTGGTGTCTTTAAAGCACGGTTCATTTATGACCTTCCAAATGTGTCATATTTTTTTACTCAACCGCTTCCCTCAAATTGTCCCAAGCCTGATGCTGTAAGAAGGTTTTGCGTCGCTTTACTGCATCTTTATACAGTCCCCGACATATAGTCACCCTTTTCTTGTCCCTTGGGACTGCTTTTAATGCTAGTTTCATTTCTTTAGGGGCGAGGGAGCAGTCATGATCAAACCACCTATGGTCCTCTTTTATTTTATTGGTAGGTTTGGTCCTATGTAAACTGTTGATGTGCTTGGTGACACCTTCAAAAGCTTTTACCAGTTCAACCCCCTCCACCGTAGGGTTCAAGCACTTCCATACATACTGCTGGCTATCCACCAGTAAGGCTTTGTAAAATGATGCACCATCCACCTGCGTCCGTCTAAGCCTTCTTCCTTGGTCCGTGGCTGATAATGCACCACTCTCTCCCCTTCTTGCCTGCTGCTTAATTGAATATGGGTCCCCCAATGACATAACTAAAGGGTTATGATCACTGAAAATGCTTAGCTGGATCTCAAAGCCCAGAATCTCCCTCTTTAAAGTATTGGAAACAAAAATAAAGTTGATAAAAGAATCACAACCTCTACCTTTAAAGGTTGGATGGACCAAACTGTTCTTCCCTACTTTAATCATGTCTAGGGTATGTGTCAGGTCATATATTTCTAAGAACTTATTTAATTTGTTTCCCTCTCTAGTGTGCTCTATGTGCTGGCCCCCTTCCAGTGGGCAAGAAAACCAATCCCCCCTTCTAAGTTTTACGTTTGGGAACAAATGACAGTTGAAATTGCCACGCAACACCAACTGATGTGCCCGTTCCCCCTGGTCGCGTAGTCCTGCTAAGCTACTCTCCAGATCTTTGAGTCTTAATGTTGGTTGACCCGTTAAAACAGCATTATAAAAATTAATAAAAGTTAACTTTTGACACCTGCCAGACAGTCCAATCCCCTGGAGATAGTCTCAGTCCCATCCCAAGTCATGGCAGAAAAAAAGAGAGAGTTTTCCCTACTAAACCCAGAAAGGACCGGGAAATGTTGTAACCACAAAAGAAATTCCTTTCTGTGTTATGCAACTTAAAGCACCAATATAACTTTTAACCAAAGACACCTATTTGAATCAATTATATCCCCAACTAATCATACATTGCATATGGATCAAATCATGACATAAAATATATCCAGATAATTTTTATTAAAAAAGTTTCATCAATGAACTTAATATAAACATTTTATCATACATAAACATAGAATTTTCCAGTTCTTCTAAAGCAACAATATACATGTATTCATAAGTTACAATACATAAATAAACAATCAGTTAAAAACAGTTTTGTCGAGTCGTTTCGGTGCTTCGATGTTTGGAACATCTTCCTCAGGACTATATTAAAAACATCTTCTTTATTTTGTGGCAATTTTATTTTGCGATACCAGTTTAGATCCAAGAGTTGAGGTAACGGTAGATAATCCCCTGCAACCCAGCTATATCGTCAGCGGATTCTGTATTTTGTGTAGGACCATGTTCGTCAATAGAAAGACTTAGAGGAACTTTGTATTAATGGTTCCTGTTTTTTTATTTAGGTCAATCCCTGTTCATTGTTCTTTAAGGATTTCCACGATGGTCGCACCTCTTTATTGATTTGAGGTAGTCTACGACGTCTCTCAAGACGACAAATGCACCGCCGAGACGGTCTCCCTGGTATCCCGTATGTACGGCTCGGCGGTGCGTTTCTTTTTTTTTTTTTTTTTTTATTGGAGTTCATGGTGCAATGAAAAAGTACATAATTAACCACAAGCAAGGTATGATAACATCTGATACAATTACATGATCACTCGAATAAAGCATCCAGAAACACATTATTTGTCGTGGGGATAAAATGAAGATCTATCAATAAATATAACAATATAACAATACAATACTTTTTTTTTTTTTTTTTCTTCAAGTTCTTATTCTGTCCTCCAACCATTTCTTAACCGGGGCCCATAATCGTCTTCCCATCTCTCGTTTTTTAACACCTTTAAATTCATAGAGACACGACTCAATATTATAAATACCCAAAAATATGGACACCCACATTTGAAAAGAGGGGGCTGTAACATCCTTCCATCCGGCCGAGATTAAGATTCTAAGCACAGCGACCGACATAAAAACCAAAGCAGCCTCATCCTCTGTTGAAACCAGTTTTGAATCTGAGCCAAATAACATCAGTGTTGGGGATAGATCGATCTTATGACCTAGCAGCCCCTCCCAAAATTTTGTTATTCCATCCAGGACAGGGGCCAATCGCGCACATGTAAAAAACATATGTAATAAATCTGCTTGCCCCTTATTGCATCTCGGGCAACAATCATCATTCCTAACACCCCATGCAAATAGTTTGGCCGGTGTATAATACATATTAAAAACTGTTTTAAAATGTTGTGCCCGTAGGTTGGACGCCCGAAAGATCTTTTTATTTAACGATAATGCTAGGTCCAAATCTACGTCCGGGTTTCCCAGTTTAATTGCCCAGTCGCTTTCTACTTTTCCTACATCATCTTGTAATCTGGATGCTAGCATATTATAGACCTCTTTTATCTTCCTACCTCCTCTTCCAATGCCCTCAACCACAGGGAAGTCTACCAGGGGTTTACGTTTTGGCCTACAAGCCTGTATGATACCCGAGATTTGGCCATGTATAAGCCACTGGTTTTCAGGTAGGCCATATCTTCTTTGCATGTCCTCGAACCCACCTATCTTGTCTCCTACCATTAGGTCTCCAATAATCTTCACCCCTAAACCCTTCCAAATTTGTAGGTTCCCATCATTCTTTAACTGAGGAAAAAGACTCGAATTTTCCAAAAGGAGAGAAGGATTAATTTTAGGTACATGAAAGAATTTTAAGATTGATTTCCATACTTGCCATGCCCCCAGTAGAGTCTTAAATCGTGCCTTCCTATAGAACCTATATTCCAATTCCGTCAACAATAGGCCTGTTGCTTTCTCCCCCATCAGTAATTTAAAGATTGGAGGGGGGCCCTGGCTATCTGCGATAATCGCGCCAGTGTTGTGTTGAAACAGAATTGACATATGGATCAGGAGACAAGCCCAGTGGTACAATCTCAAGTTCGGGAGTGTCATCCCACCCCTTTCCAACGGGAGGGACATGAGGGTCGTTGATCGTCTAACCTTACCATACTGCCATATAAACCTAATAAAGGTAGACTCTAATTTCTTCAAAATTTTCTCCCCAATATATAGGGGAGAAAATTTTGTTTGGATGCTATTCTTGGTAATCAGCAGGGACACTTTCTCCTCAATAGCTGCAATTTTCTCCAGCATGGGCCCTAAAAGGGTGGTAAACATTCTTTCCACTAAGAAACAAACGTGTGGAGGGTCAGGGGGAATATTTAACGACCTGTCTGCTCGCTCCCCTATTGTTAGGACATGAAACACAAAAAAGAGCAGAACAGGTCAGGGAGTGGTGTATAACTAAACTAGTCACTGTGGGCCAGTAGGGTGTGTACGCAAACTAGTGTTGTTGAGAATTATTGGAAAACAGAGCGCTAGAACAATTCCCATCAGACCACCCATTCGGTGGAATTCACGTCACGTGGGAATTGCTGATCAATCCAGAACACATCCGGCCAAATAGTGCCGGTGTGGAACTAGACGTCAGAAAACTAGCCATGAGTTTTCCATCAAGTGGACTATTAAAGTGCAGTGCTTAAATGAAAGTGATGGTGAAGACTAAAATTGGCTACACAGATTCTAAGAGAACATACATATAGAAAGCTGTGTGTCAAAGGTTAAAACCACGCCTGGTAGGAAGACTACCTTTTGGCGCTGTGCAAGATGGTCAACATGTTTCAGCTCTAGGGGCATTGCCCCAGCTTTCTTCAGGACCTACAAAATAGACCAGCTACTGCAACTATAACTACGATTAGTATGTTGGATGAAAAAGTAACAAAGGTTTACTGTTGGACTGATACATATCTACCAACAACTTCAAAGTTTGAACGTCCACTGGAGAGGAAGCATGTCTTCTTCCTGTCAACAAACAAAAATTATTGTACAAACAACACCAATATTACATACACAACCACCTGAATACAGAGAGACCGTATAGTCAAGAACACCTGCATGAATAATTGACATTCTGCATATTATGAAAAAAAGCATAGTAGCTTAATCACTCAGAGGCATTTCCTCACAGTGATACTCACCCAGCCTTGTGTGGGTGAAGGCCTCACCTCACCCGGCGACCGCTCGGGAATATGAGGCCCCGCTCTGCGGTGTAGAAAAAGGGGACACAGTGAGCACGCAACTCTACTAGTCCCAAGCCAATTGCTCTACACACATAACCCAACGAACGTGTGATAGGTAACCCGTCCTCCAGAAAACAACCACATAGACCATCCCCTATGACACCTTCAGAAACCGCATGTGCTGCGCTGTCAACATGCTACTAAATAATCTTATGTTGACTGTGAGATCTCCTCATGTGAACACTTGGAGTGCTCCTAAATATGCTTAAGTAATGTAGGATCTCCTCACTTAGTCAAACCTGTGAACTGCTATAAAACCCAGTGAAAAGATAATGGTGAACTGGATTAATCAGTATCAAAAATTAATGGGCAACCAAGTCCCCCTTAAATTTTTTTGAAAAGAACAGTTGTATGAATAGTAGTACCATCAAGGCTAGATCTTATCTAATATTGCCTGTAAGTACTCACTGGAAATGTCTCCCCTGCATGAAGATACTCAAAGAAGGAAAGTACCCTCGAACTCACCTGTCCGTCGGTACCCCTATCCATATGCCAAGCGGTCGTGGAGGTGACTGCCAGGCCGCCCCTCACCCTTAAGTAAACGCTGATGGAGTAAAAACGGGGCATAGTGGGCGTACACACAATCTCGGAGCAGGCGCGAAGATAGACACTGCTCCTTCGCGCATGCGCGTAAAATTCAAAAGTGCCGAGAGTAACTTGTTATGTAGGCAAACGTAGTCGTTTCTTTAAGCGGTCAAAATGTCAAATCGCCTATGTAAAATACAGCGTTCTACGCCCTCTATGTGAATGATGTCTTTGTATGAAAGAGCTGGAGTCAGCCTACAGATTTACACGCATGCCCATAGCGGGAGACGCTGTTCACTCGGGCATGCGCCTGACGGCAAACAAAGTGTTTAACATCGGTGTGGACTTCGCTGTCCTGCGTGTGTTTGCCAAATCCTGATGTGCTGAGAAGCAAGTGGCCTACTACAGTATTCATTACAGGATACAAGTGTGTTGCGCATTATAGTGGTGGGAAAACCGGCACAGTCTATAACGATAAGGGTGCTTTCATTATAGATAAAAGGTTGTTATCCACATGAACAGCACTAATGAAGGGGAAGGTACAGGGTGTGCCTGCGTGTATATCTCAAAGTGAAGACCGACATGCTCAGAGGAGTGTGGGCACTTCGGGATACATTCTGTAGTAGAACGACACTCACCCCAGTGGGGGCTTGTAACAGAGTTATTGCGCATGTGCAGAATAGGAGTGGTATTGCTGCCATCAAGGGTCACAGAAGGAGGGACAGTGGCAGTAACTAGGAGGACAAGGGCAACACACACAATTAGGTTGGGTGAGCTGGAGAAATGCAAACCTTTCTTGTTCGCATTCATATGAATAGACCCGCAACTAAAAAGTTGCTCTAGATACTAAGAAACAAACGTGTGGAGGGTCAGGGGGAATATTTAACGACCTGTCTGCTCGCTCCCCTATTGTTAGGACATGAAACACAAAAAAGAGCAGAACAGGTCAGGGAGTGGTGTATAACTAAACTAGTCACTGTGGGCCAGTAGGGTGTGTACGCAAACTAGTGTTGTTGAGAATTATTGGAAAACAGAGCGCTAGAACAATTCCCATCAGACCACCCATTCGGTGGAATTCACGTCACGTGGGAATTGCTGATCAAGGCGTGGTTTTAACCTTTGACACACAGCTTTCTATATGTATGTTCTCTTAGAATCTGTGTAGCCAATTTTAGTCTTCACCATCACTTTCATTTAAGCACTGCACTTTAATAGTCCACTTGATGGAAAACTCATGGCTAGTTTTCTGACGTCTAGTTCCACACCGGCACTATTTGGCCGGATGTGTTCTGGATTGATCAGCAATTCCCACGTGACGTGAATTCCACCGAATGGGTGGTCTGATGGGAATTGTTCTAGCGCTCTGTTTTCCAATAATTCTCAACAACACTAGTTTGCGTACACACCCTACTGGCCCACAGTGACTAGTTTAGTTATACACCACTCCCTGACCTGTTCTGCTCTTTTTTGTGTTTCATGTCCTAACAATAGGGGAGCGAGCAGACAGGTCGTTAAATATTCCCCCTGACCCTCCACACGTTTGTTTCTTAGTATCTAGAGCAACTTTTTAGTTGCGGGTCTATTCATATGAATGCGAACAAGAAAGGTTTGCATTTCTCCAGCTCACCCAACCTAATTGTGTGTGTTGCCCTTGTCCTCCTAGTTACTGCCACTGTCCCTCCTTCTGTGACCCTTGATGGCAGCAATACCACTCCTATTCTGCACATGCGCAATAACTCTGTTACAAGCCCCCACTGGGGTGAGTGTCGTTCTACTACAGAATGTATCCCGAAGTGCCCACACTCCTCTGAGCATGTCGGTCTTCACTTTGAGATATACACGCAGGCACACCCTGTACCTTCCCCTTCATTAGTGCTGTTCATGTGGATAACAACCTTTTATCTATAATGAAAGCACCCTTATCGTTATAGACTGTGCCGGTTTTCCCACCACTATAATGCGCAACACACTTGTATCCTGTAATGAATACTGTAGTAGGCCACTTGCTTCTCAGCACATCAGGATTTGGCAAACACACGCAGGACAGCGAAGTCCACACCGATGTTAAACACTTTGTTTGCCGTCAGGCGCATGCCCGAGTGAACAGCGTCTCCCGCTATGGGCATGCGTGTAAATCTGTAGGCTGACTCCAGCTCTTTCATACAAAGACATCATTCACATAGAGGGCGTAGAACGCTGTATTTTACATAGGCGATTTGACATTTTGACCGCTTAAAGAAACGACTACGTTTGCCTACATAACAAGTTACTCTCGGCACTTTTGAATTTTACGCGCATGCGCGAAGGAGCAGTGTCTATCTTCGCGCCTGCTCCGAGATTGTGTGTACGCCCACTATGCCCCGTTTTTACTCCATCAGCGTTTACTTAAGGGTGAGGGGCGGCCTGGCAGTCACCTCCACGACCGCTTGGCATATGGATAGGGGTACCGACGGACAGGTGAGTTCGAGGGTACTTTCCTTCTTTGAGTATCTTCATGCAGGGGAGACATTTCCAGTGAGTACTTACAGGCAATATTAGATAAGATCTAGCCTTGATGGTACTACTATTCATACAACTGTTCTTTTCAAAAAAATTTAAGGGGGACTTGGTTGCCCATTAATTTTTGATACTGATTAATCCAGTTCACCATTATCTTTTCACTGGGTTTTATAGCAGTTCACAGGTTTGACTAAGTGAGGAGATCCTACATTACTTAAGCATATTTAGGAGCACTCCAAGTGTTCACATGAGGAGATCTCACAGTCAACATAAGATTATTTAGTAGCATGTTGACAGCGCAGCACATGCGGTTTCTGAAGGTGTCATAGGGGATGGTCTATGTGGTTGTTTTCTGGAGGACGGGTTACCTATCACACGTTCGTTGGGTTATGTGTGTAGAGCAATTGGCTTGGGACTAGTAGAGTTGCGTGCTCACTGTGTCCCCTTTTTCTACACCGCAGAGCGGGCCTCATATTCCCGAGCGGTCGCCGGGTGAGGTGAGGCCTTCACCCACACAAGGCTGGGTGAGTATCACTGTGAGGAAATGCCTCTGAGTGATTAAGCTACTATGCTTTTTTTCATAATATGCAGAATGTCAATTATTCATGCAGGTGTTCTTGACTATACGGTCTCTCTGTATTCAGGTGGTTGTGTATGTAATATTGGTGTTGTTTGTACAATAATTTTTGTTTGTTGACAGGAAGAAGACATGCTTCCTCTCCAGTGGACGTTCAAACTTTGAAGTTGTTGGTAGATATGTATCAGTCCAACAGTAAACCTTTGTTACTTTTTCATCCAACATACTAATCGTAGTTATAGTTGCAGTAGCTGGTCTATTTTGTAGGTCCTGAAGAAAGCTGGGGCAATGCCCCTAGAGCTGAAACATGTTGACCATCTTGCACAGCGCCAAAAGGTAGTGTTCCTACCAGGCGTGGTTTTAACCTTTGACACACAGCTTTCTATATGTATGTTCTCTTAGAATCTGTGTAGCCAATTTTAGTCTTCACCATCACTTTCATTTAAGCACTGCACTTTAATAGTCCACTTGATGGAAAACTCATGGCTAGTTTTCTGACGTCTAGTTCCACACCGGCACTATTTGGCCGGATGTGTTCTGGATTGATCAGCAATTCCCACGTGACGTGAATTCCACCGAATGGGTGGTCTGATGGGAATTGTTCTAGCGCTCTGTTTTCCAATAATTCTCAACAACACTAGTTTGCGTACACACCCTACTGGCCCACAGTGACTAGTTTAGTTATACACCACTCCCTGACCTGTTCTGCTCTTTTTTGTGTTTCATGTCCAAACATTCTTTCCAACCTGCACCACATATCCAGCCCCCCCCCCCCCTTTTCGCTGTCACCACACTTTAGGCACTGCAATTTCCCCATGGAGTTTTCTATGTCTTTAGGCCTGGCCAGGTTTGGCTCCCCTTTCTGCTTAGATTTACTATTGGCAATACGACGCTCAATCCCTCTAGTACGCTTTGCTATTGCCGAGGGGCCATTTGGGGGAGTGACGGCCCTACTTGTCTCACTTCTATCTGGTAATACCATCTTGGACCATGTAACCACCTCCCCCTCTTTCCGCATGGCAATTTTACCACACTTAGGTGTCCCGGCCACAACGGTGCCTCCCGCTGGCTGGTTTACCCCGCAAGTTCCGGGTCTGTGCCACAGCCCTCTAAACTATATTCTACCCCTATCTCTGGAGTGGAAAGCAAATCTTGTGAATCCTCAGTTGTTTGGGCTGTTGGTCTCACCACCTGCGGTGTTACCGCCGCTGTGTGAGATCCGAGTATAGGGTGATCGTCAATATCGTTGCCTTGGGCTGCTGAGGCTATGCTCCCCATTGAGGACCTCTTCTGTGACAGAATAGAATCTAGTGACAACCTCTTCTCAGCCATTTGAATCTCACACACTAATAGAGATTCCGCCCTCACTAAAAATGCGTCCAATGTCCCCTTTGCACTCCCCCCACCTTGTCATCCTTTGCCTTCCGCCTACTCATTCCACCTAGTGATCAAGACAAAAACTCAATGAGCAGTCCCAAAGCAGTACTAGTGTCAACAGGACAACCAGCAGGACAAACCGGGAAGTCCAGATCCTTCGGGCAGCTAAGATGATTATGTCCCCAGTCCTCCGGATTTTTCCAGGCAACACAATCCAGTCCATGCTGGCCTATGGCAGCCCCCCAACAATTAGGACCAAATACTGCAGATAAATACCTTAAACATGACCTCACCTCCACCTCTTAGTGTTGGCACGAGTCTGGGCAGGATTGAGCAAGCGTTACAATGTTCAATTGATGTTAAGGGGGTTGCCCAGCCCAGCCTTCTCCGGCCCCTGAATGGCGCGGGATGGGCCCGACTTTGGCCCGGGCTTTGCCCAGGCAGCGCCCACGTGCGTCCCACGCTGCAGGAGGCACTGGGCGAATTTAAGCGCCTCCTGGCACGTTTGTACTGGCCGTTGGCGGCTGATGGGAAATGAGGTCTCTTTCCCTGACCTCCCTCGTCCAGACCAGCGGGACGGGCGTCAGTGCAGGAACGTTGGAGGCAACGTCCTGAGCCCCAGAGCAGTGTTGCAGGTAAGTCGAGATTCAGCACAGTGACACCAAAAAAGAACAAGTGAGGCTTCATCACAATGGCCATGTCGTACTTTAGTTGAAGCAGTTCAATCATTCTTTGGGTTCACCAGTTTCTAGAGGCAATTTATCCCTCATTTCTCAGATATTAAAACACATATTACTAAATTGACCTGCAAGGGGGCTACCTTTAATTGATCTAGTGATGCATGAAATGCCTTCCTATTGCTGAAAGAACAGTTCACCACTGCTCCTATTTTAAAACATGCAGATCCTTTTAACTGTAATTTGTTGAAGCTGATGCTTCCCAGTAAGCTGTGAGTGGAGTCTTGGCTCAGAGAGATGCATCATCTGACAGAATGCACTGATTGCCTTTTATTTTAACAGCATCGCTGCTGCGGTTATTTTTGCGCTGTGCGTCTGTTTTCGATTAACCGCGTTACATGACGAGCTCAGCTCGTCATCCGCACACGTCACCCGAGGCTGATGACGAGCTGAGCTCGTCATCAGCATCGAAGGGGTTAAGAGGCAGCTATTACCTGCTGAGCAAAACAACACCATTGCTGAACGGCAACTGTTAGCCATCAAGTTGGCCTTTCAGGACTGGAGGCTGCTATCTCTTGAGTTCCTGACATACAGTCACTTTTTATTCTGACCACAAAAACTTGAAGTTCTTTAGATCTGCCAGCACACTCACCCCACAACAGATGAGATAGGACTTGTGTTTTTTAGTGAATATGACTTTGTTATCATGTATCGTCAAGGGGAGAATCAAGGGAAAGCAGAAGCACTCCCACACCTTGATAAGGAAAAAGTACACCAACCCTCAAAACAGACATACATTATTCCATCAGGAAAGATCGTTGGGTTATGCGGGCGAGTGGGGGACATATCGGATGCCTTTCTTAGGGAACTGCAAGCACATTACCAGACCTTAAATCCATATGAAAAGCTGGCAGATTCTAGTGACTGCATTAAAAAAAATGTATACCATCACACAGATAAGCTCCTCGTTCCTACTCCTACATTGCAACAGAAAGTATTACACTGGTGTCAATCGAATCCTTCAAAAGGACAACCAGGAGAAGAAAAGACTAAACAAGCATGTACTAATTGATTTTGGTGGCAGGGTTCAACAAGAGCTGTTCAGTCTTTTGTCTAAACCTGTTCCACTTGTGCTCTGCAAAATTCATTACATACTTTGCCTGCTGGACTGCTACAAGTATTAGATGGGCTGCCCTCATCCTGGCTTCTATTAGTATAGACTTTTTCACGGCTCCACCCTCGGTCAATGGCTTCACCACAATTCTAGTGGTAGTTGACTAACTAACCAACATCGCTTTTTATCCCTCTTAAAAAACCACCTACTGCCAAAGAATTAATGGAAATATAATACATTTACATGGTTTGCCCACTGTTATTGTTTCTGACTGGGGGGGTTCAGTTTGTGTCTAGATTCTGAAAAGGGGTTGTTTCTGCCTTACAGATTGACCAACGTTTGTCTTCTGCACACCTTCTTCAACCAGAGGGCTAAATGGAGCTCACTAATCAATTCTTATAACAATAACTACGTTGTCTAATGAGTACATGTGTCAGTGATTGGGTCCAAGCAGTGCCTCTTGCAGAATATGCATACAACAATAACACATTTAGCAACCTAAGTGTCACCATCCTACTTCTTGTTTAGTTGCCATCCAAAGGCTATTCCCTTGCACATACCTGCAGAGCTAATAGCCATTCAAGCAGTCAAAGACCATTATGAAAACCTTGTAAAAAAGGCGTGGACTAAAGCCAGTGATGAACTATACCGGAGCAAATAAAAGATGAAAATCAAGCCAATCAACATCATTGTCTAGATTCATGAAATGCTCTTGGAGATCGTCTGTTAGCAACAAAGAATTTGCAATTGACTGAACCTTGCAAATTACAACTACGCTACATAGAACCCTACATAATCTAAGGGGAATAATCCTGCAGCAATGAAACTGGAACTGCCGGACAGGCGAATTATGTATACATCATGTGTTTCATACATCCCTCTTGAACCCTATCACCTTTCTTCCTGAGTTAAACCACCTCCACCACCTGTATTTATAAGGGACCATGTAGAATTTGAGTCCCAATAGATTATGGACTCCAAACGACAAAAAGGAAAACTGTATTACTTGGTGGATTGGATGGGGTATACCCCGGAGGATAGATTCTGGAAACTTACTATATCTGTGCATGCTCCTATACTAGAATGAAGACTCTATGCTCTCCAACCAGGCAAATCATGACTTGTGGCTCGACCCTCATGTGGAGAACTTTCAGATCCAGCCTGGCATGTGCAGTTACAATGCATAGATATTAGCGCCAGTGATGCATGTTTATGGATTCAGGCATTCCCTAGGCCTTCCACAGCCTCCCGACATACGGCATGCTTTGTTTTCTTTTCTTTGATTCTGCCATTACTGCGAGAGTAGATGTCTTGCTTCTGTGTCACAGTCCAGTATGTAGTGGTGCCGAGACCGCACGTGATCTCTCGCGAGGTTACAAACTTGTGTGTGACTCAGCAGCCACTCCCAGATGCAGCAGAGTCAAAAGCTGTGCTTGGCTTCAAGTTCCCCCAGTGGAAGGCTTACATTTTCCATTATTTCCTACTATCCACTTTTGTCTCCGGCTCCTGCTTTGTATCAGGACAGTCAGTGCTTTATACTTTTGTCCTATGTTTGGAACCAACGCTTCCTGTGCTTGATGTAGAACTCCCAGCTCCTGCCTCATATTTGGGGAGAGCGCTCCTTGTGTCTGCCTTGACCCTTATATCAGTGATGTTTGTTCCTGCCTCACCTTGGGAATCAGTACCTCTCATTCCTACCTTGTGCAATGGGACAGCATCCGCCATGTAGGCTTCCTCATTTTGGACACCCTCTCTTTTGTAGGGGATAAGAGAGTGAAAGACATAAACCTCATCAAGACAGTGCACTGAGCCTGCGGCTTTCATAAACATTACTACATCATCTATCCCACGCTATAAAGAAACCATGCATGGAGCTGAAGAATTATTTACTGTTGGGGTTTCTGTAAGACTGAAATTCCTTCTTGTCATTTCCGGATAGTGGCTTCTTGGACTGCAGATATTCCCCTCTGTCTGGCTACAGTGACTTCTGTTCATATGAGAAAACCATGTTTTGCTCTTGAATTAGTGGGTGGGTGATTGTTAGAGAAATCTAACTATATATTGACCCAGTGTAATAACCTGCTGTGTAGTTTCGCACAGTTCACTGTAACATTTCTGAAAGGACAAGTCACAGGGATAGTTGAAACCTCTGGTTGACATGCATGACTATACTGTTGACTAGTCTGTGGACACTGAGATCTCCTTCTTTCCTTTCCAGCTGCTGGCAACGTTGTACCTTCTCTGTTGCAGGCAGTACTGGGGGCAGCTGCCTGTGACCTCGCAGTGCAGCTGCTGATGACAATGCAGCCCCATTTGGGCGAATAATGTCAGCGGTTCTCCCGCCGATCTCAAACGGGAGCAGGCTCATTACTCTCTCTCCTCAAAAACAGCTAAGCTTTGGTGCTGGTGGCCATGCCGAGGTCTGGCGCTTCGTCGTAGGTGGTCCAGGCCGTGATCTCTCACTTCCAGATCTCGGTCACCATGGTGACTAGCCACAGCCCGGCCAAGCCCTGGTGGATGGGGCCCCCTGAGTGTGGTCTTTGCTTTATGGCTGGTGCTTTGGTTCTCATCCTGAAATCCCCAGCAGCTTGGCAGTTCTGGATGGACTGTTCCCACAAGGAACAGGGTCAAGATTGATTTGCATATGGCTGGGTCCAAACTGGGGTGGTGTGGTGAGCAAAAGAATGATGGATTTCACCCAGATTCCTGTGATTGGGGTGAATACTTGCATTGTCCAGCATTCTATCCATCAATTGTTTCTTTTGCATATGTCATCCTAAGTGGGAAGGGTAGGCCCAGACATGGGTCCCGTGCTCACTTCACCACTGGATTCAAGCTAGCCTGGCTGATGGAGGGTGATGCCCTGAAACTGGTCCCAGGATGCTTGTTTCTGGTCCAGGGAAGACCTGGCTTGGCAGTTCTAGATGGAATGTTCCCACAAGGAGCAGAGTCAAGATTGATTTGCATATGGCTGGGCCCAAACTGGGGTAGTGTGGTGAGCAAAAGAATGATGGATTTAACCCAGATCCTTGTGACTGGGGGTGAATACTTTTCATTGTCCACCATTCCGTCCATCAATTGTTTCTTTTGCATATATCACCCTAAGTGGGAAGGGTATGCTCAGATGTGGGTCCCGTGCTAACTACATCGCTTTATTCAAGCTAGCCTAGCTTATGAAGGGTGATGCCCTGAATCTGGTCCCAGGATGTAGGTTTCCAGTCTTGAGAGTACCTGGCTTGGCAGTTTGGGCTGGACTGTTCCCACAAGGAACAGGGTCAAGATTGATTTGCATATGGCTGGGTCCAAACTGGGGTGGTGTGGTGAGCAAAAGAATGATGGATTCAACCCAGATCCTTGTGACTGAGAGTGAATACTTGCATTGTCCAGCATTCCGTCCATCAATTGTTTATTTTGCATATGTCACCCTAAGTGGGAAGGGTATGCCCAGACGTTGGTTCCGTGCTCACTACACCACTGGCTTCATGCTAGTCTGGCTGATGAAGGGTAATGCCCTGAAACTGGTCCCTGGATGCTTGTTTCTAGTCCAGGGAGGACCTGGCTTGGCAGCTCGGGCTGGACTGTTCTCATAAGGAACAGGGTCGAGATTGATTTGCATATGGCTGGGTCCAAACTGGGGTGGTGTGGTGAGCAAAATAATGATGGATTTAACCCAGATCCTTGTGACTGGGAGTGAATACTTGCATTGTCCAGCATTCCGTCCATCAATTGTTTCATTTGCACTTCTAAAAGTGGCATTTCTAAAATAGTAATGACAAATCCACTTACACCAATAAGCAGGATTTATCACTACTATGCCAAACATAACAAACATGGTCACACTACCCGTCTTCCATCAGAAATACCACTGAAGCACATATGGGAATCCCCAATGTAAAGCTTAAAGAGGGTAACCTCAAAGCAGTGAGAAACCAAATAGTCTGTTTGTCACTACCAGGTCATGGCACACAGTTAAGGCGCATGTCCTTCCTTTTACCTACACAGTACCGTGCCCACAGGGCTAGCTAGGGCCTACCTATGGGGCAATTCATATGTAGTAAAAGGGGAGTTTCAGACGTGGCAACCACTTTACATGCCACGTCATTTCAACAATAAACTGCGCATGCAGACCCTGTAGCAGCAGAGGCCAGAGACAGGCTCCGTGGGTGGTGCAAGCAGTGCTGCAAGCCCACTAGTAGCATTTAATTTACATGTCCTGGGTATATGGGATACCACTGTACAAGGGACTTACAGGTAAATTAAATATGCCAAACAGGTGTAGACCAATCTTAACATGTTTGCAAGAGAGAGAACATGCACGTTATCGCTGGATAGCAGTGGTAAATTGCCCAGAGTCATAAAATCAACACACATGGGTCAGAAAAAATAAGGTGGAAGGCAAAATGTTTTGGGATGACCCTGCAAAAAGGGCCAAGTCCAACACTACCCGACCAGAGGGACCCACAATACAGAGGTTGGTGGGGGCTGTGAGGGTAGCCTGAGGGCCCCCACAGCTGAGAGACTCCCGTTGCAGGAGCTGAACACATATTTATTGTAGGTGGCAAGCATTCTTCCCGTCACTTTTTGTGTGTTTTATGTACCATCCTAAGTGGCCAATGGTACGCCCAAATGTGGGTCCTGTTCACACTGTGCCACTGGAAGCAATTTGCACCCAATTGAAGAGCTCCCAACTACTACGAAACTGGCCTTGGGTTACTTGTGTTCCAGTTCAGAGATGACCTGGCTTGGCAGCTCGGCATGAACTGTTCCTATTGGAGCAGGTCGAAGACTGATTTGCATATGGCTTGATCTAATCCAAATTGGCATGGTGGGCCAAAGAATAATGGGGTTGGAATGCTACCCGAGTGATTGCCAGTGGTTAGGCAAATTGCAGGCAATCCTCCCATCACCTTTTGTGTGTTTGATGCACCTCCTTTCCAACTTCCTCATATTTTCCAAAGAGGGAGTGATGATGTTCATGAAAGATGTTCTGCTTTAGTAAAGGAAGAGGTAGTTTTTTGCCTTGTAGGGGACATATCAGAAAAAGCACATTAATAATAATATCAGTAAGGGAAGAAATTAAGATCTATGTCTTGGTACTGCCCCAGTGCCCAAGGACAATATAAAAAGCCTGGGGGTATGGCTGGACAAGTCGCTCTCCTTTAACACCCAGGCCACAAGACTTGCGGCTTCATGCTTTGGCCTCCTAAGGATGCTGAGGAAAGTCTTTCCTCTCCTGACGATGCAGGCAAAGCAGGTGGCCATCCAGGGGCTGATTCAGTCCCGTCTGGATTCTAACAACGTCCTCTATCTCGGCGCTCCGGAATATACACTGCGCAAATTACAGATTGTACAAAATTCTGCCGCTCGTGCCGTGCTTCAGTTGCTGCGCAAGCTCTCAGCCAAACCCGGGCTGATTAGTCTGCATTGGCTTCCGGTGTGGCAGAGAGTTGCCTTTAAGGCAATGTGCATATTCCACCAAGCGTTCTAGGATACAGGACCAGCCATTATTTGGGAGCTGGCTACGCAGTACCATCCAAGTAGAACTCTTCGCTCTAGCCAGGCATGTATGGCCTCAGTCCCCAGAATAAAGAAAGTCAGATCTGGCGGCAGGATGTTCGCTTACAATGGGGCCAAGTTGTGGAACTCACTCCCGTTCCAGCTTAGGTCCAATGCGAATCTTTCCACCTTTCGTAAACAGCTGAAGACCTTTTTGTTCAATGCTTCCTCCTAAAAAAAAAAAAAAAATCCTGTTTTTTTCTGACTTAAGCAATTCCATATTTGCCCGCTAGCGCTTGGACGCCCCACGGCAGCAATCGCGCTCTACAAGTTCACATTTTCATTTCATTTCATCTTCTTATCATAAGTTTTAATAACACTCTGCAGGGTTTGTCTTTTGCCAGCCAGGTGAATAAGGACATGTCCAACTTCCTTCCACCTTTTAATGTGCGCACAATGAGGGGCAATAATCAAAACTTTGGGCTGGGTATTACGGCACAAACAGTGATGCAAGGCCAGTAAATAATGTGATGGGATTTAAACTTTCTTCAAATAACTCTGAGGGTGTACCATGGGTAATAATGGACACTCCCATGCATATACCATTAATTTTGATGCAAATCTCTACTAATATCAGTAGAGAGGGATTAGAACCAAAACGTACACATCCTCAAGGGAATGTAAAGTTTGAGAAAAGTGTATTTTATCACAGCGTTTTAAACTATGCATGCGTGCTGCTCTGGACAGCGGATATTTAAAGTTAGAACTTTATTTGAGCATTATTTTCTTTACTCGAAGGGTGCTCTTCCAGTACAAAATCTATCCTTGGCAGAAACCACTCACCCTAGCACTGAGGTCTATAGTTGTTTGCGTTGAAGCATGCAATTCAAAATTGTGGCAGGACTTGGGAAGAGAAAACAGCACCATATATCTGTAGCTATGGTGCTGTTTTTGTATTTGCCATTGACGCAACACAAAGCAGCAACTTTGGTTGCTGCACTGCATTGCACCAAACATTATTAGACCTGCACCATTGTAAAAAAAAAAGTAAAGTGCACTAAGGCAATAAATGAAAACTCCCTCCAAAACAGCATTGGCAGTAGTAAGCCTGGGAATCATTGAAAGTGTGATGTAGCTGTGGAATTATATTTTCAATTTGATTCTGCTCGAGTTTTTTATATAAATCTCGGAATAAGATGTTTGTTACCTTCCTAAAAGTAAAAAATAAAAATGCTCTTGCACATGACTGGGAAAAAGGCAAGCAGAGGGAAGCTGAGCCACTGAAGGTAATTTTTTTTAGAAAATGTGGATGAATAAACATTGGAGACAGTATTGTAAAAATGGTACGAATAGAAAAGTTGAGATAGTGCCTGGAAAGAGATTTCCCCTCTTCATTCCCTTATTGGACACATTTAGTAGACAAAATAAGGAGAAATGAAAGGAAGCTCCGAGAAGAAGCTCACTGCTAGACTAGATCCATGAAAAATTAATTTGTGATATATCAGAGCGCGCAACGTACACAATGCTAGAGGCATGCGTCCACAACATGTATCATTGTGATGTAGCACAACGGCTGTATGCGAAAAAGCAATACTCCTGCTAGGCTGGTGGAAAGCGGCCGGGCTACCAGGGGCGTTGGTGAGAGATTCGCAGTTCATCCTGCTAAGAAAGCAGTTCTCAGTATTCTTTTAGGTAGATCCACAATTTTTGCAAATGAGGCTCATTCATATTCGGCGAAACCTTAACGTAGAGGCATATTACGGAGATTCCCTTCATCACAGCTTGTAATATGCTTGATAAATTTGGTTAACAATGGATTTCTTTAAAAAAGACGCTTCTTGGGAAAGAAATGTCCTCTTGACCGCTCCTTCACTGAAAGCTCCTGGGGAGAGGCAGACGTGCTTGCAGCGCTCGATCGGTGGGTGCAACGTGAGGCTGGTACTAAGTTACACCTTTCCGGGTCTGATTATAGTTTTTTTAGGAAGACAATAACGAGGCTCTGGAGAAAAGCAGGTGGGAATGCTGTCTCTGGCCCGATTCACTTATCAGTAAAACTGTAAAAAAGTCTTACGTTCTGAATCAATTTCCGGAGTCTGGCCCATTATCAAGGAACAATCATATATCAAGCAAAATTGCGATCGCAATAGCTGCAAATTAGCTATTGCGATCGCAATTAACAGAAAAGCAATTCATGATGTGAAAAACACAGAAATTGCGAATTCGCAAAATTAAAATAGCGAAATCGCAAAATAAATTGCAGAATCTAGGAGGAACCCCTATAGCGAATCGGAAATAGCGAGAATCCATGTATTCTGCAATTTATTGTGCGATTTTGCTAAATAATCGCAAACGCAATTCATGAAAACTCGCAATTACCGAAAAATCGGAAAATCGCTATTTGCGAGGTGCAATTCAAGGAGAAGCAAAAGCAGGCGGTAACCATGAACGACATTTAAAAAAAAAAGATCTAACGAGCGACAGGTGCAGACCTGAACAAACACACTTAAGGAATCACAGTAGGAGCATGAGGACTCTCACAATGCCAGGACTCTACATGGTGGTCAGGCGGCGAAGGCTCCAGGCTGCGGCACGGAACAGACGCAGGATCCAGGAGCGAATATTCTGGCAGCGGGTCACCCTTCTGGGCCAAACTGCGGAGCAAATTTACTCTAAGTACCGCCTGAATGGGGCAATGATCATCAAGATGATCCGGGACCTAGACCCCCTGATGCAGCACCCAACAAGGAGGACCAATGCCGTGCCCACACATGTCCAGGTCTTATGCAGCCTGCACCTACTGGCCTCCGGAAGATTCCAGTGGATAGTCGCTGTTGCAGGAGGGATATCCCAGAGCACAATGTCGAGCTGCCTAAGGAGTTTCCTGGAGGCTATGCTGACCCGGCTACACCACTACATCTCATTCCCGACCAGCCAACAGGACTTGAATGAGACCAAGCTTCAATTCTACAACGTTGCACAATTCCCACATGTAATAGGATGCATTGACTGTACCCACATCCACATCTGCCCACCAGCACAAACGCTGTGAGGAGCCAGTCCTGCAGACTGGTGAGGGAGCCGCGCAATACCACACCACGCGCTGGCAGGGGGGGGAATGTGCGGGCACCTGGGCTCTCTATTGAGCGCCGTATGCTCCACATCCACCAGACACAAGCCCGTCATCTCACAGCAATACATCTACAGCTCAACAAGACCGCTAGGAATGTTGGACAGCTGTCAGACCGGATGGAGAGGATGAGCACTGCAGTGGAGGCCAACACCCAGGCCATGTATATCCAGCAGGACGTCAACCGGTGCAGACACCGGCAGCTGCCGACCCGTCTGTCTGCGTACACGCGGTCAAATTATATCATAGGGAATGCGATCTCCCAGCTCTCAGGACGCTCCTTGGCCATGCAAGTGCAAATGGTCCAGTGCTGCCAGGATGTCGCAAGAGCACTGGAGCAAGTGACTACTGCAGTGCACGGTATGCAGGCAACTGGCCATGGCCAGGCGGGTGGGGGGTATGACATTAGTGAGGCTAATTCAAGCCACAACAGCCAATCCGTGCCACTGGTGATAGCACCCTGCCACAGCGCCAGGCCCTCTGCTGCCTCACGGGCAAATCCGGAGGAAGAGCTGGAAAGAAGATTGGGAGCGTCCGCCCGGAGGTGCCATTGAGCATTTGTATAGTACCATGAAGGGCCATGCTGCTGAGACAAGCATGCCCTCCTCAAATACATGGGACATATGACTCAATATGGCTCTCATGTTACTGTGTGAGAAATTCCCACTTTATTGTGCAAAAAACAATAACAAATACTCTGTTAAACTTAATCTGAATCATGTCATTTTTAATATTGTCATGCATGAGTGAAGTGTTGGGTGTGGGGAGTGGGTGCACTAGAAACAGTTAATGGTGATTTGGTTGCGGCGCCTGTGTCCTTCTGCAGGATTCTCCCCGCGTGCATGACGCACATGTGCAGGTGGTCGGATGTCCCCTTCCGACTCACTGCCAGAGATCTCTACAGGTATCCTGCGCTTGGTAGCAATGTTGGGGAGGATTGCACACACGTCCACGATGCGGCAGCAGACCTCAGGCTCGTATTTGATGGCCCCACCAGTCTTGTGAAGTATACGGAATCTGCTCTTCAAAAGGTCAAATTTCCTCTCAATGCAATTTCGTGTGCGTATGTGTGCAGCATTGTAACGCCGTTGCTGTGGTGTTGCAGGGTTGAGGTATGGGGTGAGGAGGTACTCACGGAGAGCGTAGGCGCTGTCACCTAAATGATAGGAGCAGAGGGTGAGTGCCTGTTCTGCGCGGCGACATGATCACAGTGTACATTTTGGGGACATGTGTACTTACCTAGTAGGTGTCCTTCGCCAAAGTCTCCCCTGGCCAGTCGTGTGTGAATGCCACTGTGCCGGAATATGAAGGAGTCATGTATGCTCCCCGGGTACTGTGTCACTATGTCCGTGATGAAAGTCTTAGCGTTGCACGCCATCTGGCTATTGAGGGAGTGGTAGGACTTGCGGTTGCGGTACATGTATTCCGTTTGTGCTGGTGGGCAGATGTGGATGTTGGTACAGTCAATGCATCTTATTACATGTGGGAATTGCGCAACGTTGAAGAATTGAAGCTTGGTCTCATTCAAGTCCTGTTGGCTGGTCGGGATTGAGATGTAGTGGTGTAGCCGGGTCAGCATAGCCTCCAGAAAACTCCTTAGGCAGTGGGACATGGCGCTCTGGGATATCCCCCCTGCAACAGCGAAACGTGGAGAAGTGTGGCTCACTGGTTAGAGCAGGCAGACCCTGAAGCAGAGGTCAGACCCGGGACCAGGGTTCAATTCTCGACGCGGCAGGGTCTTGAGCTCAAATGTCCACGGACTCGATAATTCTCGCTTCGGTGCCTGACCTAATCATGGGTTCACACTCTGCAACTCTGGGCATTAAGCTTGCTTAATCTCCACAACGGCCCCCCGCGGCGGGATGCCTGGCTTTCACCTTGGGGATGCCCGTTAGGGGCTATCTCACAGGGAAAAGCCAGGACGGGTTCCCAAGGCAAGCGCCGAGATGCCTCCGGGTAGTCGAGCGCTATATAAGAACATACAAAAAAAAAAAAATATCCCCAGGAAGCCTCCGGAGGCCAGTAGGTGCAGGCTGCACAAGACCTGGACATGTGTGGGCACGGCATTGGTCCTCCTTGTTGGGTGCTGCATCAGGGGGTCTAGGTCCCGGATCAGCTTGATGATCATTGCCCCATTCAGGCAGTACTTAGAGTAAATTTGCTCCGCAGTTTGGCCCAGAAAGGTGACCCGCTGCCGGAATATTCGCTCCTGGATCCTGCGTCTGTTCCGTGCTGCAGCCTGGAGCCTTCGCCGCCTGACCACCATGTAGAGTCCTGGCATTGTGAGAGTCCTCATGCTCCTACTGTGATTCCTTAAGTTTTTGTACAGGTCTGCACCTGTGGCTCTTTAGATGTAAAAAAAAAAAATCCTTCATGGTTACCACCTGCTTTTGCTTCTCCTTAAATTGCACCTCGCAAATAGCGATTTTCCAATTTTTCGGTAATTGCGAGTTTTCATGAATTGGGTTTGCGATTATTTAGCGAACTCGCACAATAAATCTCAGAATCCATGGATTTTCGCTATTTTCGATTTGCTATAGAGGTTCCTCCTAGATTCTGCGATTTATTTTGCGATTTTGCTGTTTTAATTTTGCGAATTCGCAATTTCTGTGTTTTTCACATCATGAATTGCTTTTCTGTTAATTGCGATCGCAATAGCTAATTCGCAGCTATTGCGATCGCAATTTTGCTTGATGAATCTATATGTTGGTTCCGTGCTAAGTGGCTAATGCAAATTAACTCCTCATTACAGCTACAAACCTAACATATGCATGTTGGAGCGAGAACTGATAGCTGAAAAAGGAATTTACCATTCATGATTTATTAAGTGGCGACTGTAACTTGAAATTGAAATTCAAGACATTACTGATAATGTTGAGAATATCGAAAGTGTTTACAGCCTGATACTGCTTCTATGTATTAAAAACGTGACAAGTGCAGTCAATTATACTACAACACTGTAAATCTAGGGTGGACATTGAATATTTTCATTGTTTTGCTGAGGGGGCACATAGCTTGTCTATGTAGCATACAGCAGTTTTAAAATACTCTCATCCTTCTGAATTTGTCTGCCAAATAAGACGATTTTGATCAGTTTTTCCCTCTTAGCTGACTTGTGAATATGGGAGTGGAAAGATCAGCGGTGGCTCCTCCTCAATGGTGGAGGAGTGTCTCCCCACTGACTGGCTCAGAGAAAGCAAATGAAAAATAAAATGATGTTCTAGCATCGTTTTACTTTTTCAATTGCCGGCTCTGAGCCAGCCTGTACATGGAGGGGAGTGCTATGTGCACTCACTAAGTGTGCATATGCGTTTGTCCGACCGTCTCGAGCCAGAAAAACACACATGCACACTTAGGTTTCTCCAGCCTGGTTAAATTGAACAGCGGGGCTGGAGAAACCCCCACAGATTCCCTGTCCTGAGCAGGGTGTCTTTTCTTCCTGCTCAGGCCAATCCGTGTGCTGCTTTCGCAGCACGGGGATTGGATGGGAGTCTGTCCGTGGGGCTGCTGGGACCAGGAAGAGGACAGGGGGCACAACACACTGCGGGAGGTAGCCTTCGGCTTCAGGTAAGTTATTGTTTGAATTTATATTAATACGAACACCCCTCGCCAGCAGACTCCCCCTTCTGCATTCCCTCCCCACCCCATTGCCCTTTGTTTGTGGCGACCGCCACTAGGAAAGATAGGAATTCAATTCGATTTTTTTCTTGTTTACATAATCATATACAAAAGGCAGCTATACCGCCTTTCACCTCCTCTGGGTTTGTCCATTAGCCCAGCATAATTAAGTTGGTGTTTTACTTTGGCAGCCAATCTCAAATGGGTTTTGGAGTTCAATGCTTCTTGTATGTTGAAAACACTCATTCATGCCTCTAATCAGCAGCCGATGTTTCTCCTATATCAAGACTAAGGTAGACAGATTAAGTGATAAAAAGATCAAGTTATCTTATTTAGAGCTCTCATGTTTTCTAGTTACATGCGTAAGAAGCTCGTTCCGTCCAGGTTTTTTTTTCTTCACATTTTGGAATTGTAGTCCAATTGATCACATTATGAAAGTAGGACTGAAAAAAACATATTTGCTGGGTGAGCAACTAAGTTGTGTGATTTGGAAAAATGAGAGCGCTGTGTATTTCTGGACATATATTTTGCATTTTTTTTCTACCCTTTTCCATCCCCGAACATCACTTCTACTTATGGACGTCCTCAGTGATCCTCATTGATCCCACTTTATTCAATATATACATGCACCTCTTGTAGTACTTATTAAGTCTTGCAGATTTAATATCATGTACCACACTTAAAACACACAGATCATGGTACCTCGTGTTCACAGCCTGGTGAACACGAGTCTAGGCACAAATGCTGCATGAAGAATTCACAGACACTTGGTTGCTCATAACTTGGCGGTGGCCACGTGGACCGAGCAACCATCCTACCATTTGTTTATACCTTCGGGCCAAGCCTGGTCCTTGGGGTGCATGCAAACACGTTGTATTGTAGAGGTCGGATGGCACTCTACATCCCTTCCAACTTTTGTTGGTGTGTACTCAGCAGTCCCGATAATCCAACAGGGCTAATATAGTCTCTCAGCTTCTGGCTAGGTACTAGGTTTTTGCAAAAGACATACCTTTGACTTCAAACACATTGTCACTCCCACTAGCCAGAATGGGAATGTCTGCACCCACATGAGTCAGGGTGACTAGCCAGGATGCTATCCCTGGTAGGCCTCTTGAACAGAAGATCCATTATAGCATAGTTGGTGATGCTGTGCAAGGTCTGCCTTTATGCCCTCAGGAATCCTTGATGGCAGCACTCTGTGTCCTCGCCCTGTTCCACCCCTATTTGGAAGGCTCAATTCAAAGTCCTCATGAAACATTCTACCTCTCCTTTTGCTTGGGTTCATTGCTGAGTCACCTTCCTGTGCCGGATGGCCAGGGAAGGAAGATACTCTAGGTACTCCTGCACTTGGAAGGGTGGGCCATTGTCTGTCTTTAGCTCTTAGGGAAGGTAAATCAGGGCAAATATCTTCTGCAAGACTGGTTTCATCCTCAAAAAGCAATCAACTGCACAAGTTCAACCATTGGGACATTGGTGTGGGAATCAATTAGAACCACAGTAAGGTAGCTGTCTGTGAAACTCCAGAAGTCCTTACTTACTTTTGACCACTGCTTCAGGCTGGGTTCCTCCATGAATACTGGTGCCAGTGGTGGTTCCTCACTGGTAGTGGCGAAAGTGTGACAACTTTGCATCTTCTTATTGACTTGGCACAAAGTCCTCATCTCCTTCATCCTCTTCTTGTTGCTCTTGACCCTCCAGGGCAGGCTGATGCCTGCACAGGTAGTTTGCCAGGTTGTTCACTCAAGGGCAGTTGATCATCTCTAATGAGGATGGCTGCAGCTTCACTGCCCACCTCTCGACTCGTTGGGGTGTAAGTTGGGTGTAAGTGGGCAATGTCTTCGAATGACGGGACCAACAGCTTCTGGTCCGTGACAACTCTGAATTTCTGACCACATAAGGTGGAAATGGCAGCATGCCCACTGGATGGACAGGGCTTCCCACTTGACTTGAGCTTTTCTAGTCTCAATATCAGAGAGCACTCAACTCACATGAGCGATGGGCACCACAACTATTCTGTTTTCTCCTGCAGGAGTACCACTCCTAGCCAAGGGTTGAAGTACCCCATGGTGGTGTCATCAAAGAGGGCTTCTTTCACTTGCCTAAACGCCTTGTCTGCCTTTGAAACTCCCTCCCATGGGACGCCTGCTCTTGTCAAGGTTCTCAGCAGCTCAGACAGGGTGGCCAGGTTTGGGATCAACTGGCCACACCTAGAAAGCTTCTCACCTCCATTGTATTGTGAAGTCCAGACACACTTCAAGTTGCTTAGACCTTCTTCATGTCTACCCTTAGGCCATCCCTAAAAAAGACTTTGCCAAAGAACTCAAAAGAGTTCTTGTACAATGAGCATTTCTTTCACTACAGCATCAATCTGCACTCTGCCAGCGGTCTCAACATGGCCCTCAGCCTCACATGGTGCTCTTTGAAGGTATCAGAGAAAATCAGGATATCTTCACTTATATTCAGTACCCCTACCAGACCATGGAGGGCCTCTCGGATTGTGTTTTGAAGCACCTCTGTGGCCAATGAGATGCTGACATTGAGTCTTCAATTCCTCCTGAGGCCTATGTTTGACAAAATGCTGGTAATGTAGCAGCTGTCAGGCTCTAGCTGGTGATTGCCAGCATTGATATCAAGCATGGAGAGCCATTGGGCACTGTTTGAGTCCGCTACAATTTCATCCATAGTCAATGTAAAGTGTTGCTCTCTGCAGATAGGTTTGTTCGGGATCATCATATTGACACATAACCTAATGGCATCTGGCTGCTTGGGCCTTGGCAGTATTAGTAATGGGGACACATGGGGCATAGAGCCTAGGACTTTCTTTATGACCCCCTTCTGTTTCAGGTCCTGTAGTTCCTTCTTCACCTGCAGCCTCAGCTGAAAAGGACTCTTCTATGACATAGCGCCACGGGTCTTAGAGTCCCATCAATGTGCAGACAGATCTGCTTGCCCTTGAGCCATCCAAGGCCTTTGAATAGCTGGGGAGACTCTTGCATCAAGGCAGCAGCATATGAATTAGGGACTTGTCGGGCAAACAACACCAGCCAACATTCTTCTGCTGTGTGGCAACCTAAGAGGGTACCTGTGTCTTCCTCGGTGACATGGAATTGGGCTCTGGTCAACCGGACTTCCACTATGCCTTTCTAGGGCAGTGGTTCTGTGCCATCATAGGTGTAGATTTGTGCCTTGGTGGCGGCCAGCTAGTGGCGTGACTTGATTTTATCAAAATGTACTGAGATCATGACATTTACAGTGGCCCCTGTGTCCCTCAAGGCTCATATGAATGTGCTTTCAATCTCCGCCATGCACATGGGTGTGGTCCATTTTTTGTTAGCCTCCTTCCTGGCAAAAAAGAATACAGACATTTTGTAGTCTTCATCTTCGTCTATAGTGAACATCCGCATGCCGCCTTCTGAAAAGCCTTCAGTTTCATCATCAAGGGACAGTTGTTGCAGAGCAGCAGCCATTCTGCTTGGGTACCCCGACCTGGGCCTCTTCCTCTCACTTCGACATACCTTGGCAAAGTAGTTAATTCGTCCACATTTGGAGAACACCAGCCCTTGCATAGGGCAGACACTCGGCATCTGGTGTTCAAGCTGTAGCTGCTACACCGGTCCTCTAGCTGTTTTGATGGAACCAGGGTACGTGAAGGAGCTGGTCACCTCTGGATGACGTCAATCTATTCTTTCTTCACCTTTACGACTCTTGTGGGTACCCTTGAGGTTGCACACCCTTCCCAGGATCACTTCTATGTCGTCGGCCCAGCTGTTCAACAGCTAATTAGACTAGTCTTGGATGAGGATGTCATCCAGGGATATGACAGACTTACATAGACTGACATATTACATTACCCCCGCATCCTCTCCCAGGGTTAACAGTATGTTCACACTCCTTGTGTGTGATTTGTCACTGGTCCTCTACATCCCGAAAAACAGATACCACTGGGACTGTGCCTCAACCTTGCCCCTGAATGTGTCCCATGGAGGCTTGGGTGTATGGAGGGACCCAGTAGCTAAGGATCCTTTCTGCAACTCAATATTAATGTATCTTTACCATCCACCACCGTTGCATGCTCTCTCACAGTTTATTATAATCGGTGTATTACCCTTGTTTTCTCCCAACATCCATTTCAAATCCTACACAAGAGACTGGTAGGCCTTGCATTCAGGGCTCAAATCCCCTTCAACTGGGTCATCCCAGCCCTAAAGGCTGTTTCTGGAGCTCCTCCTTGTGGGGGAAACTCTTGTGCAGCCTTTTTCTTTCCACCGGACATGGGTCGGAGGCTGCCGCTGTGCTCTACTGCCTTCAGGAGCAGGTGTGCAGGCGGCAGGCTCATGCCAGGCGAAGCCCTTGCTTGATGTGTGGCCGTCGGGCAAAGACGCGGGGGTACTTACCAGTGCTTTAGGGTGGTCTTCTACCGAACGGACATGGGTTTTCCCTCCGCAAGACCACACAATGTGCCGACCATATGGCAAGCAACCCTAGCTAATTAATGAGACTTGCCACCAATAAAGCAGTATCTGACCAAATGCATCCAACAGGTGCTCGAAGGGCCACAATCGAGGTGTAACAACATGGCAAGCTGCTCTCCTTCACCGGGCTTACTGCCTCCCTCGTCACTGGTGTTGCCTTCATGTAGTGCACACACACTTTGAGGTTGGGAGGCACTCTACAGCATCTATCTCTGACAACAACTC
The DNA here is from genome assembly GCF_964263255.1 of Lissotriton vulgaris. Classification (NCBI taxonomy): domain Eukaryota; kingdom Metazoa; phylum Chordata; class Amphibia; order Caudata; family Salamandridae; genus Lissotriton; species Lissotriton vulgaris. The sequence continues at coordinate 1,487,852,496 of NC_141687.1, forward strand.
AAAAATACAATACTGTTGTTCTGCCTGAATGTCAGCTGTTGCCATATGGATGAGTCTAAACACTTTGAAACTCAACATTGATAACACAGAAATTGTTGCCTTTGAGGTACATTCTTTTCTGGGGGTCAATGGCCTGGTGGCCTTCAGAGCTTGGCCGTGCCCCAACACCTACCTTCAGCACCATAAATCCGGGCTGCCTATTTAAAGACAACTTATTTTTGTCTTCATAACTCACTATCTCAATTAACATAATTCTATTTATCTTGACTAACAAACATTTAATTCACAAACTGCAAGTGTTTCAAAATCAGGCAGTGAGGCTGATTTTGAACATTACACATTACTCAGTGCACCAGCATCTTACTCTAGTCCACTGGCTTCCAGTTCAACAACATTGCATATTCAAGGCCCTATGCATGGCACACACATCCATTTATCACGGCGTTCATCCCACCTCATTGCTTTACATAGGAATGTCTCCAAATCCAGTAGATGATTAAAATAGTAACTTGATGAAGGGACTAACCTTAGGCAACACCAATTGATATCCTTATGAAAGGAGAGTACTTTGATGACCAGAATACAGTATTGTATTCACTCCATGAAAAAAGTCTAGGTAGGAAGAACAAAAAAATCGAGATGTAGTGTTTTTTTAAATAGTGGCACTAGGAAGGTTCCTTAAGTAATAAAGCATGTCAGACTAAGAAGCACATCCATTGTCACACAGGTCACAGGGCAAAACAATTTTCTCTATTCTAATGTACCCACAATATCTGAATGATGAGAAAACAATAGACTATATTATGAGGAAAGTGGCTTGTTATAGGGTGTGGTTGTGTGACCTCCCCTCGTAATAAAGACACAATTCTGAAGCAGATCCGGTCCGGTTTGTTGGTGACACCTTAGCTCAGTCCTGGGTAGCTGTGGTTCAGAGCAGTCAAGCTTTATCAAAGTATGAGGTGGAAAGCATTAAGAAGTATCAAACAGTTGAATAAGAAGATAAATGCAAAGAAATTAAAATCTGACACCAATTTATAAAAATAGGTTTCTATAAACATAGGTTGTATTTATATCTTTACACAGACACTTGAAACACAAAAATCCACCAGAGGGTTCTAGAGATATGAATTTGCAATAAACAGTAAATAACTGCTTTTAATTAATGCAATAATTCTCTGTAAACTACAGTTACTAACGGATAAGGTTAGCCGCAACAAGTAAATTGAAGTTGGCTATAAGGACACTCTTGTAGGGTCGAACACTAATAGGAAGCCAGTCACAGGGAGCAGTCAAGTCATGTTAAACAATGTCCTCTTGCTTTAAGCAGTCTTTAGTCTAGTTGCAGGTCCTATGAGCGAACTGCCGTAGAAGTCAGTCAGTTAGTCAGTCAATACCACTTTATTCGATTAATAAAAATCATAAAAGTATACTTTAAAACACATCCATGAATACACATTTTTTTAAACTCCTATATAGAATACAACATTTCTCAAAGGGAGACAAATTCATTTTAATTTAATACAAAACCAATAGAATTCATAATTCTATCATTCCTGTGTTTCTTAGTTTCTTGATCCGAGTGGCAGATACTAAAAAATGTGCAATAAAAAAGATGTTCCGAGGGTTATCTAGTAATTGTAGATACAGTCAGTTTAACCTGAAAAAACCCTTTATCTTTTAACAGTGGGATTATGTACTTCTTTCTGATATCTGCATAAAATTTACAAAAAAAAGTAAAATGCACAGTATCCTGAATTGAATAACAATCACAGGTACAGAGAGCAGCGTTCTCTGGTTTGCACCACTCTACATAATCTCCCAAAATAAGATGGATCTGGTTAAAACGAAATTTTGTTAATAACCAACAATGGAATTGTTTTGGGACAATTTTTAAGTAGGGCTGAATAGTTAAAGTTGTTACTAACAAATAGTGTGCCCTGCCGTAGAGGTCTATAAAGTGGTCCTGAGCAAGGGATTCAGGATGCTGAAGATGCTCAAGGATGCTGAGCACGTGTTAGCAGTCTTTCTGTGGTCATTTCTTGGTCCTTGAGCACAAAAGATGCCATAGTCCAGTAAGGAAGATCACTAATATAGGACCGTTTGAAGTGATGAAACTTCAAATTTTAATTTCATTAAAGTTCATGAAAATTCTGCAGAATTGCATGAATCGACCTAGATATGGAACATATGAGGAAATGTGCAAGAATACTTCGCTTCAATGACATTAGAAAAAGGACTAGTTTGATGAGAAAATGTCTCAATCAAAATGTTTCCTGCTTAAACCATGTTCTGCTTAAGAAAGTGCTAGCTATCACAGCTACAAACCTTCTAGAATGTACATTATTTGATGGCAATAATTATAATTTTGCAGAAGCAAACTCTGAAGTCAGCAAAAAACCTGCAGTATATCAGGTTGCTACAGAGCCCCAGCTGTTGTCATTAGAAATGGTGAAGTACCTCAGGTTTTATTGAAGTAATATGAATGATAGAACTAAAATAAAACAAATAGATTTTTGTCTTTTGAATGCGACTGACTGTGGACTTTTCTTAAGATGCAAACAACTGCCTGTTGGTCCTTCCGCCTGTTTACTGTAAGTTGATGCTTCCTGCCAGCACACATGCAAGAATCAGTTTCATTTCTATGAGTAGACATTAATGTGCCCTCTTGGAAAGTATCCTGCCAGGGTTCAGTTGCAGTCTCATGATGTTGGAAAGCACAGTCGAGTTAGTTATCCTCACAAGTGAAGTATTTCAAAGATGTGAGCGAACATGGGAATGGGCATAGCGACCGTGGCTAACATTCTCAGAATAGAAAGACTAGAACTTTAAAAACCACATTGTTCAAATACTATCTGACTTCATATTGCAAAGTGAATGTAGTACTTTGATTGACACTTTTTCCAACCACTGCTGTAAAATGTAAAAACCCACGACTGGTTTGATATGAATTGTGAAAGGCACTTCACTCAAGCAGCGTGGACCAAATCTCAATCTTTGTGTGTTGGGTGATTTGATGACAGGAGCCTGACTATCTGCTAAAACAAATTTAACTCTGGATTTTGATAAACACAGTAGATAAATATTCACAACTAACTGACATATTGAAAAGACAAGAAGAGAAACATTTTGTGAAAAAGAACGAACAGGAGAATTTCAGGAACAGAGAATCAGATTTGATGAAGACAACTAATGTACTATTTATGCCCATGGCAACTTCAGATGAGTCCCTTAAACATCTTACATCAATTTTGACAAAAAAAATAAATAAATAAATTTGAAAAATGGCTTATGAGAGATGGTGGACTAAGAAGAGTGAAAAATGTGCTTTTTTCCCAACAAGATTATCAAAACCTTGATGGTGGCCCTCCTCAGGGAGGTATTGGCAAAAGAAAGTAGAAAACAAAATAAAGTAATGAAGAGGGAATGAGCTTGTGAAAAAAGAAAAAGCTGATGTAGTATTTAGAAATAAAAAAGTAAATCATGACTAAATACCCCAACATACCCTAGACCATATATATTAATAAAGTATTATAGATGTGCTGTAGCGTTACTGTGTTGGGCCTCATAAACATTTTTTTTACATAAGTTCTCTTATCCAAGATTAACCTCAGCTACCATATAGTTTTCTCCTAATCGATGGATCTTGTTCTGTGCTGAAAGGGGCTGGAATACTGAGAGGATGAGCAATTATCTTGTGAGGACCTGGAATAGGATCATTGCTAACATTCAGTATCAGGGGCAATCTCCCAAGAACACCCACTTTTTAGTTAATCACCAACTCGATTTGAACTTAGCCACAAACAACTAAATGAAAAAGAATCAGCAGCTTATTTTATCATAATATATATTTCTGTTTAAGTTTCAAAGGATTAGCATGCAGCCATCATTTCAAATTAGATCAGGTTTATTAAGCATTTGCAAATCCTGTGATATTCATATATGAAGGTGTTATCTTGCTCAGCCGAGGGAGATTTTATTATCTCAAGAATAGTAAATTAGAGGGAAATCAGTTGAGTCTCATGCCAACCCTTTAGGAAAGTTCAGCAAATATCAAATGACCAGTTCCAGTTCATGAACAGAATTATCTGCCTCTGTCTGCACTGCAGCGTCAATGTCACAGCTATTCTGACATGAACCCTTTCAGCCCAAAAGGTCCCACTAAGATAGCATACCAACCAGCAGCAAACGCAGTATTTTGCCACAGTTCACATTGTTTCTGGAAGTCCCAATCGTCAGGCCCTACACCTCCAGATGGGTAAAAGGGTGAAGACCCTTTGTTTAAAATTTAGGCAATTGTACTCCATTGATTCCAGGTTTATACCCTTTGATTTCAGCAAATTTGTCCGACTACTCTGTCTCATTGGTCATTCTCGATAGTATGAAATGATGTAGTACGTAAAAGTATATAAATCCAGAAGAATTAAGTAATCCATTACTCGCAATTTCCTTAGGACCACTGTAGTTTAGTCATATCATCCTTTGTAGCATTTGGAAAGTAGGCAACTTCATGCTGTCATGCCTTGTCTGTCCCTTCTGTGGTGCTTGCTCTAAGAAGTAACACCTTTGTTGCAAGTCTAATCAATTAAGCTACAAACTTGAAAGATGGAGATTGAGCGTTGGAACACAAGTGAAAACTTTATAAAACGTTCTTATAGGCTTCACTATTCAGTTCATAAGTTCATACTAGGAAAGGAAGCAAAGTTTAAGGCCATCATGAAATACAGCTAATGCACAATGACTTTGGGCTAAAATGTGAATCTCACGTTACATAGAATAGTGAATTAATTCTTGAATTAAGCTTATTGAGATAATTTCAATATGAATTGCAATTAATTAATGTCAGGATAGGATACTCATAATTTTTTTTATATTTAGTATCCCATCACATATAATTGTGTAAGTCCCTTTTGCACAGTGTACGTTAATACTTCATGCAGAATTAAAAAACACATCAGAAATGAATGTTTAGAAAGTGTAAATCATAACATAACCTTGTGTAACATCTACTTTTCTTGTCAATGTCAGTGCTCACGTTACAAATTTCAGTATTATTTTCCGTTTTTCTAAACACATGAAACAACTTTATTCTTACATAAATGTTTTCTGTGTTAATGTTCATTGTATTACATTTATCAAAGCATAAGAACACATGTTACTGAAATGTGAGATTTCACACCAACTCATTGTCTGCTATGTTCTATTAGAAAATTACTTTTAACATTCTGCATGCTTTTACGATGCAGTAACTAAACCAAACTTCATTAGTGTGTTTCTTGATACATGGACCCAACACACATTTTTGTCATTATCTTGTATAGGTGTCTCAAATCATTTCTGTGTAAAATTGGCATAAATAGATAAGAAATCTCTGCACTGTCAGATCTGTACTTGTCATCTGTGGGGTCATTTTACACATGGTTCCAACAGTTTGAGTGATGCTTGAGCTATTTCATGCTGTCTATGATGTGTGTTGAAACTTTCAGGAAGAAATTCATCATGACAGAATCCTATTAACAGTTTCATAATATGTATGTTCCCAGTCCTCTTCACCTGGACAGCTGATTCTTTTTTGTCAGCAACCGAGGGGAAAATGATTCAATATGAAGTCATACACAACATGACTTCATCTCGTTCCGCTCTAATCCCGTAGTTCGTGCCCTGCCACACCCAAATACACAAACTATATTCCAGTGTCATGTTCGTCTCTCACACTACCCTCAAAATACAGTCGCAATGATTTTGAAGAAAAGGCCAATTCCTGCTATCCGGCCTCCATTTCACAATACTGACTCCAATTTCCCTTACATTCCCCACTAGAAGCTGTGCTCTCTGCTCTAGGCGCAGCAGGAATCTAGCATTGCACTGGCAGGTCTTGAACTAGAGCAGCAATCAAACCACCCTGTCAGCGTGGATCTCATGAAATGTGTGCTGATGGGGAAAGACAGCAGTACAGTTTCTCCCACCTGTGTAGGGCCTGTCAAACATCAAGCGAGCAGGAGAGTTGGGTGAAACAGAAGATCATCAGCAACATCCCTCCACTTTGCTAGGGTATCTCACGAGGATGGCAGGAACTGGGAAGAAAACATTTTTATTGGTGACATAACGGCAGTGGTATATCGTAGAAGTGAATAACCAGGTTCAGAATCCTTTATTCATTCTAAGGGCTCTCTAATGAGAGCAGTACATACATAACAACCTTTTATATAGTAATAGCTTACCCGTCGCGCGTTGTTGCGATCTCAGAAGAAAGGAAATTTAAGGAAACTTGTTATGATAACATTCAATTTACATTGTGTCATTTTTATTGAAACTTATTCATTTTAATATGGAAAACATTTTAAAGTGTTTTAATTCTGTTTATTTATTGGAGTGCTTGTGGATACACAGTATTTTTAGTTTTTCCGTCTGGTACGTACATAAATAAATCAGAAGGTTTTCCGACGCGTGAGCTGGCCACATACAGTTGTCCATGTGAGAAGCACGGATTCTCCAAATCTAGTCCACACACTTGCAGTGATTGTCCTTGTGCTTTGTTGATGGTCATTGCAAAAGCGAGTCGCACCGTAAACTGTAAACGTTCAATATTGGAAAGAATATGAGGGCCCTGGGGGGCCGAGGGGGTCGATATTTAACAATTTTGTTTTCTGCCAGAAACCTTCGCGGGAGTGTACTCAAAAACTTTTAACACATTTTTTTTTTTTGCCAGAAACCTTCCCAGGAGTGCACTCAACAACTTCCAAAAGTTTCATGGTGATCGGATGAATGGTGCAGTAATGTATGAAGGACAAACAGACATACTTTTGTTTTTATATATATAGATTAGATAGCAGCTAAATTCTGTAAATCACAGGTGTTGCTTTTACCATGTTGATAGTATTCAATGTACTGGCCTCAGAAGGCTAGAAGGCTTGCTAAGATTTGAGCTTGTGACATACGGATTTCAGCAGATTATTATTGTCAAGCACTTACCACAGTAAGTCATATTTCTATAACTCAAGTAATTGAAGTTTTCCAAGGATGCTTTAAGTATGTGAGATTTGTAATGAACGTAAACATAAAGACTTGGCCTCATTCATAAGGACTGGTGTATGACCTAGGGCCTGATTAAGAGTTTTATGGACGGGTTACTCCATCACAAACATGACGGGTATCCCGCCTGCCTTATTATAAGTGCCATAGGATATGATGGACTTGTAACCGCTTAACCGTGGCAGTAATTCTGCCACGGTGCTGCGGTTTAGCGGAGTGGGCGGGGCCATATCGGCCAACAGACGCGTGCAGCACTACGGAGGTAGTGCATGCGATGGCCCTTGGCTGACAGAAGCATCAAAGGGGTTAATACAGCAGATGGGCCATCCATCATGTTTGTGATGGAGTAACTCAGTCCCCCAAACTCTAAATCAGGCACTCAGTTTTGTAGCAGCTTTGGCTTACAGGAATATCACAAGTGACCCAGAAGGATGCTTTGCTTACGCTGGGTTTAAGGATGGAATTCAGCAGTAAGCCATGAGTAAGTCAAGGGAACATCTTTGTGAATTTGGGCCAAATGTTGCAATGTAATGGAGTTACCCAACATAAGCAAGCACAAAGTGATATGGTTTTAGTTGCAATATTAACTGATCTTAATGGAGCAAACTGAATCTTTTGAAATCATAGCTCTGACCAAAAGCAATAAGGAAGGACTTCCCTGCGAAAACTGACAATAAGGCAGCATATTTGTTTTTTATTTTTTATGACATTTTTAGTTGGTATTTAAATAATGTGATAACTAAAGTATTTTTTCAATTCATTCACAAAATACTCAAAATTTTCAAATAAAACTGAAACACATTGGACATGTTTAGGCCTATCCACAAATGTCCTTCTTATGGTAGGTGTGCTACCATAATACTAATAAAGTACTATAAAATGTTGTTCACAAACCTATGAGGGTAAATCTAAACCACACCTCTCCTTTCTTTCGGGGAGATTCTCATGCATGTAAGTTTACTACTTACATTTAGTAACAAAATAACATTTGCCACCTAAAGTACAAAATATTTTTTATAATGCATTAATAATTTTTGTGAAAAATTGAATTGTTGGTTGAGCGGAGTTCAAAGCTACTCGAGCAACGGCCACAATCTTTGTCGGGGTGAACCACCAAAAACTCACTACATCAACCTTTGCGTAACTCTCTAGTAGCTTGGCACAAAAACAGTCAGGCTAAACTTAGAGGCAAAGTGAAAAGTATTTATGTAACATGAAAACAGCAATAAACATACCACAAGAGAAATCCCACACCAATTTAGGAAAATAGAGTAAAATGTAATTAATAATTTGATGCCAAAACAACAAAAATCCAATTCATAAAACTGAAGTTATGAATTGCTAAAGTTTAAAGTAAAAAACAGCACCTAAAAGATCAAAACAGCAACCACTGACATCTAGTCACACAAAACTGGGGCAAAATCTAAAGTTAATGCCGGCCACGATGTAGTTGCTGCTCAGATACAAGAAGTGGATTGCGTTCGGTCTCTGCTTACCTGAGGACATAGAAGGAGTTTTGAGAAAAATGACATTTAGAAGGTACATTTTAGTGGCCAAGGTAGACGGCAGTGTCCGAGGAGGAGGAGGCGTCGGGTAGCTTTTGGATGGAGTCACAGTGAAGATGTCTACAGGCAGACTTAGGGGCTTATTATGAGCACAGTGATCCTGGTGCACACTCACTCCTAACAGGGTACCTTGGTGCTGAATAACAGATGTTCATTGTTACCCAACTCAATGGTACTCATTTTATCAACCTCAGATGGATAAAAGGCTGAGTGGACCTCCCGGGATTTGAACATGTGATCATCAGGTCGAACACAGGCCCCTGCAGTGGATGCATTAGACCATTGAGCCACCAGACCCAGCAATTGTGATGGAGGTCTAATTATCCTGGCCCGCCTGCTGTTTTATGCGTGCTGTGGTCAGACCGCCAGCCGCCTGCTACAACACCACCAGGATCCTAGATCCCGCGGTGTCTGCAATGTATGACATGAGAAGGAAGGGAGGCGTGATGATCCTGGCATGGCTGTCCATATTAGAAATTGCCCTCCCACAAACCTTTTCATGACGGTGCTCCTGCCATGAAAAAACGGGTGGGGGGCAAGGAGGGGGCTCCCAACAGGGCCCCATGGCAAATCTGCCCTTGGGGATGGGTGCAGGTGGCACAAGAGGTGACTCCCCACAAGTCCATGGTTGTGCGTACACTGTGTTTCATGCACAACATGGTGCATGCCACGCCGTGCACAGGCGTTGAATTGGTGCTGTCAAGGCGGCTGTTAGAAACGGGATCCCTGGCTGGCCAGGGCTTGCGCCAAAGTCAGTCAGAGACCACCACTCCAAAGTCAGGGCAAGGGAGTTACACGCCAAGATAACCCCTGCTCACCCTCTAGGTAACGTGGCGCGAGCAGCAAGGCTAAACTTGGAGGCGGTATGAGTTAAGTATTTGCGCACGCACCCCAGCAACAACACCCAAGGCCCACCACAAAAGAAACTCCACACAAGGTTATATAAAAAATAGCCTTTGTATTATAGTAAAAACACATTAGATAGCACACAAACTTTACAATGTGCCAACAGGCACGGGCAGAATTTACAAGGGATTATGTACAGGACAGGGCCACGTGGACCACTGTCAGGGGTAGGCACTTGTTAGAAATAATACTTGTAGGTATAATACTTAGCACATAAACATATAATGACTGTAGCACTAAAATGGTAAATGCAGCACACAACCAGTAATCACTGGTAAAGAGTAAATACCTCCTACGCAACCCTAAACACTGTAGGAAAATCACGCAGGGAACTAGGATCTTATCGTCAGGACCTAAAGAAGGAAAACCATCACCTAAGCAGGTCACTTTTAGCAAAGGGAAGGAAACCTAAGCAGGTCACATTTAGCAAAGGTAATAACATAAACAATCCTCTAAGCAGGTCACTCTTAGCAAAGAGGATAACACATAAAATACCTAAGCAGGTCACTTTTAGCAAAGGTAATGACACATAAACAATCCTCTAAGCAGGTCACTCTTAGCAAAGGGGATAAAACATAAAATACCTAAGCAGGTCACTTTTAGCAAAGGTAATAACATCAACACATTGCACATGAGGCATTAAAACATATTCAGAGGTGCAGGTTAGAACATTTGCGCAGGAATCAAATATACAAATAAATTACAATGCGCAGGGTGCATGTAGCACAACACTAGAACTGTCCCTCAGGCCAACTGGCCTCGCAAGGGGCTGAAACGCCCTGAGTCTCAATGTCAGGCAGGCTGCGCAGGCAGCCAAGAACACAAAGCCTAAACGTAGCAGTTGCCCACAAAGTGCTGGGCAACTGGTGCAGGAAAAGTTAGGGCAACGTTGGAGCCTCGTGGGCTCAAGAACCACCACTGTGGCACTGCTGAGCCTCTATGGGCTCTAGAACAAATATGCACTTAAGAGCTCAGCGCTCTAAAATAATGAGGGGCTGTGAGCCTCGTGGGCTCTGGCAAAGAATGCCCCAGGTCGTAGGAGCCTCTCGGGCTCGTGGACAAGTGTAGGCGGGAGCCTGTCTGGGCTCTAAATAAAGAAAATGCCCCCTGAGCCTCTCAGGCTCTTAAAACAACTAGGCTCCGCACGTTGGAGCCTCTCGGGGGCTCGGGGCAGGAAATCAATAATGCCTCTGGAGAGCCTTGCAGGCTCGCAACTAGAATACTGCCCCACTCGGTGGAGCGGCCCGCTGTCAACCGGGGCCGCTCTGCTCTCAATGGGGAGGCCCCAGCCCTCCTGCACTCACCGGCTCTCCTGCGGGTTGATCCGTTGCCGCGGGCGAGGCTCCTCTCCTCCCGAGAGGCTCGGGGACACGGCTGGCTGCTTCTCCCTTCGCTGCTCGGCTGCGGGGCGGGACTTCCGGTTGGCCTCGAGGGGCCGCGCTGTGATTGGCCAGTGAGCCCAATACTTCCGGATCGCCGCGGGCAGCGCGGCGGCTCGTATCAGGCAGGCAGGTGGGCTCTCAGTATCCGAGAAGTGGGCTCCCTCGTGATAATTTAAATATCCAAGGACGGGGCAATGCCGGGTGGGCACCGGCTTTAAAATAAAATATAAAGCGAGGTGGCACTCGCTCGCCGCAAATTCGGGCAAATGCCGGCTCGGCAACAAGAGCGCTCGTAGTCCACGAAGCGAGCACAACAAATCCAGCAAATGCCGGGTGGGCACCGCCTGGGCAAAGTTAAGCTCTCCCAGCGCCAGAGGCCAGAACACAGCGCTCACAGCGCTAAGGGCAAGAAACAATGCGCTCTCAGCGCTGGGACAAGAGAACAGCGCTCCCAGGCAACAGCAAAGCTCCAGCAAGGTCTGGAGGCAGGCAGGGGGGCAAGGCAGGGCCAGAGCCAGCTCACTGGGTCTCCAGGCAGGGAGACAATCCAAGATTCGGTCCTCCTGGCCCCAGCAGCAGCAGCAGCCCCCTCTGGCAAGGATCCTGGAAGAGAACAGAACCAAATTGTATGGGGACACAGCCCCTTCTTATACTGTAAAACCCTTTGTCTGTAGGTGCAGGGTGGGGGAGAAACCAGTTGCAGCAGGTTTTGAAGTACCCTTGATAGCTCAACCACCCATTTCATTCACTGGCAGGGCTAGGGACATCAGTCGCACTACAGGGGGTGGAGCCAGCATTGTGTGGGGAAAGTCCAGGCCCATCAGGGACCAGGTGCACTTCTCCCAAGCCATCAACATGCTAATCTCACACTCACCACCGGGCAGACCCATCCAGCCTTCCTGGAGCCAGGCTCACCAGCCAGCTCCAGCCAATCACACGGCAGGCATATTTTTCATTAATATTCCAAGTCCTAGAAGTGGCATTTCTACACATGACACACACATGCCACATACACCATTGCGAAGCATTCATTCTCACGAGCTCGCACATACCAAATTCGGGCTTGCACTCCCCACGCATCAGGAACTACCAGGGACACAGACATTCCCAATGCATTCCTATGGGAGAGCAGGCCAGCCTAACTACATGCACGCACTTTACTCTGGGACACAGGGAAAAAGTGCGCACAGACCAGGAAATCATCCACATAGATCATAGATTAAAAGCAAAAAGATTAGGGGTGAACCTGCCAGAAGGGCCAAGTCCAACACAACCCCCTTCCAGCCAAAACACAGGGCAGACCAATCACCACCGTGATGGACTTCCCTGCTTGGGGTGATAAAACACGGACGCGGGCCCGCAACTGCAGGGACACCCTCCTGTTTTACGCCACGGTGAACCCCTGGGGTTCTTTCTAAAACTATGGTAGGGACTAACTGGGCTACCCCACTGGTAATCTCCAGCTGCCTTCGGCCAGGACCAGGCCCTAGGCCACCCAGGTGCCACTGGTTCCGGCCTACTCACAAAGTGGGGGGTAGTAACCCCTGGCACATAATAGCCATTCTCCACTCTTCCTGTCTGGTTCTCCAGCCTAGGGTCCACAACCTTAGGTGGACCAGGAGTCTCAGGGAAGGCTCTCCTCCCCTTACCTCTTCTCCTAGGGTTCCTCCTCCTCCTGCGAGGGGTACACTCTAAACACCGTTCTCCCAACCTAGGGTTTAACCCCTCAGGTGGTACCGGGGTCAGAGGTGGGCTCTCCCACCCTCTGCACCCCCTTCCAGAGTCCTGCTCCCTCCCAATCAGGGCGGTACCTCTGGAGAAAGAACTGGTCAGTACACTGAATACAGTGTTCTCACCCTTCAGGTCAGGCAAACCCTGAACCTGGACCTCCAACCTCCGGTCTAGAACCTTTGGTGGAATCACTGCCTGGCACTCCAGGACTTCTGGGGACTCACATCCTATCCCCCAATCACTCTTTTCACTGGACTTCTGTACTCTCCCTCCTGGAGCAGTACTACCAGACTCTATAACCATAGAAGCTCTGCTTACAGAGGCTCCAGGTCCTCCACACACTAGGAGATCTCCCTCAAGTGAACTAACAGGTAAGCTTAGGTCCCCACCCTGGTGTTCCCTAAAGAAACCATCCAGGCTCTGAGGCAGGGCTTCGGGCATCTGGGGACTATCGGTCTCACACTCACTCCCGCTCCTCGGAGACAGGCAGTAAGCCCCTACACCCTCCTCACTATACTGGGACCTAGCTGGGCTACTTTCACCCTCCTCCACCACGCTGGGTTGGAGGAAACCTGACCCACTATTGTTGGAATCACTCACTAGTGACCCTAGAGAACCTCTTGCACTTTCCCATCGGTCTGCTTCCACTGCAAGCTCACATGCAATAAATGATCCAAACCTCAACAGGTGCTGGCTCAACCCTGGTGAACAATAACTGAGCAGGTGCTCTGTGACAATCATGCTAAACAATCCGCCAGACTTGTCGTTCACGTGAGCCTCTCTCCAATCAAACAGTGCTCCACAACACTCATCCTCAAAGTCTTCCCAAGACTGATGAGACGGTTTCCTAAGGTTCCTAAACCTCAACCTATTCTCCTCCTCTGGGGAAACAGGAACCATACTCGGGGAACTGGGAGTGGGACTGTCTACACTGACACTTAAATTGCTGCCACCACTGGACTCCACCCTCCCTGGGGAATCCAGACAATTACAACTGTGGGCAGGGGAGAGTCTATCTTCTAGGGCTGCTTTCTCACGGATGATGGCCCTTCTCTCCACCTCTATCCTCTCCCACGCTAAGGCTCTCTCTATCTCCAGCTGTTGTTTCTTGACACCCAGCTGCGCCATAGCCTGGGCATGCCCTAACGTGAGCTGTTCCATTGCTGGCTGATGCTCCCTCTCTTCCTTCCTATCTAACCAATCCTCTGGGGACAGGGAAAGGGATGGGGCGCTGGTACTGACACTGGACCCAGCAAGGGACTCCCTACCTATGGGGTCCTCACTATCTGCTGGTGCCCATTCACTGTCATCATCATCCAACTCACATTCTTCATCAGAATCTTTAGGGCTCCCCAAAGACTCACCACCCTCATGGCGTGCCGGGCCCTATCTCTCTCACTGTGCTCAAGATCCCACTGATCCTTTTGCCATAAGATCAGGCTGTCCCTAAGCTGGGACTGAGTATCCAACTCACTCACCTCTATGCCTCCCTTTTCACAGAATCTGACCAGCTCTAACCTACTGTATCTAAAAAGACCACAGAGATCAAAAGCAGGCTCCATTTTGGCGGACGTTCTCAAGAAAAGTTTGACACAGGGAACCTGGGGGTCTGAGCTAAACAGGAGAATACATATGACAAAATTCAGCAAGATTCCTATCTCAGAGAACTTGCACTCCTCTGTCCAGTGTAACACACACTCATTCACACACAACCCTCCCCTCGGACTGGTAAGGCAGTTTCTACCACCCCTGATTTTCTCAACCTGACCACAAGTGACACAGGTACCAAACTCTGGGAGCAGGGCGGGGAACAAGGTACTAGACAGAAATACAAAATGACACCTTTCAGGAGAAGCACTACTGATCTTCACCTAAAAAACAATAATCCCCAAAATGTGGTTATCTAAAAATGTAGAGTTTTGTAGTGAGCCCTGTCGCCACTGTGGTACAACGCAAACACAAATCCTTATCCTCACCGCTTGCCGCCAATGTTAGAAACGGGATCCCTGGCTGGCCGGGGCTTGCGCCAAAGTCAGTCAGAGACCACCACTCCTAAGTCAGGGCAAGGGAGTTACACGCCAAGATAACCCCTGCTCACCCTCTAGGTAATGTGGCGCGAGCAGCAAGGCTAAACTTGGAGGCGGTATGAGTTAAGTATTTGCGCACGCACCCCAGCAACAACACCCAAGGCCCACCACAAAGGAAACTCCACACAAGGTTATATAAAAAATAGCCTTTGTATTATAGTAAAAACACATTAGATAACACACAAACTTTACAATGTGCCAATAGGCACGGGCAGAATTTACAAGGGATTATGTACAGGACAGGGCCACGTGGACCACTGTCAGGGGTAGGCACTTGTTAGAAATAATACTTGTAGGTATAACACTAAGCACATAAACATATAATGACTGTAGCACTAAAATGGTAAATGCAGCACACAACCAGTAATCACTGGTAAAGAGTAAATACCTCCTACGCAACCCTAAACACTGTAGGAAAATCACGCAGGGAACTAGGACCTTATCGTCAGGACCTAAAGAAGGAAAACCATCACCTAAGCAGGTCACTTTTAGCAAAGGGAAGGAAACCTAAACAATCACCTAAGCAGGTCACATTTAGCAAAGGGAATAACATAAACAATCCTCTAAGCAGGTCACTCTTAGCAAAGGGGATAAAACATAAAATACCTAAGCAGGTCACTTTTAGCAAAGGCAATGACACATAAACAATCCTCTAAGCAGGTCACTCTTAGCAAAGGGGATAAGACATAAAATACCTAAGCAGGTCACTTTTAGCAAAGGTAATAACATCAACACATTGCACATGAGGCATTAAAAAAATGTCAGAGGTGCAGGTTAGAACATTTGCGCAGGAATCAAATATGCAAATAAATTACAATGCGCAGGGTGCATGTAGCACAACACTAGAACTGTCCCTCAGGCCAACTGGCCTCGCAAGGGGCTGAAACGCCCTGAGTCTCAATGTCAGGCAGGCTGCGCAGGCAGCCAAGAACACAAAGCCTAAACGTAGCAGTTGCCCACAAAGTGCTGGGCAACTGGTGCAGGAAAAGTTAGGGCAACGTTGGAGCCTCGTGGGCTCAAGAACCACCACTGTGGCACTGCTGAGCCTCTCTGGGCTCTAGAACAAATATGCACTTAAGAGCTCAGCGCTCTAAAATAATGAGGGGCTGTGAGCCTCGTGGGCTCTGGCAAAGAATGCCCCAGGTCGTGGGAGCCTCTCGGGTTCGTGGACAAATGTAGGCGGGAGCCTCTCTGGGCTCTAAATAAGGAAAATGCCCCCAGAGCCTCTCAGGCTCTTAAAGCAACTAGGCTCCGCACGTTGGAGCCTCTCGGGGGCTCGGGACAAGAAATCAATAATGCCTCTGGAGAGCCTTGCAGGCTCGCAACTAGAATACTGCCCCACTCGGTGGAGCGGCCCGCTGTCAACCGGGGCCGCTCTGCTCTCAATGGGGAGGCCCCAGCCCTCCTGCACTCATCGGCTCTCCTGCGGGTTGCTCCGTTGCCCCGGGCGGGGCTCCTCTCCTCCTGAGAGCCTCGGGGACACGGCCGGCTACTTCTCCCTTCGCTGCTCGGCTGCGGGGCAGGACTTCCGGTTGGCCTTGAGGGGCCGCGCTGTGATTGGCCGGTCGGCCCAATACTTCCGGGTCGCCGCGGGCAGCGCGGCGGCTCGTATCAGGCAGGCAGGCGGGCTCTCAGTATCCGAGGAGTGGGCTCCCTCGTGATAATTTAAATTTCCAAGGACGGGGCAATGCCGGGTGGGCACCGGCTTTAAAATAAAATATAAAGCGAGGTGGCACTCGCTCGCCGCAAATTCGGGCAAATGCCGGCTCGGCAACAAGAGTGCTCGTAGTCCACGAAGCGAGCACAACAAATCCAGCAAATGCCGGGTGGGCACCGGCTGAGCAAAGTTAAGCGCTCCCAGCGCCAGAGGCCAGAACACAGCGCTCACAGCGCTAAGGGCAAGAAACAAAGCGCTCTCAGCGCTGGGACAAGAGAACAGCGCTCCCAGGCAACAGCAAAGCTCCAGCAAGGTCTGGAGGCAGGCAGGGGGGCAAGGCAGGGCCAGAGCCAGCTCACTGGGTCTCCAGGCAGGGAGACAATCCAAGTGGCGGTCCTCCTGGCCCCAGCAGCAGCAGCAGCCCCCTCTGGCAAGGATCCTGGAAGAGAACAGAACCAAATTGTATGGGGACACAGCCCCTTCTTATACTGTAAAACCCTTTGTCTGTAGGTGCAGGGTGGGGGAGAAGCCAGTTGCAGCTGGTTTTGAAGTACCCTTGATAGCTCAACCATCCATTTCATTCACTGGCAGGGCTAGGGACATCAGTCGCACTACAGGGGGTGGAGCCAGCATTGTGTGGGGAAAGTCCAGGCCCATCAGGGACAAGGTGCATTCCTCCCAAGCCATCAACATGCTAATCTCACACTCACCACCGGGCAGACCCATCCAGCCTTCCTGGAGCCAGGCTCACCAGCCAGCTCCAGCCAATCACACGGCAGGCATATTTTACATTAATATGCCAAGTCCTAGAAGTGGCATTTCAACACATGACACACACATGCCACATACACCATTGCGAAGCATTAATTCTCACAAGCTCGCACATACCAAATTCTGGCTTGCACTCCCCACGCATCAGGAACTACCAGGGACACAGACATTCCCCATGCATTCCTATGGGAGAGCAGGCCAGCCTAACTAAACGCACGCACTTTACTCTGGGACACAGGGAAAAAGTGCGCACC
Source organism: Lissotriton vulgaris (assembly GCF_964263255.1). Taxonomy (NCBI): domain Eukaryota; kingdom Metazoa; phylum Chordata; class Amphibia; order Caudata; family Salamandridae; genus Lissotriton; species Lissotriton vulgaris. The sequence continues at coordinate 1,487,869,878 of NC_141687.1, forward strand.
AACCAGGAAATCATCCACATAGATCATAGATTAAAAACAAAAAGATTAGGGGTGAACTTGCCAGAAGGGCCAAGTCCAACAGCGGCAATATGCTGTATAGGCTCTTCTATGAGCCTAACATACCTGCTGCAGTGAGACCATCTCTACTCCGCCTACCACCCTAGATAATATGTGTAATCCAGCAGGCAGGCTGAACACAACCTTGGCAGTCTTCTTGGGATCGCAGTGGTAGAAGTCCCACCCGAAAAGGGCCACAGTTATATTCATGACCTTGGGGTCTGATTACGAGTCAGTCTGACCTGCGATATACCTTGGGCAGATTGGTGAGCAGGTAGGTCCCCGTATGGTTTTCTCTTGATTCCCAGAGCACCTTTTGGGAGAAAATATTTTGAGTTTGGGTTATCTTGGCAACTTTAGCACCACTTCCAAGGGTCCAGGATTGGAGGGGCACCACTTGCAGGTCAGGACTATCTCAGGCTAGGTCCAGGTGCAGGTTGAGGCAGTTGGAGCCTTTTTTGTTCCTGAGGCTCTGATCAGAAGGTCAGCCAATTAACCCTTGAAGTTACTTTGGAAGTCTTGGATTCAAGCAGAAAATCAGACTTCAGGGATCAGGGCATTCCTTTTGGTACAGCAGGGAACTCCTCTCAAGTTCATAGTGGGTCACAGGCACAGGGCAGTCCTCAGAGTTTTCTCCACAGATCCAGAAGTGAACTGAAGAGTGGGTCTGAGGGTCCAAAGTTTATACCTGGTGCCAGCTTTAAGTGAAAGAACCTTCTGGAGTTTTTCCCACATAGAAGGGTCTTTGGTTTCCTGTCTCCCTGCCCTTGTCCAAGGAGGTCTGAGTGCACAAAAGGCTAGTGTAAAGCTCTTTGTGTGTGAGCTGAGGCAGCTGCTTTGAAGTGGAAGCAGAACTGTCCACAGCTCCCCCATTCAGTCTCCCTACTGTCTGGCTGCCTGGGAGGACTACAGAAAGTCCAACTGCCAACTAAACCTAATTATCTAACCCAACAACAGGCAGCAGGCACCAAACTTTCTTTAATTGGCATTCCCAGAATTGTGACTTAGAAGCTGACTTTACCATATAGGAGGATGTTAAACCAAAGTTCCTTAAACATCATGCATGACATTTCTACCTCATACCGAACAAAGGTTTTCTCCTATTCAATGTAATGAGGCAATCCATTGTTATCCTATGGAAGGGGCCGGCTCACAGTAGAGCAAAGTGAATTTGTGAGTTTTTCATTATCAGGGCATGTAAAACAAGTCAAACTTTTTAAATACAGTGCATCTTACCCTATGGGCTGTTTAGGGCAAACCCTAGGTGCGACTTACATGTTTTAAAAAGGGAGATTTATGACTTGGGAATAGTTGTATTTTGCCAAGCCAAATTGGCAGTTCCAGACTGCATATAGGTTTCAATGGCAGGTCTGAGACATGTTTTAAGGGATTACTTAAGTGGTTGGAACAATACGGGATGTAGGAACACTAGTAGCATTTAATTTACTGGCCCTAGGAATATGGCATAAGCCAATTTTGCCATGTTTTAGGGAGTGAGCACAAGGATTTAGAACTGGTTAGTAGTGGCAAAGTGCACAGAGTCCTAAGGCCAACAAACACAAATTAAGCAAACAGGAGGGGAGAGGGCAACAAGTTTGGGGAAAGACCACCTTAATGATGACAGGTCTAACAAATATTAAAAATCATTTATAGAATTAATTAAAAGTATTTTCTTTACATTTTAATTTAATAAAAATTGATGCTTCATAAAAAAAAATGTAAACAAAAGAGGGGGAATGCACCACTTGTCTTGTTTACCAGGGTCAAATTCATTATCGATCCGTCTGAAAAAAACACTTGTTCACATACACAATGTTTGGGCGGTATATCTTGATTCTCCGCTCTTCCGTAGCGTGACAGCATTATCATAGGGTTTAGTTTGAGAATATGCTGACCTCCACCAGGAGGATGACCAACTGGTATTGCAATAGCAGCCTAATATGAAAAAAGGGAAGTAAGTGGGGTGCCCTTGTGAAGTGAGTTAAAATTCCCTACGCCACCATGTAGGCAGGTACTTTAATGAATTTGGTGGTGTGGCAAGGTTAAAATAAAGTGGTGTGTGTGTAGATACAATTACCAATTTGCTGCACTGTTGGTGGTCGACATGTTTCAACCTCGTTGTCCTTCAGGATCTAGAGGCTTTCTTCAGGACCGGTAGGTGTGTAGTAGCATGTTGTGGCGACTAATAAAAGTGGTTAACTTTCCCCTCTTGTTGTGTGGAATTAGGTCATTTAAAACCTGTAGCTCGATATTCCCAAATCAGGGCTTCCTCAGGGTGCCGGCCGGCTCTGTGGACCTGCTCGGTAGGAACTTCATCCTAACTTGTGCTGGCTCTGTGCTCAGAGTCAGCACGCGTTAGGACGAAGGGCACCCTGAGGAAGCCCTGATTTCGGAATATACAGCCACAGGTCCAAATGACCTGACTCCACACAGAAAGAGTGGTAAGTTAACCACTTTTAGTAGTCGCCACAACGTGCTATTACACACCTACCGGCCCTGAAGAAAGCCTCTAGATCTTGTGGGACAACAAGGCTGAAACATGTTGACCATCAACAGTGCAATAGATTGGTTACTTGATCTACGTATGCACCACTTTGTTTTTACCTTTCCACACCACCAAATTCATTAAGGGAATTTTAACTCACTTCACAAGAGCACCCCACTTACTTCCCTCTTTTTTAACTCTGGATGCTACTGCAATACCAGTTGGTCTTCCTCCAGGTGGAGGTCAGCATATTCTCAAACTAAACCCTATGATGATGCTGTCACACTACGGAAAGGCGGAGAATGGAGATTTACCGCCTGAACCTTGTGTACGTGAATGAGGTTTTTTTTAGACAGTTGATAACGAATTTGACCCTGGTACACAGGACAAGTGGTCCATTCCCCCTCCTTTGTTTTTTTGTACTGACGTATGGAAGCCAAATGGACCATAGCTTCTCCTTCCCTCCACCCTGATTAAACCGCTACATGAACTTATAAAATCAAAATATATTGCTAATATTTTTCCTAAATAAATAATAGATATATTTAAGTTTTAGATTTTTTTAAGATTAAATTACTTTTATTTGTATTTGTAACTATTTAAAAAATAATACATTTAATGTAACATTATTTCCAACAGGGTTTTATTTTATGTCCCTACCTCCATGTTTTTTTTATGAGAATGTTGCAGTAACAGTGGCTGGCCATGTGTGGTGCTGGACTTCTTACTGGTTCTGTTTTTTTAACCCTTTCCGTGCGGCCGCGATTCCCCTGGTGTGCTGTAAACAGCACGAACAGGGGCGGGCCGGGACGAACCCCAGCCGTCATCAGCACACGAGCACCGTAGTGCATGACGGCTGGGGTTCGTCACCAGCATGGAAGGGGTTAACTAGGCCTTTACACATTTGTATTTGGCACCACCCAAGGGGAGGGGACATGTAAGTCTAAATTTCTGAATAAAATTACTTTCAGATTTTGTGTATATCCAACAGTAATTAAGTTACTGAAAGTGTAAATAAAATGTGTAAGTTACCTTTGTGAATAGTCCTGCTTCTCTTTTCCGTCATGTGTACTGATGCCCACTTCATTGGAGCGGATACTTGCTTGATAAGGACAAAGGGGCATATTATCAAGGGGGTTTATCTCCGCTTTTTTGGCTTTAAAAGCCAAGAAAGCGGAGATAAAATTATCTCCCTATTACCTAGCTGTCGCTAACACCAGTTAGAGACAGCTAGTAGGAGATAGCGACCATCTTGGGCCCCATTTTGCATGTCAGTGATATTTATCACTAATGACATGCAAAGTGGGCGTGCCAAGATGTTAGCGACTGAAAACAGTCGCTAACATCGCTATCTCCTATTACCAACTTTTGGAGATATTCGCGCTAAGCGCGAATATCTCCAAAAGCTTACACCTGCCCTGAGCAGTTCTTAGCCATGTTATCCAATGGGAAGTGGATAACATGGCTAAGAGCATTAGCTCGCTAATGCATGAATATCGCTAACTTTTCAGCGATATTCATGCATTGCGGCCGATTTTTATCACATTCGCGATAAACCTTGGTAATACCAAGGTTTATCTGCGATACAAATCGCCGCAGCTCAGCGTTAATATTTTAACGCTAACCAAGCAATAGCGATAATTATCGCTATTGCTTGGTAATGTGCCCCAAAATTCTTCCTTACACAAAGGACCCAAAATAAATTATAAAGCAAACGATGGAAAACAATTTATATTTCAGTGCAGTGCTTCCAGTGGGAACATTTCTAATTTGCCCTGTCTGGTGGGGAAAACCACACTTATTACAGCATTTGCAGTTGAGATTGTTTATAGCTCCTTTGAACATTATTGATTGGGTGGATACTAAGAAAGTGTCTGAACAGAACCCATTTAACCCATATTAAAAAAGAGGAAAACATAGTAGAGCTCAATACTGTAAGTACTAGATCATTCAAGAAACCTTTCTACTGGGACCAAATTGTGCTATGATTGTTTGGGGAACCCTTTAGATATGTGAAGGAAGATTGAATGATCCAGTTCTAATTTAAGCTATCGTTATGCATAGCAATTTCAATGCCACGGAGATGGGGAACGAGTTCAAAACTTAAAATTGATCCAAATAATGTAATTTTAAGGCACTAAGCATGCTCTAACCAACCGACAGAAAAGCTGTAGTTATGATTTTAACGTGCTTCAAATGAGGAGTCGAATGATAAGGAAATTGACAGGGCAAGGTACAAGCCAAGATTAATACTTAATAAAGAAGGACATTGAAAAACATACTAGGCGAGAGACAAATGTCTGACATCAGTCAAATGTTGCATTAGAAAGTACTGGTCTACTTAGTGAATTTGGGCCGAGAAATGAAAAATCTAAATTAAACTGATACATATTACTACTTCCATATTACTGAACAAAAATACACACAAACGTGCAGAATCGCAATGAGAGATTAAGTCTTGCCGCCTGATTCATCATGCTCCCGTTTTGCGAGGCCCTAATAGCGATTCATAGCGAATCGCTATTAAGGACTCGCAAAACGGGATTCATGTAGGAATATGCAATAATAATGCGATTCCTTACAATTCCTTATTTGCGATTAGCTAATTGCTAATCGCAAATAAGGAATAACTCGCCATTCATTCCTATGGTCCAAAAGGCCCATAGGAATGAATGGGGAGTGGGGCACATGCATCAACCTATTTAGGAAGTGCAAACGGTGCGAATCTGTAAATTCGGCCGTTTGCACTTCCTAAATACGTTTTTGGGATGCATCAAACTCTTTTTCAAAATTCGTATTTTTTTGCATTTCTTAAAAATGCAAATGCATTTAAGGAATCGCATTTGTGCGATTCCTTAAATGCAATGCATCAATTTAAAAAAAAAATGCGAATTTTGAAATTGGAAGTGCAAATTACCACGAGGTTGACCCTCGTGGTAATTTGCGAAAATCTGTCAAAAAGCAAAATAAATCATTTTTTAAACTGTCATGTTACAGACACACATGTCCTTAGGACATGTGTGTGTGAAACATGAACTTTCAAATGCATTTCAGGGGTGCAGGGGGGGTCCTTTGGACCCCCCCCCTGCACCCTTGGAATGCATCAACAAATTGCGAATTTGTAAAAGCCTTCCCATTGACTCCTATGGGCCTTTTGGCCCATAGGAATCAATGGGAATTGCGAAAATGCACTTAAGAATTCGGTATTTATTTGGGATTCGGTAAAAATTGCGATTTTTACCGAATAACAAATAAATACCGAAAATAATGATGCATAGCATTTTGCATTTCTTAATTTGCAATTCGGTATTTTTCGCAAATTAAGAAGTGCAAAATGTCTCAATGATGCATGTGCCCCAGTATTCCTTATTTGCGATTAGCAATTAGCTAATCGCAAATAAGACTGCGATTTGAAGGGTGCCAGGGGTGTCCACAGGACACCCTGTAGCACCCCTCAAATGAAATTTCACACAGGTGTTGCGCACACACATGTCCAAAGGACATGTGTGTGCGCAACATGCAACTTAGAAAAATGCTTTTAAAAGCATTTTTCTAAGTTTTTGCTATTTACCGAGAGGTCTGACCTCTCGGTAAATAGCGGCCCGAAATTGCGAATTAGCAATTTAAAAATGGTTGATGAATTGCATTTAAGGAATCTCAAATAGAGATTCCTTAAATGTAATTCCTCGCAATTTAGCGAATTAGCAATTACCGATTTTTGCATTTGGGATGATGAATCCCAAATGCAAAAATAGCGCTCGCAAAGGGCCAGATTCTCAGAATCTGACCCTTTGCGACCCGATTTCAGCTTGATGAATCAGGCTGTAAGTGAGAAACATTGAAGACGTGGAAGTAGCCTGCAATATATGACAGGAATTTAAGTAAGAGTGAGTAGCAATAATGTTTATACGCCCCTGAAAATACATGTAACTCGCAATGCAGCTGTAAAAGATGGCTGTTTTTGAACGGAAAAATTAAAAAAGAATATGAAACAGGAATGGAAATGCAATATAATACAGAACTAAGGAAAATGTTGTCGATCTGACGATATGCGAAATTAAGCGTGTGGCGCAGCAGCCAGAGTTGCCACACTGGAGTTCGGGTTGGTCGCTGCAACATCCTTGATTCTGGGCAAATCACCTAATCACCCAGTGTCCGTGGACAACGCCTGGGTACCCTCACAGGTGAATTGACGCGCAATATAAATCTACATACTTTAACAGAGTGTTGAGTTTTAACTAAATAAAATGCATTTATTTACTATTGAAAACTGAGGTACATTCATTGGATTGCTCGCAAAAAAACACAAACGTATCAGTGAGAGAGAGAAACAAATGGGGCACGACTATCATATGAATGAAAAGAGAACGCTAATTAAATATTTTGCTTAAATATAATGAACGATCGGGCACAATTCAGACATTCAAACTAATATTAAACTCTAAATATTAAATCAGCAATACATTGTCCATACACATGTCAGAAAAAATAAAGCAGGACATATTCAAGATCAGAAAGCCCAAAGGCAAACGACGCAGTAAAACCAATATTTAGAAGCACTCATACGAAACATTGCTAAATTGAAAACGTCACACTGGAGTACTCCAGGAACAAAAATATGTTTCGAAAATTCGAGGGGTTGCTTCTTGAAAGATTTCAAGAAGGAAAGTTGTGAAAATATTGGAAGCATGCATCTTTTCTAAATGCTGGAGAACTATTGGCAGTAAGTAATTGTATGCTACAAGGTTTAGTCATTTCGAATTAGAATATCGAAAATGTAGTAATAAAAAAATATACACTGTAAATTACAGCACATTTCTGAACATCTAATGTATCGTCTCCAATTATGAATGAATGTAATCATTATTTAAATGCCCACTTTCTCTTTCTGTGTAAACTGAAACTTTAACAAAAAGAGGGCCAGGTCATCACAAAGTGAAAGAACCCTAAAAATGGCATTGCTGCTTAGAAACAAAAATCACACAACTACATAATTGATTTAAAAACAAATTGCACACCCTAATAGAGACTGAGTACAGGATATAATTTGATGGTTCTGCAGTAAAGGATATACCACATTGTAATGGTGCAATTACATTTTAGTGTATTTTCTGTGAAGTTTTTTATTAACATCCCTTTAATTTTGAAAAAGTTGTAAAAATAGTCAAACTTTCAAAAAAGGATATAGCAAACTATTGGACACAGCAACATGTTTTGCAGTGAGTATTACAGGATTTATGTGATTTTAAGCAAAATTGGGAAGCACTTAGCAGTTACTCGAAATGTTTGCAGGAATTGTGAACACCAGTCGAGTAGCTTTAATCAACAAGCTTTGGAAAGACAATTGGTCTGGTCTTAACTGTGGGCCTAATTTAGAACTTTGCGGTGGGGAATACTCTGTCACAGAAGTGACGGAGATCCAGTTCTCTGTATTATAATCCCATTACATCCTATGGAGATCGTAATATGGCAGACAGGATATCTGTCACGGTTGTGACAGAGTATTCCATCTGCTGAGATCTAAATAAAACCCTGTGTCTTTTATATGGCAATATTGCATGCATTACACATTTGATAAATAATGAGAATGTATGTATGTTTGTAAGGTTCACATGCTATACTGCTTGTGCAAGTTTTAAGTTTGGAGTCTAATGATGCTTGCACCACTTTGACAAACATCTGGGCCCAGAATTACATAACATTCATGCAATGTCCACGGACCACACTTTGAACGCTCCCTTGATGCAAAATAATGCAAAGCTGTGTATAGTGCAACTTTGCATTACTTTGAAATACTATCTAATACAAATCCCGATTTTCTTTGGATAGTAAATCCCACCCTAGCCCTTTGTGCTGGATTTGCATCACAAACATTTGGTATTTAGAAGGGTGTGTTTAGGGCATCCTTTACAAATTCCAAATTGGATTGGTATGCTTTAATGTTTTGTCACTGAATTCCAGGCCCCGTCCCTGTCTCCTTTGTGAATCTTAAAAAAAGTTTTTTTAGGAGTAGGCATTGGTCCCATGAATATACTAACAACAAGAGAGTAAGGATATTCAAAGGTCACTCCTATATCCCTAGTAAATGATGCAAAAAACAACTAAAGAGTGACAGGTCGGTGCTGTGGTAAAAAGATTTTTTGAAAACCAAGCCACCAGGAGAAACAGAATCACACCATCAGTGACGAAGCGTTTAAACAGGAGAAAGACAAAGAATGGGTGAACAACATACAGAAAGAGAGAATTTATTTTTAAGAAGAACCCTCACTCACCCTAGTGGTGACATGCTTCATCATAGGGTTCCCACTGGAGGAACCGGATGTCCCTCCAGTGTGCTTCAACGCCTGAATTACAGCGGAGCTGGTTGTTGTGGAAAAAATTATTTCGATTTGTTTTATGTGAGAGTGTGAGTGAGGTTAAAAAATATCAGCTGTACCAGAACCAACTTTATTCAGTGGTCAGCTAATATTGTTAAAAGTAGTGTGTTGGATACTTTTAGGGGTAATATTATTAACCACTTGTATCCTTGAGAATCTAGGTCGACATTTCAGCTGTCCAAAATTATTAATGCAGCTTTCTTCAGGACCAAAAAAGTGAATATCCCCGGTGGTCCACGCTCGCTAAGGCGTGTCCATCCCAGGTGGATATAATGTGTGAAAAAAAGTATATAAAATACCGAAATTTTCCGTGTCGGCACTCCTAGTTTTTCCAGGGGCCAGAATCTGTGAAATAATAAAACACAGTATTAATGAATAAATTCGTATTCATAAATAGCTCTCACGAACTGGAACTATTGTGTTTTCATGCATGTGTCCAATAAACATTCTATTCCAGCACCTAAATTCACTCCTTAGTGATGTAATGTACCATATCACTAAGGAGTGAATTTAGGTGCTGGAAAAGAATGTTTGTTGGACACATGCATGAAAACACAATAGTTCCAGTTTGTGTGACTGGCAGAGAGATATTCGGTACCTCCAGTGGGAACCCTATGATGAAGCATGTCACCACTAGGGTGAGTGAGGGTTCTTCTTAAAAATAAATTCTCTCTTTCTGTATGTTGTTTACCCATTCTTTGTCTTTCTCCTGTTTAAACGCTTCGTCACTGACGGTGTGGTTCTGTTTCTCCTGGTGGCTTGGTTTTCAAAAAATCTTTTTACCACAGCACCGACCAGTCACTCTTTAGTTGTTTTTTGTATTGGTCCCATGAATCACAGGATAGTAAAGTAATAAAATGCCCACTTTCGAAAAGCTGCATTTTCGAAAACACAATATAAAAACCACCTTCACAGAAGGATGTATCTTTTAAGTCTGAGTTCAGAGCACCAAAACTACAGATCTCTAGCTCTTCCTAATTGAAAGTTACACTTATAAGGTGTTACAAGGCAGTTCCAATGATAACATGTGGCAAAGATAGTTCTCCAATAGTGAAACATTAGCAGTGTTTCCCTATCAAGAACATATCCTACCTTTCCAATACACTGCACCCTACCCATGGGGCTACCTTGGGCCACATTAGGGGTGTCTTACATTTAGTAAAAGCGAAGGTGTAGGCCTAGTAAATGTATGCATTTGTCAGGTCAACATGACAGTTTAAGACTAAACCTGCAAACACTGCAGTGGCCGGCCTGAGACATGCTTTGCAGGGCTACTCATGTGGGTGGCACAATCAGTGCTGCAGGCCGACTTGCAACATTTGATTTACTGGCCATTGGCAAACACAATGCACTGTACTGTGTTAAGAAATCTAACTTACACTTTCCATTTGTTTAAAATGTGTCTAATTTTCCATTAAGGAAAACGGGTTGCACTAAAGGAAAATTAGTTATTTAAAAGCACTCAAAGATATGATGATCTGCTGATCCCAGCAGTCCACCTTCCCTGTGAAGGCTTTCATTCCTAGTGAATCACAATGTGCGACCTATCTCATTAACATTCATGAGGTAGGCCGCATTTTGACCCACGAGTAATCAGTAATTTGCGAACCAACCTAATAGTACATAGATCGGCCCACAAGTTACCACACTGGTCGCAAAAAATACTGTTTGTAAATTGTGACCAGTATTTTCTGACCAGTTCTTAATGCATCTGGCCCTGACTAATTAACATATGGTATTCCTAATTATCTAACTACCAAATCCTTTAAATTAATAGCAACAAATTAATAAAAATGTAATACATGTATCCTCATTCTTTTTTACCATCACGGACCTCCCTCAAAAAGCGACACACTGCAGAAGAAAATTGAAACCAAGTAGAAATATCGAAAATGAAAGCAAGTAACGTAAAAAAGATAAGACTGCTTCCACATGTAAATATTTAAAAAAAACACAGCAGCTGTAACTAAACTGTTTACATACATAATATTACACACAAAACACAATAATGTAGTTTACATTTTTTAATCTAAACAGACTTCATCGCCAAAGAAGCATCATACACTGTTTCCCAGAAAAGTTTTACCCTGATAACATACCTAGGCTCCACCTACAGCAAAGAATGAAGCAGTGTTGGATCTGGAATCCTTGGTGTGGGTTCCTCCGTCTTTTTTGCTTCTGACTTCTGTATTTTTGATTGCATGCTTGACTTTGTTTTGCTGGTGCTTGACCTTTGGGCACTTTACCACTGCTGATCAGTGCTAAAATGCATGTGCTCCCTGTGCAAAATATGGTTGGGATTGGTTATCCATTATGGGCATATTTTTATTTACTGTTAAGTCCTTAGTACAGTGCATTGTGCTTGCCAATGGCCAGTAAATCAAATGTTGCTAGTCGGCCTGCAGCACTGATTGTGCCACCCACAAGAGTAGCCCTGCAAAGCATGTCACAGGCCCGCCACTGCAGTGTCTGCAGGTGTAGTCTTAAACTGCCATGTTGACCTGACAAATTCATCCATTTACTAGGCCCACACTTTCGCTTTTACTACATGTAAGACACCCCTAATGTGGCCCAAGGTAGCCCCATGGGCAGGGTGCAGTGTATTAGAAAGGTAGGATATGTTCTTGATAGGGAAACACTGCTAATTTCGTTTTTCACTATTGGAGAACTATCTCTCCCACAGGTTATCATTAGAACTGCCTTGTAACACCTTATAAGTGTAACTTTCAATTGGGAAGAGCTAGAGATATGTAGTTTTGGTGCTCTGAACAGAGGCTTTAAAGATACATCTGTCTGTGAAGGTGGTTTTTAAATGGTGTGTTTGAAAATACAGTTTTTCGAAAGTGGGCATTTTATTGCTTTACTATCCTGTGCCTCTCCTTGCCTGTGGAATCCATGCCTGGTTTAGACTGATAGTTGGGCTGTTTGTGTATTCATTCTAGACTCTCACACAAAGGGAGCCGAGGTGTGCCTTGCATATCCTGATTACCCATCACCAGGCTGATGGGCCTTCCCGACCTAGAGTGGTAGGTGGTGTTGTCACTGACACTGAATAGTGCTGTGCCTGTCCTCTCACAATGCTGTGTCCACCTCCTCTGTAGTGTGTCTGGAGGCAGGTCAGTGCAAGGTAGGATATGGGGGTTACAAAGGCTATCCTTTGAAGTACGCCTACTTCAAAGGTAAAAAGAGGTACACATATTGGACCTGTAAGTCTACATTTTTAGAATGCTTCTAGATCAAGAGGAGATTATGCCAAGCAGAAGAGCTGGAAAAACTGTAGGAGGAGAACAGCAACTCTGCTTGATGCTGTATTGTTCCGGCCTACTGCCTGCTGCTTTTGTCTTGGGCAGAGGAAGAACTGGACTCTACTGCTTATCAAGGTTCTCCAAGGGCGTGTGTGTGCTTGTTTCCTGTTGGAAGTCCTAATGCCATCAAAGACTTCATCTGCAGCTCCCCTGAACTCCTATGCTGAGAGTTTGAACTGTCAAGTGGTGCCAATTCCATGTGTGGGCCCTTGGAGGTGGTTTTGCAGCTTCAAGGACTGAAAATCCATGGATTGCACTTCCGCACATGTTTTTCCCACTGCAAGCTTGCCGTGCGGTTGGAAAACCAATGCATCACTGGGCCCGAAGAATCGATTCAGCGCCTGTTTGTGTGGCTCCAAAATTGCCACAGCCTGAGTCCTTCAATGTCCGAGACCCCTGCTCCGACTTCAATGCATGGCCTACAGTGCGGCTGAAGGAATCAACGCATCACCTGTCCACATCTGTGAAAATTGACGCAGTGCCTGTTACGCCACTTCATACACCCAGTTGACCTGGATTTTTCATGCATCACACCTGTGCACCAAGTCTCCAGAAATGCAATAAGGAGATGAGGCTGCGTGTTTGTAATTTGATGCATTGCTTCTCCTCACAGTATGGAATCAATGCAACACCCCTCCTGCATGCAGCAGAATTGATGTCTCAATTCCCTTGGGACTCAAGAATTAACGTATCACATGTGTTTTCCGGTGCTTCACACTTTTGAGACTGTTTGTCATCCATCTGTAGACAGACAACAAAAGACCCTGTCCAACGGACGTCAACTTGTGTCAGTTACTGAAAAAATAGAACAGTCTATGTGTACTGATACCTATTCCGAGCCCCTGCAATCTATGAGGGGACAATTCACTGCACTGCGCCCAAGTTTACTTTAAAAGAGGCCCATCTTCCTAGACAGATACACAGAACAACAAGTACAAGATGTCTGACCCTTCTAGGTCAATAAAAGGGATCCACATCAACAATGTTGGACCAAATTCTACTTAGAAAAAATGCGCGAGAAACAAGTGACACCTCACGGAAACACCACCATCGAGGTAACTGGTATGTAATTTCCAGACAAGCCCCTGTCTCATCATTGGTAGTCACTTGATTCTCAAAGAAAGTAGAAGGAAAGTGTCAAAACAAACAACCAAAAACATGTAACAAACACTGGAAAGCAGAAAGCATCTGCTAGTGACAAACACACAACATAAAAAAGTGCATAAAACACAGCATCCAGTTCCCTTAACCAACTTTATTCATAGGGAAATGAGTGTATGCTGTACATATAAAAAGGCTGGTAGCTATTCATGCATACCATTACCTATTGCCAATGCCGACATGTTTCACTGCCACAACAATTTTGGCAGTTTCATCAGGGCTGCACTATATGCTGCCACTCCACTCTTGGACACTTGTTCTGTGTTAACTGCCAAGGAAACAGACACATAAAAACAGTTAAAAGCATGTAAACACACCTATGGGTAGCCGTATATGTGGTGCCAAATGTAAACATTGTTTAACCAGAGCCAGCCTGTTTGCTCATACCAGCCGCCCAGGGGTTGAAAGGGATGCAGGAGTACTCCAAACGTGAGTTCTCGCCTTCACTTAGCCTTTAGCAACTGTCAGAAAACATATAAAGCCTGTCTTATTGTTGGGAGGCTGAACGAGCACTCCTTCAAGCCATCACACCGGGAAAACCATACATACTATGTTTCATTGTTAAAAGGTTACTCAACTGTGAATTCAAAATGTCGAACAGTAGCACACATCTATATTGAACGTTAAGCACACACTGATGCAGCTACAAGTTTATCAAACAAAGTGCTCAAACAATAGCATTTGACCTTCGGGTATTCCTGCTCAAATGGGGGATGCAAGTGTAAAACACCCTTGCTATTGTGGAAAACAGCCTTCAAAAATCGAAATGCACTATCCCACGTTTTCTGCTCAATGTGCGACTACTAGGCTCGAAGCAAAAGTCATACGCCCCAGTCTCACTCAATCTACTACGATACTTCTCACCGTGATGTCTCGTGCTGAGCGCTTCGTCTCCTTCACAATGTGTGTGCCCCGGTCGCGCTGTGATAACCCCCTGCAACAGCCTACGCCCACTGCTCACGGTCACATGACGCGGTTTCTAAGTAGAATTTGGTCCAACATTGTTGGTGTGGATCCCTGTTATTGACCTAGAAGGGTCAGACATCTTGTACTTGTTGTTCTGTGTATCTGTCTTGGAAGATGGGCCTCTTTTAAAGTAAACTTGGGTGCAGTGCCGTGAATTGTCCCCTCATAGATTGCAGGGGTTCGGAATAGGTATCAGTACACATAGACTGTTCTATTTCTTCAGTAACTGACACAAGTTGACGTCCGTTGGACAGGGTCTTTTGTTGGCGGTCTATGTTTGAGTGGAGGGCGACCCAGTCCTATTTTCCCTCTAAGCTCCCATTGAGAGTTTGTCATCCATCTGTAACAAAACTGGTGCTCATGTAAAGTGCTCTGATACCCAATTTCTCGGGTCTAGATTGTGCTATATAAAACTCTAAAAAGTAAAATAAAAGCTAAGATGACAGACAGTGTTACCACTCATCTCTGTGTTCTCAATCAAAAGAATGAGGTCCCTAACCCAGCTCAGGCTGTCTTTCAGCCTGTCTATAGCGCTTCTCACCTCAATGATGGACAGTGGCCTGCCCTCATCCTACTCTTTCTGCCACATTTAACATGGTCTTCTTCCCCATCCATCTGAGCCATAATTTTCTAATAGGCAGGTGTAAGCTATCAAGCGCTATACTGTTTTGGTTCCTTATTGACAGACCTCTGCTAAGTTGTATCTCGTCCCTTTACCTCTTCCAAGCTGTAAGTCTGTTTCTTTGGTCAGCATTAAGTCTTAACCGATTGAACATCTGTGATTTATCCCGGCATCCAACACCTGTGGCCTGCAAATGAGAGTACAGTGGGACAGATGGCATAAAAAAATGTTGGTCCTACTGAAGGTCCATCTGGGTCCTGCACACAAGGTCCAGGATACTCCTACCCTGGCACCTTATATTTTATTTGTTCACAACACAGGACATTTGGATGAAACCCCGAGTTCTGAAATGACAGCCTCAACAGTTCTGAAATGGAATTCTCTATTTTTTTTAATTTGCGATACCTCGAGAGAACCACAGTACTCTAGTGCGCCCAACATTCCAGATAAAACTATATTTCGAAGCTTAATTTCTCTGTAACAGTGGAACAGATTTACACCAAATCACCAGACTCATGCATTCTGAACAAAGATTAGCTTTCTATCAAATATGGTGTCATCCTGTTTAACTAATTTTTCTGTAACAATTCCCAAAATTCCTATGGGAAAATCAGGTTTTGGAACCACCCCTTTTATCCCAGCTCCTGCTTGAAGGAGCCCATGAAACATTCCAGGAACGAGCTGAGGTGGCTGGGCCTTTGGTTGGAAACATTTTTTTAAGCTTCGTCAAATGGTGCCAAAGGTATAAGCAAACCGAAAAATGCTTTTCCTTTAAAAATATGTTCCTGACCATAAGTACCCAGTACGAACTGCCTATGGCTAGTATGTTCACTGAATAAAAAGGTTAAAGTGACATCAAAGTTAGGTGAAATTCGGTGAAAACGTCAGTTAAAAAAAAATCACATTATAGTGAATTGAATACACTTGTACCCATGTCATGCACAGTGTTGTCATCAACTATGTCATGTCAATGAACATTTCATGATTGATGTAATATGTGAGGTGATAAGAAGTCTAAAAGATACCTTCAAAACTATGAAGTAAAGATACTCTTGAAATAAAGACTGTGATGTAATGACTATCTGCTATGTAATGACTGACATCCTATTCCAATCTTGTGCAATTGGTGAACTGATTCATGGCGTTTTTTGTCATTCAATAATCACATGCAGGTCATTATCCTGATATGCAATACATGAGAGATATATTGTGGGTGTGTTTTGGGGCAGAAAGTACATAAGGGGCAAATACATTTAATGCCAAAGGTCACATTTTAAAGTGACTATGGGCCAGATGTATCAAACATTTTTACCCATTCTGTGTCTTTGGGAAAATGTGTTTGTACATCTTGCCCTATGACTACTACCTATGTTGCATTTATTGTGAATGAAGCACCACTAACGGAACTCTTAAATGCCAGTGAATCAATCAATCAGTCAATCAGGGGTTTATATAGCATGCTACTCACCCGTGAGAGTCTCAAGGCACTATGGGGGGAGAAAGGCGGCTCTGGGTCATTTGAAAAGCCAGGTATTGAGGTCCTTCCTGAACGTGTGCAGGGTCGGGGAGCGTCTGATGTTCACAGGGAGCTCGTTCCAGGTCTTGGCTGCGATGTAGGAGAAGGCTCTTCCTCCAGTTTCATTTATGCAGATGTGGGGGACTTCTGCCACGTAGGTGTTGGGTCATGTGCTCACTCCGTGGAGTTCGGAGGCCGAGACTGGCTGCGGCGTTCTGTATGACTTTGAGTCTGTGCAGAGGAGTTCTGTTGATTCAGGCGTAGAGGCTGTTGCCATAGTCAAGTCTGCTGCTTATGCGTGCGTGGGTGACGGTCCTTCTGCAGTCGGAGGGGATCCATTTGAAGGTCTTACGGAGGATGCAGAGGCAGTTGAAACTGGTGGAGGCGACTGCATTGATCTGGCGTTTCATGGAGAGGGAGGAGCTGAGGATGATTTGCATGTTGTCTGCGTAGGATACGATGCTGAGCCCATGCTGGCTGATGACGGCGGTGAGAGGGGCCATGTAGATGTTGAAGAGCGTAGGGCTGAGAGATGATCCCTGGGGTACTCCGCAGTTGATATCGGTGGGTCCGGAGCTGCAGTGAACTGCGTTAAACATGTGAAACCAATGTTTCTCGCAGCATTGGTTTACTTTTCTACTTGTTCAACTAATCTTGTTCTTATTGCATGTGTTGTTTGTGTGTTTCAAGGAGCTTTCTTCTGTGATGCTGTTGAGCAAGATCTCGTCCCAAATAATTTTCAGAGATAAGGCGATCTACTCAGATTTAGTATGCACAAATTCTACAACACAAAAGCTGCAATGTAAGAATTTTCATATATTTCATTAAATTATACGCACATTAAAAACGTGGCTTAGCAAAGAAGTTATGCTCTACGTGGGGTGAGGGCAAAAGCACAACTTTTATAAATTCTGTCATTCATTCAGTTTTCTTTTTCAAACACTCTTATTCACTATTTGCAAATTGATAGTGAATGGTTTAAATGTTTGGAGGGACTGCAATGCCGCATAACATATCTGTTTTTTAAGACTGTCCTTCAGATGCCCTGCTAGAGTGAAAAATATTCATTTTCTATGTTAATATGTAGTGATATCATCCTCTGGTTGCCCTTTATTTGCTTCTCAAAATCTAGTTAGAATTGTGTTTAAAGTGATTTATGATTCCAGAGAACAAATGTTGATAATGTTACTAATGTCTTCTAAATTCTCAATGCAGCCTCTTGTGAGAGTGAGCCAAGGACATATTAAGTTCTTTTTCACTGAAATTGATAAACTTGTGGCGTTAGTATAGAGTGCTGTGTTTATGTGTTTTAAACGTGTGAGCTCTACTTCAGTCCTTTGTTCATACTTGTCAAATAAGCACACAACGAGTAAAAAAATATCAAAGACTTTGGGCCTGATTCTCAAACAGCACATTGTAGTATGTTTTGTAGTACTTCAAATCGTATAATACAAAATACAATTTGCAAACTATGTGCAGAGTTTTAAGACTCTGGACTCATTATGTGTGAGCAGTTCTCTACCCCCAGCTGCAGAGTCTCTCGGTGCAGAGAACTCCACACATACATATTGGGTGTGCAGATTTATAAACCTATGCACGTAGTTCGTGAACACCGAAAATAAGTAAGCTGTCTATCAAGTGTAGGTTTACCTTTGAGTATCAGGCCCAAAGTGTTGCATACTGTGTTTATTTTTTTTGTTCATGTGCTACCTTTGATCTAGCGAAAACATTCATCTTGGAAATTAAGATGCCAGTTTAGGCTCTGTGAGTAGAGGCTCGGGGGAGGGGGATGGGGGCTGCAACACACCCAAAATTACCATGCTGGAGGTCAAAAGAAAAAAAAGCAATTAAAAAAACCTTTAAATTCGATATTTTCATAGAGCTCAGTCTCTGTCTACTGACAAATTGCTGCTGATTCTTTTACATGGAGATTGGTGTTCCTTTTCTTTCTATGACTGGTAGGTAAGGTATCATTTTATTGTATAAGCTTAATTAAAATGAGTACAAAAAAGCCATCCATTTTAAAATCAAAAGAAGCACATGTAGTTAATTTAAGATTTACAATTCGTCCTGTAAAAACTAATACTATATTAATCTTAATCATAATGCCATTCTTGAAAGATGGTTGCGTAATAAGTCCAGGGTCTATCTGGAGGACCAGAACTGTTACATTAGTATGATTGAGGCACAATGATAGTGCTTACTTACAAGTACGTAAAACACTGGTTTTAAAAGGATAAGAGGAGTCGTCCCAAGTTCTAAGTAGCGATATAATAAATGTATAAAAAAACTCTCTTTTATATGTGCAAAATCAGCAATTTGAGGTAGCACTGACTCTCTTGCCCCAGTTTGGTCATAGATCATTAATAGATATTATTAGAATGCTGGTAAGCAATATATTTATCCTGCAGTCCTGACTCGGGGATTCTTTCAGGTAGTACTGCAGATGCAGCCCATCAAGGGATGGTAAAACAGCCCTAAATGGTTCACATATACATAGTCAGTTTTTGTCTGTCAGTTTAGATCTTGCAATCACCTATTTTTTCATTAGTGCTTTCAGGGTTCTGTGTGAGATCCTGCTTGTTCTAAGGAAATCTGGATTTATCTCTCGAATAACGCAAGCTTTGTTGAAATATCTTGCCCACTCATGACCTAGGCTATTAAAAATATCTTGCAGTATCATTTTAAATAAACCCTCCTTCGCGTGTAAAATCTGGTAGTAGTACCTGAGAAATGTAGATTTACCAACGAGATCTTGTTTTGGTAAGGCAAATTCAAGTCATATCTGTGCCACGGACGTCATTTGGGAGTAGTCAGGGGTCGCAGCTGTGACCTCTAGCTTGCTCCCTGCTACTCCTTGCACTTCCTTTATGACCCCTGGCCCCAGAGGCAGCAAAACCTTTTGCAGAGGAAGTGCCAGGAGTAGAAGGGAGCACGCTAGCGGTCACAGCTCCGACCCCTGACTACTCTCAAATGACGTCCACGATCTCTGTGTGACAGATGTATTGCAGTAGCAGAAATAATCACCTGCAGGCTATGCATTGCATCTTATCTAACAGTGCAGATGATGTTTTCACTGGGAATGCTGGATGACCATATGAGACAGTTAGTACCAGTTTTGCTTTTATTAGCCTTATGATAGCTTTGGCAGATGGGCTACATAACTTTCGGGCACATGCATCATTGTCAATTGCATTGGGATGCATCATGTTTTTTGCAATTTTAGAAATCTCAATTATGTTGCGATTTCTAAAATTGCGATTGCATTTAAGAAATCGCAATTTGGGATTTCTTAAATGCAATGCATAAACATTTTAAATTTGCAAATTCGCAAATAGGGAGAGGTAAATTACCAACGGCCACATGCATCATTGTTGCCGTTTGCGATTTCTTTCTTCAAAAATTAAGGAATCGCAATTAAGAAATTGCAAAAGGCTATGCATCAAGAAATCGCAATTTTTTTTGCGATTTTTTTAAATCCCTTAATTGCGATTCATAATTTGCGAATCGCAAACAGAGGCTTCTGGCCTAAGGAACAAGTCCATGTTTTGCCCTCCCAATCATAACACCTCTAAGAACATCATTGCTTTCGAGCATTTTGTCATGTCATCTTTGAATATCCTCGAGAAGAAACGCCCGTATGTACCTGGCAATATCACCAAAAAACAAAAAACAAAAAACAAAAAACAAAAAGAAGCAATACACAAATTGAAGAACCAGCAGGAGTCCATCATAAGGCCAGTAGACAAGGGAGGGGCAGTTGTCCTTTGGTCCAAGGACCTCTGTAGAACTGAAGGACGAAGCCATGTCTACAACCAGGATTGGTACCGCCGGATCACAAAAGATCCCACAGCCCAGATACTGGAAGAAGTCACCAAACTTGTGAATGGTGCCAGAGAAATAGGGATGCTCGGACCCAAAGAATCAGAATATCTTGTGAAGAAACATCAGGGCCGGCTTTAGGCATGTGCAAGCTGTACACCTGCACAGGGCCGCCAAACCCCAGGGGCCGCCACAAGGATGGATAGAATATTTGCGTGGCGGCCCCTGGCAGGGATTTGGCGGCCTCCGGCTCTCGTCCCTGATTGGCAGTGGCGGTGTTTCTCACCAAGGGCATCGGGTCTGGCAGACGCCGGAAGCCGAGGATTCGAGTCTGCGCAGACTCAACCTCATACTGCTTCCCGTGTCGGCGTGTGCCTGCATTCTGTGGTGGTGGTGGTGATCCTCGGAACGTACTGGAAGAAGGAAGCATGCCTGCCATCACTGTGTCATCAACTCCCAACGCCTGGAGCTAGACGGACACGGACAGACTGCAGAGGCGAGTCTACTCTCACTCGAGTCCCGACCCGTGACAGCTAGTCAGGAGTCAAGTCTGCACTGCAGTTCACCAGGCAGCCCAGGTAAGGCCCAGGCTGCATGCGCCATCTTTCTCGCCAGACACACATTCCTCCAGCTGACAGACATACTCCTATATCAGACTGTCCCCAGCCCACACACTTCGCCAGGCCTATCTGGCAGGCACGGTTCAGGCGCCATACCAGTCAAACAGATGCGCGGTCGTGTGCCATTCCTTCTGGGTTGCGGATGCCACGCATGCAGGTTCTAACACATCGACTCGTCGCTATATACCTTTGTTAAATTAGGCAGGTCTCTGTTAGCGCAGTGCCTGTTACTACTTTCATGACCTCATGGTGATAAATCGCTAATCGATGTATATGAATTGCAGCATTGGAGGTATTTAACGCCTTGCAGGGTTTGCAGTATTTCACCTGGCTTGTAGCTATATGAATTGTGTATGTTTCTAGTTACAGTATTCCTTTTGGATGAGTGTGCACTGCTAGTAGTTTCAAAACGCATGCATGACTCCAAACGCAAAAGGCACAAAAGTGGACACACTGGGTTAAACACACATTCACCTACCTGTCTTTGTCGTTTTTTAACAAAAAGATGTAGCGTTTTTGCAAATTAATAATAAAGTAGTTTTCTAAAGGTCAGAACTTGTAACTAAGGCAACACAGCGCATACTGTGAGTATTGCTGTGGAGCTCAATTAATTGTCATTCTAATGGTTCGCCTAGTGCTGAACGCAGCGGCAGTGAGAAGGCGCTGTGCTGAGGCGCTGTGCATAGCATCTGGGACAGGTGCTCCCTGAAGGGACAATACGTTTAGCAGTCGCTGCTTCTCATTAGCTACTTCAGGAAAGTGCATTCTGAGCAAGGTTACACTTTTTATTCTAGCCTGGGCGATTTTATCTGGGCGAAGGGTAAAGGGTCGCATGTGACGGTGTTACCGTGAGCAGAAGGACCCCTGCTTGAAACTGAGATACAGCGACGAGTGAGGGAGGCATGCTGTGGGACAGACACTCAGTATTCTGTGCATCCTGTCAGGGCAGCATGTACTGGTGCTACGGCTGCCTCACCGTCCCGCAGCACAGGAGCCCCGATATGTAGAATTCCAACTGCAGATACAAAGTTCATTTTGGGGTGCCTTTTGTGAGTCTGTGTTGCCTCCCTCCTGTGGTCTGGCGGTGGGAACATGGAGCAGGGAGCTGGGTACCCTGCTTGCTGCAGTGCTTCCCTCCCACTGCTGGTCACAGGCTAGCGGGCGGCACATGGCGCGCTCTCCATCCAGCGCGCTGCACCTCCCATGCCCTTGGGGCTGTGTGATAGAATCCGGGGCCTCCTACCTACGCTCCCTGCCCAGGGCCACCATGAGCCTAGAGCCGCCCCTGGAAACATCCACGGACTCCACATTCATACTTTCTCCCGAAAGTGCATAAGGATTCCAAAACACCCCCGGGACGCCCTATAGTGTCCGCGTGTGATTCGGCCGATTTCCCAATTTGTGGACATTTTCCTTAAACCTCTCGTTGTCCAAGTTCCATCGTAGTTGAGGGACACCATGGACTTCATTAATAAAGTTGAAGGTCTCAAGTTTGACTCCACTTCCCAATTGTTGGCTACCATGGATGTGTCTTCCTTGTATACAAAGATACCTCAGCAAGATGGCCTAGATGTCATTGAACTATACTTGGAAAGCAGACCTCGCCCGCACATGGTTCCCACTGATCTCATTGTCTCGTTTGCATCTCTGGCTCTGAAGAAAAACTTTTTTAGATTCGAGGAAGAAATGTTCCTGCAAGTGAAAGGCTCAGCGATGGGCTGCCCTTTCGCGTCTGAAATGGCTATTCTTTACATGGGCCAATACGAAGAGAGATACGTGTTTAACAACAATCCCTACAGAGACCACATTGAGCAATGGCTCAGATATATAGGTGACGTGTGGTGTGTCTGGAACGGGCCACCAGCCCTACTTGAAGAATTCCATGTTTGGCTTAACAACAGAAGCCCTGACATCAAATTCAGCTTGAGCTATGATTCTAAATCTTTACCATTCTTGGATGTGGAGGTGTCTGCTAAGGCTGATGGACTATCTTGTTCCTTATACCAAAAGAAAACTGATAAGAATAATGCACTACACTACAGGAGCTATCACCCCAGGAGTCTCAGGGACAATCTCCCTTACGGACAATTCCTCCATTTGAGGCGGAATTGTTCGTCAATACAGCAGTTTGATCTACATGGACAGGCGTTGACTGCCAAACTGCAGGAAAGAGGATATCCACATAAGCTGTTGAAGCAGTCTATGAAAAGAGCCAGATGGACGCCTAGGGAGCATCTCCTGGAAAAAAGATCTATTCCTTGCGACCCAAAGGATTGTTTGTGTTTCCACCTTCAGTTCTCATACTAACCAGCTTCAAAAAACCATCAGGAAGTGCTGGCATCTGGTTGAGGAAAACTTACCAGATGTGGGCGCACCCTTGTTTGCCCTGAAAAAAAAAACGGAGCATTGGTCAGATGATTACATCCACACGGCCCCCTGCCAAAAGAGATACTCAAAGTACCATCTTTGGGTCCAATCCTGTCAAGGGACATCGTAAATGCGGGACCTGTACCGTCTGTGACCTCACAATGGAGGGTTCCCTCTTCACAGACGGTAACAAATTTTGGGGTCATGATGAACACACGAACTGCAAAACGAAATAAACTGTCTACGCCATTCAATGTCCTTGCAAAAAGGTGTACATTGGTAAGACCACACAGGAGGTACGACAAAGAATCATCCAACACCGTTCTAGAATAAACAACAAGAACCTAACGGCACCATTGGTCTCCCACTTTTTACAACACAAGCATTCCGCAAATGACATCAGATGGACTGTGCTTGCGGTCATCAGAGGCGGAAGCGGGGATCCAGACGCACGCCTGTCACAGAAAGAGGCGTACCTCATTCTGAAATTTGACACTTCCAACTCTGGCCTCAACGAAATGTCTGAACTTGGAAACTTATAACCTCTTTTCAACTGCACTCTTCGTGCCCACTCCTGTACTGAGCTGTTCTGGAGCCGTGCTGCTTATACTGTGTGTCTATTCCTTTTAAATTTCCGTGTCACTCTCACAAAGCTATCTTTTTAATCCGATACAGCAATCCCTCTTCGCTCGCTGAGCTTCTCAGGAGCTGTGCTGCTCACACTGTATGTAAACTTCTAATCACTGCGTAATTACTTTCACAATGTAATTTTTATCTTCGCTACTTTCATTCTTAAACAGCAACCAGTGGTGGTGTCAGGCTAGCTTTCAGTCACTAACTAACATATTCCATCCTCGGTTATTGGAGACACTGTTAGATCTATGTGCACGAATGTTGCGCCCTTAATCCTCGACATTCAATAAAACACACTTTGGATGCAATATTTTCCGCTTTGTTCCGCGGAACCACAAGTACCAGCAACCCTAGCGCCTGCCCTGTGTCCCCTCTCGCTTTCCATGTCTCCAATTGGGTTGCTTGTAAGGTACACACCTGACGTTCGCGGCATTGGAAAGGATTGAATCCGTTCATCGCACGAGTAAGTTTGCCCTCTCGTTGCCTACAACCAATTCCTTTCCTTAATTATACGCCAATCCCATTAGCAGTAAGCATGTGTATGCTTTCCCTTTCCACAGCGGTTTAGCGCAGAAGAGCAACACCCGCCATATCTACCGGACCCCTCCCGGGTGCAGCCGTCTACCTGCAATTGTAATTGTGCGCAGGTAGGACGTGTGATAATAATCCTTGTACGACCTCGTGGTCATGAAATTGGTTTGCTGTGGGGGCACCACGCATTACAGAGTTCTTTGCTTCTCCTTTTCATTCAGCTTACCAAAGAATGTGAGCCGCTCCACTGTTTGACCGCGCACCTCTCTGCGGGCGCCCCGACTTATGACACCTCTGCAACCCATCACAGGTACGACACGGGCCGATTCCCTTGCAACTTGTCTCCTGTGTCTATGTATGAACGGTGACTTCCTATTCAATGGTCCTGACTGCCACCTCACTTGTTTTTTCAGATAAATTCCCTTGATGTGCAGTCAACCTCCACTCCTGCAGCCTTTGTGCTCGTTGTGCAGGTAAAATTGCCTTCACGTTCTCATGTATAGTCAGAGAGGGCACTTACATTGTTGCAATATCAGTTTGACACCATCCCTTAATTTTTTCACAGAGAAGTTCATATCCAGTCCCCGTCCTGAGAAGAACCTTCAATATCTACGGTTCGAAACGCGTTGACCCCCAGCCTGTGACAAGAAAGAAGGGTGCAGCTAGGGACTAACTAATACCACTGTAGTGGGCCCTTGCTGGCAATCTCAAAAATATTCTATCACAGGTTTTGTGAGACAGGCAGGCAGTTTTACTCCACCTTCAGTTCCGCCTGTCCACTGGTATTCTAGTTAAAGGACTGGTTCCTACTTTTTTGTAGTATTGGGCTTTGTGTAAATGTTTCTCATGTTGCAATTTGTTTTGAATGCAATGACTATGTATTACGTTTCATTTTGAAATTCTGAGTATCCACTGTGAACTTCTGTACATCTGTATATATTGCGCACACAATTGTATGTTATTGACCCGACTGTTTTGACAGGATTTTCCTTTGAAGACATTTGGATGAACTAATGTAACACAATTATAAATGAAAATAAACTTTTTGTAATACAAAACGTCTGGGTCACGCAGCACAAATTGGCTGTGTGGGTCCTAATTTTTCTTAAAATAAACCTGACTAGCCATCTTGTTCTGTTTAGCAATTGTTGAGGTCCAGGCTGGTCAGTTGTAGGATCCAAAACCTTCTTTTGTGTACAGGATGACCAGATGAGACAGTTAGTACCAGTTTTGCTTTTCTTACCCTTATGATAGCTTTGGCAAATGGGCTACATAACTTTCGGGCACATGCATCATTGTCAATTGCATTCGCAGATGGTGCGAATCGCAATTTTCGGCCGTTTGCGAATGCAATTGACAAAATTGGGATGCATCATGTTTTTCGCAATTTTAGAAATCACAATTATGTTGCGATTTCTAAAATTGCGATTGCATTTAAGAAATCGCAATTTGAGATTTCTTAAATGCAATGCATAAACATTTTAAATTTGCGAATTTGCAAATAGGGAGAGGTAAATTACCAACGGCCACATGCATCATTGTTGCCGTTTGCGATTTCTTAATTGCGAAAATTAAGGAATCGCAATTAAGAAATCGCAAAAGGCTATTCATCAAGAAATCGCAATTTTTTTCGCGATTTCTTAAAATTCCTTAATTGCGATTCACAATTTGCGAATCGCAATTAAGGAATCCCTTCCCATTGATTCCTATGGGCCAAGAGGCCCATAGGAATGAATAGGAAGTCATTCTCAATTTGCGATTCGCAATTTGCGAATCGCAAATTGAGAATGCAATTTCAAGGGTGCAGGGGGGTCAAAAGGACCCCCCCTGCACCCCTGAAATATAACTTTAAGTGCATTTTTCAAACACACATGCCCCAAGGGCATGTGTGTGTGTAATTTGAAACTTTCAAAAATGCACTTTTGTGCATTTTTGAAAGTTTTCGCAAATTACCATAAAGGTCAACTTCATGGTAATTTACCTCTCCCTATTTGCGAATTCGCAAATTTAAAATGTTCATGCATTGCATTTAAGAAATCTCAAATTGCGATTTCTTAAATGCAATCGCAATTTTAGAAATCGCAACATGATTGCGATTTCTAAAATTGCGAAAAACATGATGCATCCCAATTTTGTCAATTGCATTCGCAAACGGTCGAAAATTGCGATTCGCACCGTTTGCGAATGCAATTGACAATGATGCATGTGCCAGCATGAAGTTGACCTTTTTAACGGTAATTTGCGAAAACTTTCAAAAATGCACAAAAGTGCATTTTTGAAAGTTTCATTTTACAGACACACATGCCCTTGGGGCATGTGAGTGTGAAAAATGCACCTAAAGTTATATTTCAGGGGTGCAGGGGGGGGTCCTTTGGACCTCCCCTGCACCCTTAAAATTGCATTCTCAACTTGTGATTTGCAAATTGCTAATCGCAAATTGAAAATGACTTCCCATTTATTCCTATGGGCCTCTTGGCCCATAGGAATCAATGGGAAGGGATTCCTTAATTGCGATTCGCAAATTGTGAAACGCAATTAAGGAATTTTAAGAAATCGCAAAAAAATTTGCGATTTCTTGATGCATGGCCTTTTGCGATTTCTTAATTGCGATTCCTTAATTTTCGCATTTAAGAAATCGCAAACGGCATCAATGATGCATGTGGCCGTTTGTGTTTAGAAGACATAGTGCAAATATGAACTTGCAGCCTTTTTTGTTGCAACTGGCCAGGTATGATAAGGAAATAATATTATCTGCAATCGGGGCTCTATGCCAAAATCCAATTCAATTCAATATTTGTAAGCAGATTTATCTTCCTTTTCCCCACTTTTTAAGAGGATACTTGCATATGCCTTGGTCTCTGCCTTGAGTAAAGCTTTCAACTGATTATTTGTGGGATCCTTGGTGCTCTCATTCTTGTTAATCAGGTGCAGAATGAATCCACCCCAAAAGTCTGGAACCTGAGCATAAATGAAAGACGCCTGATACAAAGAAGTTAAATGTTGGCTCCAAATGAAATGTCTATACATGTCTTAAATAGATGTACAGGTAAACTGCGTACTCCTGGTGCCCCATAAGCTTTTATGTTTTTAGGGTCTGTTTGACCAAGTTTTGGTTTATGTGACACTCAATGGGTATGGCTGTCTCTAGTCGTTTATTGAACGTGTCTGTGCCTTCTATTGGTACTTCATCAGTAGGGTACAGATGTTGTATATGTGTTATCTATGATTCTTGCAATATGCAGTTCCTTTCTTTTTATCATTTACGTTTATTTATTGATTTTCGATGAAAGTTAAATACAATGCCACATGCGAAAGGCAGTTTTCTCTTTTATTCACAGATTCATTTAATCTGTTCACCCGATGCCAAAATTCAGACTGCTCTGATCCATCGGTCTTTTTAATCTTTTTTTTTGCGCTCCCAGGGGGCTTTTCAATAAAATCTCCACACCATCATTAATATATGTTTCGCATCACTATTTTTTATCAAACTTGAAAAAGCACCGCTTCAGAGTTAAATCTCCACCGAACATGGGTGATAGATACGTGATCAAAGAATGTCCCAAATGAAAAGACGCTGAATCATAATTGCAAAAAGTTCAAGGTTCTTTTAATAGTCCATTTAAGAAACCAGCCAACGTGTTTCGTTCCGTCAAGCGGAACTTCTTCAGGGCGCAATAGGTGTCACCACACGTAAGTATATTCCAAGGCAAAACGTCATATCAGTATACATCCATTCCCTCTATGCGGGTGGTCAAAATGAAGTAAGTCCAAGTTCAAGGAAATATTTTTTCAATTACGTTTCACACTGATTTTTTGAAAGGTGTAAAATGTGATATTCGCCTTGATATTTAGACGAGCACACTTATCACAGTCCAAAGGTCCATCTGGAGACGCCAGCTGGGGGTTACGGGACCGACCCTGACAGGTGACTACCTCAAAGTGACTTTAACATTGCGTTCCAACTGAAGAATAAAAAGTGGGACCACTCGACGGTGCAAAATGTGCACGTCACATTATTAAGGTAACTACCTTAAGGTGACTTATGCAGTACGTCTGAAACAAAGTACAAGAAGTAGGACCTTTGGACTGTGATAAGTGCGCGAAAATATTGACGTTTTTCCCAAGGTTTCGGGATATACTCTCAGGACAGGGAGTATTTGAAAATTTGCACGCAATTCTATTGAAAATTATATATACATGTTGGTGATATGTGGGTTGGTGCTTTGAGACTATAAGAGTGGTCCACTGTCCGAATTGTGTTGTATAAAATTTTATGTTGCATCACTGTTTCCTAATTTAAATGTGTATATTCCATTTGCATTCTTAATGCTGCTTTATGTTTTCAAAGTGTGACGTTGCACCATGGCTACTGCCTCGAGTAGCTGAGCCCCGGGCATTTACTATTCTGTTGTCGGATTGTCTTTTCTGCCAGTAAGTTACATATAGAGGTGATCATTGTTGGCCAATTATAGCGAGGTGGGGCCCTTGGGAGATTCAGAGTCTGCTTGCTTGAATCTAAGTTGCAATTGCTTTAACTGGGCTATGGATGTGCTGTCCTATTTTGGTCTCCTGGTTAGCTTACAAGGTTTTGAAACATTTGGGGAACAGATAACCAGTAGAGTTGAGCTTTCCTCGTACATTATCCTGAAGCTGGCAACCAAGGGGTGGTGATCGCTTTCCTTGGGCTTTGAGGGTGCAAAAGCTTCTGCGGTGCTCTCTGATTGTTTGGATGCAAATATGTAATCTATCATTGATCCACATCTATGTGCAATTTAATTGCTCATTCCAGAGGTACAGCCAGTATCAATAGTCCACAATGAGTGCAGGTTGTAAACCTGAAGAATGTTGTGAAGTTTGTTAAGCGTTCTGTTTCTATTTATTGAATGGGTGAGATTTTTTAAGTTCAGATCCTAAGGGTAAGACCTCATGTGAAGTGGAAGCACAAAGTAGTTCTTTTACTGATTCACAGACTCTCTCTAGAGTTTCCTCAGGTGGATCTTTAAACAGATTCATATATATATTGATAATGAGTATTAATTTGTTTTCTATGCAGTGGTTATGTCATTTGAGAATTTTAGCTTGATCTGTTGGATTTTTGCCTCACCTATGTAGCCCTTGCAACATAGATTGCCAGTTCTCCTGATGATCTTCTACACCTGCTGTGTTTTTTCTGCTGGGTAGTACAGTTCCCGGTATCTATCTATCGGAAGGCAACATATACGCTATGTTTCTTGAATGGAGATATTATCCCCACTTATAACATTTGTAGTGTATCTTTGTCCCTTATACTTTGCTTGAGCTCTAATTTGTTCCAGGAAATTACTGTTAGTTGTGTCCCCAGCACTTTATCTCAAAGATGTATTTGGGCACCTGTGTTCGGGATGCAAAGTAGGCTTCAAGGAGAGTCTGTAAGCCAGCCAGTTCCAATATTGTTCAGGCCCTTCCTTGTACGCATCATATGTGGCTCAGTTTCTTTCCTTATTTATGTTTAAATATGCTCGCAGCTGGAAATTCCCTAATTGCAGCGGTGAGCGTGAGGATATTGCACTTATGAGTATACTTATGAGTATACTATATACTCCTTTCATTTCATCCATTTGGTGGTCTGGATAATATTGTGAGATATCTTTCAGGTTCTTCTGTATTAATATTATTCTTCCACTGTTTGAACTTAGGGGCTTCTCAAAGTACCGGATTTCCTATTTTCTCAAATGTCCCAGTGTTATAATCTCATGCATCAGTGCTCGTGCTTGGAGTGTGGAGTGCGAAGCACGGAGGAGAGGTTTAGAATGTCTCTTGAGAGACAGTTGGGTGTGAGTAGCGTGAGATGAGCTGCTCAGGGGGAGCTGCTTCAATAAACACATTTACTTACAATATGTTTGTTTAAGTAATTGGAGGATTCACCACATACTTTAACACGAGCTGTAGCTGACTTCCCTGGAATCCACATTTGAAAGTGCTGCACCAGCGCATAGGGAGCAATGCCCTGAGAGGGAAACTTTGAAGAAGAAGCATTAAGAAGTTGGAAGTTCTGCGGTACCAGCCTTAAGTTTGAGATAATTGCGGGCAGAGTGGGACCGAGGAATTTCCATCTTTGTTGTTTTCAACGTGACGACAAGTGTGACATCAGCGCTTCATTTCAAAGTTAGCAAAGCTGAGCGAGGTATATCTGCGACATGGCATATCCTGCATACCAGGCAAGGAAGGAGAGCTTGTTAGGCACACGAGGGCGTGAGGCTTGGGCGGGAGGGCGTGAGAGCGAGGGCGGTATTGGTTGCATCATAACAAGAGAGTGTCAAGGTACGAGGGTTAGTGGCAGTCTTTAGTTGCATAGCAATGAGGGAGATGCGACGATGGGAGCATTTTAACAGTGTGTCATTAAAGCAGGAGTTTTATTTATCTCCTGCAGTTCACAGTGATACGCATAACAGTGATGAATTTTCTGGCACTACAGTGATGCGGTTCACTGGTGCTACAGGTGTGAAGGACTGTGTGGGAGTAAAAGATGAATTGATTGCTGATGAATCGGGTGTTAGAAGGGGAGGCAAACGTATTCCTCCCTTGATACTGAGAGATACGATTGTGGAGTGTGGTCATGGAGATAATTTAGGGAGGAGCAAAGCAAAAAGCAGGTTAAGGAAATTGTTTTGGCGGCCAGACATGGACCTGGATGTAGAAAACGTAGTTAAGGAGTGCACATTGTGTGGAAACAGTGAATAGACTTTGAAAACCAATACACAGCCTCTACAGCCAGTTGAGTATTCTGTTAGCCCGTAGGCCATCAATATCAGCAACTTTTGTGAAGTTAGCTGTGGACATTATGGGACCCATTGATATATTAGGAAGTCATAACTTGTTTGTAATGGTCATGGTGGATTATTATTCCAAGTGGTTTGAGGTTGAGTTCATGGGAGAGGTGACCAGCAAATCTGTTATACAATTCATAGAAAGGTTGTTTACCAGAGAAGGTTATCCCAATGAACTGATTTCTAAAAATGGATCTCAACTTTGTTCTTGGTAAGTGAAGATGTATTTAAGCCGATGGGATGTGCAGCATTGGGAGACCATGGTAGCCAATCCCAGGGCGCATGGTTTTATGGAGAGAGTCTAGTCAAGGAGTGCACAATGTGTGGAAACAGTGAAAAGAATTTGAAAACCAATACTCAGCCTCTACAGATGGTTGAGTGTTCTGTTAGGCCATGGGTGAAGTTGGCCGTGGAGATTACGGGTTCCATTTATATATTAGAAAGTTGTAACAGGATTGTTATCGTCATGGTGGATTAATATTCCAAGTGGTTTGATGCTGAGTTCATGGGAGAGGTGACCAGCAAATCCATTATATAATTCATGGAAAAGTCCTTTATCAGAGAACTTATCCCGGTGAAGTTTTTTCTGATAATAGGCTCCTCATGCCCATTCCCCTTCTTGAAGGCTGGTTAATATTTCCGCTTTTCGGCCCACTTGTTGTTATCTTTGGTCTCTCATTTAATTTCTACCTGATACCTGGATCGCATTTCTTATTATTTCTTCGCCTTTTTTACCCTCCTAGTTAGTATTCTGGGTCCTTACATGTGTTCTTTTGCGTGCTTTGAGACAGTTTCTGTGCGGGGTTCTTGTGGTATCCGGGTATTTCTAGGTTTACATTGGTTTATCCTCATGTATCCCCCTTTTTGTGGTATTTGCTCATTCTCACTGGAATGTATGCGGCTCCTGGCTTTTAATGAGTGGATCACTCAATTCCACATTTCAGGTGTTTCTTAGGTTTCTTGTAGGGCCTAATCTCTTGCTTGCTTATGACTTGTGTTCATATTTATTCTTTTATTGGACCCTGAAGGCTACTTGGCAGCCAATGGGAGGTTAACTTGAGCCATCATGTCTGGTATGGATCTTGTTTGTGGCCTCTTTGTGCCTTGCATTCGTTTTTTTGTACATAAAGTGGCATTATGTTGGCTTCTATGTAATAGGCTCTGATGTTACTTCCATTTGTTGGAGGGTTTCCTCTCTGACCTGCTTTTGTTTTTTTTAATAAATTGGTGTTTCATTAGACCCTGACGCCCACTTGTCTGTCGGTGGTAGGTTGTCAATAACTGTTGTGACTGAGTTTGGTGTTATTGGGGGCATTTTAATGCTGGTTGAACTAGCCATGAAGGTTGCCAGCTCACTTGCTGTCTTATTTGTGAAGTGGGGTTCCACATGTTTTATGCACTCCGCCAAGTGGGATAGTATTTCTGGAATTTGCATAATCTAGTATCGGGATGCAAGCACAGGAGCCATTGCCACCTGCTATTTTTCTACCAAGTTTAGTTTCCAAAGTGCTAATTTTTGTTGTGATATCAGATACTGTTTCTTAAAAATTTCAGCAGGTCCATATATAATTCTTGCGACTGCCAGGTCAGAGTGTTGGTTGCTGTCAGCAGAGTTGTGTTGATTGATTCTGATAGTGCTTTATCTGCCTTTTAGTTTCGTGTTCGATTTATCAGTTGTGATGAGATCAACCCTTCTTCCTTTGGCAGTGATACTTCTGTTTCAGCCAACAATTTGATGTCATCTTCACTTAACACAAAAGTACCAGAGTGGTTTATGCTTTCATTCAAGATAAGTCCAGCCAATATTTGCTGCAGAGGCAAACCTGTGTAATTATTGCTTGTTGACCTATGGAGGGTATTGTCCCCCTCTGTTTGTTCTTACATTTCTCTGTTAGGTGAACAGGTGCTGTTGTAGGTTGTTTTTATCAATCATT
The DNA here is from genome assembly GCF_964263255.1 of Lissotriton vulgaris. Taxonomy (NCBI): domain Eukaryota; kingdom Metazoa; phylum Chordata; class Amphibia; order Caudata; family Salamandridae; genus Lissotriton; species Lissotriton vulgaris. Next base: position 1,487,903,080 of record NC_141687.1, read on the forward strand.
CTGTGCTCCATTATCCTGTAGTATGTGCCACATGTGTTTGCTGAAGGTGCACAGAGCCTCTTGCAAGGTTGTGACTTTTTTCAGTCCAATGTGGACCCTGGGTTAATCTAATTAGTTGTCCTCAACAGGGAGAGCCTGATCCAGTGCAGAATTCGTTGTTTATGAAATTGGGATTGTAGTAGTTGTGAGATAGTGGTTCCCTGTTGCAGGTGTTATATTTGTATACCTTGTCCTCCTGCAATATTGTTGTATTTTTTAGATTGTGGCTCATCAAGAAGACGTTGTTGGACAAATTTCTATTGTATTTAAATGGTGTTGCTTTACCTACACTTCACGCTTTTATTTTTAAAATTTGGTGTATTAACATTATGTGCTTATATGAGCCTATTTTGAAGTAATCAGGGTTCCCAAGGCCTACATGTTCCGGAGATAACCCACTTACATTCAAGAACTGTTGGCACGGAAACTGTAAAAGTCAAAGAACAAGTTTATTAAGACCCCATGGGGTGGTGGTACACTCATACAGCACCCTTCGGTAATGCAAGAGGTATCACACCGAACATCGGTGTGACCCTTCTTTTATATGATTCTACAGGTAATAAAACGTACACGCGGCACAAAGTTACAGAACATTATGTACATATAAGGGCATATTTTGGAATACTGCTAGCTCATTGGAGGGTTTCAAACCCACTGGTCAGTTTGCGGCACATTCCTGAGGAACGACTGGTCAGTGTGAACTGCGCATGTGTGGCTTGACCAGTACTAAACATAGCCTGTTGCTGGGCAGACTGAAGTGGTCAGTGGAACGGACAACGGACTAAAGGGCACGCCGGCCACGAGGCCGTTCATGATCTAAGATGGCCACCAACACATACAAAATGGTGTTTCTATGTATAGCTAATTTAAGCGGGAATCGTGTAGCAAAGCTAAGCGCTAACCCAGCCATCGTCAAAATACGACAGACGACCCTTTTAGCGTTTAGCTGAAGCTACCTCATAGTGGACATAGTCAGGGTGTTCATCTTCTATGTCAATTAGCATTATTTGTGTTACTTCTTTATGAAGCATCATTTTATCATGGGCAAGAGCTCGTCTCGAGGGTACACAAACTGACAAGCACATAGAACAAAAAACTGGGCCACACTGGATACATAAACAAATAGAAAACAGAATTCCCACAATAATACATAGAATCGTTAACAGTTTCCATCCCCAGGTGGTGAGTATTGACCAGAACCATCCTGACAGAGTCCAAGTACCATTATCTGGATGTATTTCAGCCGCTATCTTATGTAGTTTAGTGATAGCATCATATACAGAAGGTGAATTATCAGGTATGTAAACGCAACAGCTACTTCCGATGATTCTACATGCCCCCCCACGATCAGCTAACACTACATCCAGAACCATCCGATTCTGAAGCTCAACAATTCTAGAAATCTGTACTTCTTCAGTGATATTTCCAAGTGCAATTGCGGTATCATTAGCCACAGCCTCAACAACACGAGTTAGTCGTCGGATCTTTCGACTGTTCAAAGCTGCCCCAACGAAAGAGAACAAACCCAAATTGAAGTCCACATATTGTTGCAAGGTAGTGTCCGTTTGGTCAACATCGTCCAAGACAAGGGAGCGTTTATCATGATTTAAAACAAAGTCGTGATAGAGGATGTAGTTGTTATGGTACATGGGTGGGGCAATGAATACAGGCGGCAATACAAAGGACACGTAACAAGTGCCTGACCATCCCAAAGGAAGCTGATGATAACCCTTCGTTCCACAGATAAAGTAAGTATTTCGGGAAGTGACAAACGATATACCAGTAGGACTATCAAACGTAAGTGTAGTGTTACATTCACTTCTCCCAACAGAAATTACACCTTTATTACGTATACATAGGTCTGCTTTGGTAGCGATAACGTTGATAACATGTGCATTCGATACATTTACATTCCGCTGGTTGCTATACATTCGTGAAGCAGACACATTGTCAGGGCGGTACTCTTCATATTCAAATCGAGTACCCTCAGCTTGTGGATACCCATCCCGATCATGATGACACAATTTATTCAAACGAAAAAGCACTCCCCCTTTTGTGGGCCATCTCAAAGTAAAGAGGAGAGTATAAAATGCATTACAGGACCCATTATGCGAAAACGGGAGAGGGATGAGTGGAGTACCCCCTTTCTTCTGATGCCCAGGCAACATCCCACACACCCAGCAATTTGAAGTGTTTGTCATATTGTGTGTATGATGTAGGATCTGAATAAAACTATTGTTCAGATAAGTCTGTCGGTGCCGTTCTTCATGATAGGGCAGGGTGAAATGGAAATGTTCAGATGGAGCCGGGGTAGTCGGCAGCAAATGTTCACGTGCAGGTACCACAAGTTCGACTACCCAGGCTATTACCGCAATCACTACGATAGTCAGAACAAAGAGAATGGCACCCAAGAGTCTCTTATCTCGTACTGCTGATAATGCCATAGTTCTGAAAACCTTCGCTGAGTCTCAATAATTCGATTTAGTCACAAAGTTTCACATACACATACGTGTATACCTAAAAAAGAAAAATGTGGTGCTGAACTCCGAGGTAGCCGTTGTTTTCTTCTCCGGGCCAAGACGGGTGTCGCTACACTGGCAGAACTGATCCCCCCCCCTTGGAATTCCCGGTTTCCGTTTCACAAACCTGGAGCGGTAACCAACCAGTCATTAAAAATACAAAAATCTTCTTATCGAGGGCGCAAGTTGTAGCGTTCTCGTCCGGCAACAGTGTGGTCCGGGAAGGCTCCCTCAACTTCGGCCGACGTCACAGCTGGGCTCTTTTCTTTCTCCAAAATCTCTTTGTAGTCAGTCAGTACAGCAGGAGTCACCAGGTCCGGAGAGACACGGCGACAATGTGTCGAATGCACCCACCGCTTCCTGTTGGTCACTCGTACAGCGGTGCGGGTTGCAAGGAGGACCTGTTCGTGGGCCCTTCCACCTGGGCTCCAGACTGCTTGCTCTCTCAAACGAGCGAATCATCACGTGGTCACCAGGGCGGAGATCATGGCCCTCTCCAGTAGAGTTGTCAGGGAGCGCTTCTCGAACCTGTTGGTGAATAGAGAGCAAATCATTTGTTAATCGTGCCAAATAATCATTCATCATAACACAAGGCACATCATGTATTAATCGCGGCTTGGGCACCCCCCAGATATTCATAGGGCGCCCAAACACCACCTCATAAGGCGTAAGGCCAGTTCGTGAGTGGGGTACTGATCTAAGAGAGAGTAGTGCTAGCGGCAAAGCATCTGGCCACTTCAACGATGTAGACGCCACAATTTTGGCCAGCTTAAGCTTCAACATTGCATTGTACCGCTCGACCAGACCTGCTGACTGAGGGTGGAATACAGCGTGGAACTTCTGCTGAATCCCCAACCCCTTCAGTACATATTCCACAATCTTTCCAACAAAATGAGGCCCATTATCGCTCCACAGAAATTTGCAAACTCCAAAGCGAGAAAAGAATTCCTTAAGCAACACCTTAGCTGTTGTCAAAGCCGTATTATCTTTCGTGGGGTAGGCCTCAACCCATTTGCTAAAAGCACATACCACCACTAGGACGTACTTCAGGTTATTGCAGCGCTCAAGTTGGATGTAATCCATTTGGAGTACCTCAAATGGTGCAGAAGGTGGAAATAACCCTCCTTTCGGAGTATGGGTCCCCTTTCCAGGATTGTGTTGCAAACATACTAGGCAGGTCTGCACTACTCTCTTTGCAGTATTAGCAATCTCGGGATGTTCCCAAACTCGTGTTAAAAGCCGGGTAATTGCAAGAGCTCTGACATGCGCCAGTCCATGTGTCATCTGGACCATCGCCTGCAAGTAAGCTGCAGGCAATTTCCACCTTTCCATGTCTTTGCTTCTCCAACAACCCTCGTCATCTAGTACCCCATCTGCTGCCCATGCCGCAAGTTCAGATTCAGTAGCTGATTTTTGAATGTCAAATATTTCTGCTCTAGCATCACTCCATCGCTCAGCCTGTGATTGTGCCACATACATGGGGGAGCTAGTTCAGGACATAGCCGTTTGTCTTGCTATGCTGTCTGCAAAGGCATTTCCTTGACCCACTTTATCTGTAATCTTTTTGTGGGCACTGCATTTTACTATCGCTACTTTCTTTGGGCCTAGCAGCGCATTTAGGAGATCACGCACTAGTTCTCCGTGCATAATGTGCTCTCCGTGAGATGTCAAAAACCCACGTTCTCTCCAGAGTAGCCCAAAGTCATGTGCCACTCCAAAGGCGTACCGGCTGTCCGTGTATATGTTCACACATAAACCAGCACTCAGTTCGCAGGCTCTTGTTAGGGCTATCAGCTCTGCTGCCTGAGCCGACTTTTGTGGTATCCTAGCTGTTTCTACCACTGTCTTAAGTGTCGTGATCGCATAGGCTGCGGAAGTCGTACCATCTGGCAGCCTTAAACATGATCCATCGACCCACAGTTCCCCATCCACATCTGGAAGTGGGACATCCTGTAAGTCGACACGACCCTTTGTCTGTTCCTCGGTCAGGAAAACACAATCATGGTGTTTTTCTTCCTGACCCTCCTCGGCCGGATAGGGCAATAAAGTGGCAGGGTTCAAAGTAGCGCATCTTTTCAGTGTAATATGTGGCTCCAAAAGTGTCAGCTCATATCCTGTTAGCCGTGCACTCGTGAGGTATTGGGTCTTCGTTTGGTTTAGCAGGGCATCTACTGCGTGAGGAACTAACACCAACAGTTTGTGTGATAACACTATTCCCTCACTCTGCCGTATGGCCACTGCTGTTGCTGCTACCGCTCGAAAACACCCAGGCAACCCTCGCGTTACAGGATCCAGAACGGCAGAGAAGTATGCACATGGTCTCTGCTTATCCCCGTGTAATTGTACTAATACTGACAACGCGCACCCATCATTCTCATGCACGTACAATGTAAAAAGTTTCGTGTAGTCTGGTGTGCCTAACACGGGTGCGGAACAAAGGGCCTGCCTCAACTGTTCAAAAGCCTTCTGACATTCATCTGTCCACTCAAGGGGCATTGGTGTAGCTTTGGACAGTAATGCTAGCAAAGGTTTTATGATATGTGAAAAACCCATGATCCATTGTCTACAGAAGGACGTCAACCCTATGAAGGCACGTACATCTCTCTGCGTGCGTGGGACTGGTGTGTCTAAAATTGCTTGAATTCGATCAGATGTTAATGCACGCCCCTCCTTAGACAACAGATGACCGAGGTAGGTCACCTGAGGTCTACAGTATTGAAGCTTCTTCTTCGAAACCTTATGATTATTCTGTGCCAAAAAGGAAAGCAACGCAAGTGTACTCTGTTCACATTGTGCATAAGAGTCAGCAGCCAGCAGAAGGTCATCCACGTACTGGATAAGAGCAACGCCAGACTGCAACTTAAAGGAATCCAACTGCCTTTTCAAAGCCTGACTATAGATGCTAGGACTTTCAGTATATCCCTGGGGAACACGACAAAATCTATACGATTTATTATTTAGCGTAAAGCCAAACAGGTATCTGCTATCAGGATGAACAGGGATGGAAAAGAACGCATTCTTTAAATCAATTACACTAAACGTGGTGGCCGTTGGTGGAACCAAAGTAAGCAGGGTCGTAATATCGGACACCACCGGGTATTGAGGAATGACAATTTTGTTGATCTCTCGCAAGTCAATAATAAATCGATAGATTTTGCCGTCAGTGTCTCTCTTAAGAATCGGAAGAATAGGACTGTTACAAACATTATAAGGGACCTCCTCCACAACCCCTGCAGAAATCAAATCCTGAACAATATGTGTCAATGCAATTTCACCTTCTCTCGAAATCTTATACTGTGGTACACGTGGTAGAGGGGCCCCCTCCTTAACAGTAATATGTATCGGTGGAATACGCATCTCTCCCACATCCGTATCTGAGGTCGCCCATAACGTGTGCGGGAGAGAGGCCAAAGCTGAAATATCTGAGATGGCGTAAAACCTGTCAGGGTCAGGATAATTGTCATTCAGGATAACCCGTACTCCCTCCGGAGCGCAACGTAGGGGCTTGGACAATGGGCTGGGGGAGGGCGTGCCATCAAACCCTACACATGTAATCATTTCGCCAGACAGGGGAGCCCTCGGAACCAAGTTTTTCGACAAAGCGCTACGTGTAGCTCCTGTGTCGACTAGAAATTGATCAGTAGAACCCAGAATACCCGCTGTTACATATGGACCCTGCTGATCTACCGGCACTTCAACTGATTCCTTACCCCATCCTACGCAGTCCTATGCATGCACATAATCCTGGTGTTCCACATTCTCTCCCTCCGAAATCTGATATTGATTCCGCCTATCAAACGTATTTCGTTCATCCTGGCCACGGCCCCTCTCCTCAACCTTTCCACGATCACCTCCGCCAGCTCTTGCTCCCGTATAACCTCCTCTTGACCTTCCGCCTCCTCGACCACGCTGACTACGCTGCTCACAAAGTACCGGACAATCTTCGGCCCAATGCCCAAACTCCTTACAATAAGCACATTGATCCTCCGCTATGTCCGTACGACCATACGACGTATGTCCTCCACCCCGTCTACCTCTATCATTCCCTCTACCCTGTGTTCCCCGAACCTGCGCCAACATCACCTTCGTTTTCAATTCCTTCGACTTTTTCTCTACACTTTCTTTAGCCTCCAATTCCTGCCGCTCATAGTACTGAGCCATAGTTAACAAGGACGCAGGGGTCGCCGTGGCCCAGGAACTTTCACTCGACTTCAATCGTTTCGCAATCTCCGGTAGGAGATTAGCCACATACTTATCTACAAACAAATGTCGACCCGTATCGTCTGTCAAAGATTGACCACTGTAATCATGAAATGCCTCCTCGAAGCGTGTAAAGAAATCTGAGACCGTTTCATCGGGTTTCTGTTTGCACGACGTCAACATAGTCCAATCAATCTTTTTAGAGGGAACAAGCGTCTTTAATTTAATCAAAATAGCTGCCGGGAGATCTAGAATTAACTGGCAAGGCTTACATGCTGGTTCCCTGTCTAAATCTGCAGCATTAATTTCTTTCCATGTGCCCCCCAATATCGTTTCATCATTATTTTTACGAATTTGCCGCCACATATCAGGTGGCAGAATTAACCCAAAGAACAAATCTATGTCCACAAGAGTCATCACACAAGACGAAATAGCCCCTTCCACCCCTTCATAAAATGCCGCCGGATTTTTTCGAAGATCAGGTAACGAATTTTTCAACGCCATAACGTCTGCTCTATTCCACGGCGTATATACCCAATTATACACAAAATACCCTTTCGCATCCTTTGACAATTTATCATCATCCGTACCTTCCCCTTTAGGTGGAACATACAAAGGCGCGGCTTCACGCATAGGCATAACATGCAATGCAGAACTCTTATCTGAACCACGGAGAGAGCCCTCCTTAATCTGCCCATTATCTCCCGAACCGGACTCCTTTTGCCTCCTTTTCCGCTCCTCCCGCAATCCGGCTGTCTCATCCCGTAGCGCGATCAGTTGCTTGAATAGGTCGGCAACATCTGAAAGATCAAAATCACCTTTAGCCAAATTCTCACGATACACTGACAACGATTTAGATTCTAACGTGTCTGAAAGTTCCCGATACGCGCCTACAACTTCATCCGCCAAACTAGACAGAAAATACATTAATTCAAGATCCGACCACGCTTTCTTTTCTGTTAACAACTGCTCCTGAGAAACACAATTCTTATTCACTTTACGAGCCCAACTACGCAAATGAGCGGACCTCGCCGTAGTAAACCTGAGAGCAGATATACCCCTGTGATCCGACTTATCCTGTCCATCGTCCTCTGAATCCCCAGCTGGAGCCGTCGGCGAAACATACGGAGGCGGTGACCGATCTAACAAAGAAAAATCATCAATTTCATCATTAAGGACAGGATAAAGTGGTCGGCGGATAGGAAATTGACCAGTCGTCTGCAATTTACGTTCCCGTTCCTCCCTTTCTTTCTTCTCCTGAGCCTCCTTTTCCTCAAGCTGTAAAGCCTTATCCCGAGCAGCCTTGCGCTGCTCTTTGTCCGCCAAGGCAACCTCAGGCTTCATTCGCTCGCGCACCGCTTTCTCCCACATTCGCACGCAATCAAACATATTTTGTCTAGACCTGCGTTGAAACAAACATTGCTCTACAAACTGTACTTTACGTAAATCGAACGACCCATGTAGAGGCCATTGCAATTCAGGATCGTCCTTTGTATACTTATGCCATAATTTGCTGTACAAAATAGGGGGAAGGCCATGCTTGATGTACATCTCACGATTTGGTGTTCCCTCTGGGGGAGCCGGCTGTGCTTCCGCTAACCTAATTGAGGTACCCTCTCCAAGACAGCACATCCCTCGGAGTGTGCTGAAAACAGGCATGTTCAAAAAGTATCACGAAAGCGTGACACCGTATAAAAAGGCACTTACAGTACTTCACACAAATGTGCCACTCAGAGGAAAAAAACAAAGTTAGAGAAACATCTCTACATGCCTGCCTATGTGAAGTGCACTACACATATAAGTTCAAAGATCACAAATTCACAATGTTAGCTAACTCAAATCAAAACGTAGGACTTCGGCAAGCGTCCGAGGACTACCTTACCGATCACAAATCACAGAATTTCAGTAAGCGTCCGAAGACTACCTTACCGAACACAAATCATAGAACTTCAGTAAGCGTCCGAAGACTACCTTACCGAACACAAAGCTTACCCAAATTCTCAAATGTCCAGATTCCAACTGCCAAGGTCTTGTAAGCCAAATCAGCCCAACCGCACTTTCTCAGCGATGCAGACACTCGAAAACTCAGTCGGAGACCGGCGCCACCTGGAAGGTCAGATCGGAAGGAAAGGAAAAAACACCGTGGCAGCCAAGACTCGGGTCACTCGTGGCAGCGCGCGTCCATGGCGAGTTTCCAAGCCTTCGTCACGACCTCTCCTTCGGGCATCCGAGTCGCCGATGAGTCCCTTTGTGGTCGCCAATTTGAAGTAATCAGGGTTCCCAAGGCCTACATGTTCCGGAGATAACCCACTTACATTCAAGAACTGTTGGCACGGAAACTGTAAAAGTCAAAGAACAAGTTTATTAAGACCCCATGGGGTGGTGGTACACTCATACAGCACCCTTCGGTAATGCAAGAGGTATCACACCGAACATCGGTGTGACCCTTCTTTTATATGATTCTACAGGTAATAAAACGTACACGCGGCACAAAGTTACAGAACATTATGTACATATAAGGGCATATTTTGGAATACTGCCAGCTCATTGGAGGGTTTCAAACCCACTGGTCAGTTTGCGGCACATTCCTGAGGAACGACTGGTCAGTGTGAACTGCGCATGTGTGGCTTGACCAGTACTAAAAATAGCCTGTTGCTGGGCAGACTGAAGTGGTCAGTGGAACGGACAACAGACTAAAGGGCACGCCGGCCACGAGGCCGTTCATGATCTAAGATGGCCACCAACACATACAAAATGGTGTTTCTATGTATAGCTAATTTAAGCGGGAATCGTGTAGCAAAGCTAAGCGCTAACCCAGCCATCGTCAAAATACGACAATTTCAGCTGACTATTCTAGTTGTTCTAAATTAGTTATTAGGATCTATGTTGGTTCTTTATCGATGAGTTAATGCCAAATTCTAATCTTCAGAGTCCTAATGTTGTCCAGCATCACAATGTTTGATGCAGTGTCCCATGCCTGGTGCAGAGCTCCCCTCGAGGATTTGGGCTAATCTGTGATCAGTCTGCCGGGCTCTTGCTGGCTACTTCTACCTCCAGATGGTAGTGTAGACGCTGACTCACTGCCATCAGCTCCTATTTTTACTATGCCTGCATTCTTCAGTGCAAATGCAAAACCCACCAAGTGTGTGAAGTATGGCTGACAGTGTTGGGGTTATGGTACAGACTGCACAGGACCTTTACCAGTCTCCTTCATGCCAATGCTGTCACACTCGCACAAGGCGCTACTCTTGGTACCTTAAGAATGTGTAGGAGTCAGATAGGCTCCTCCATGCTCTCTTAATGATTCAGTGTGACTGCGTTGGTGCTGGGGTCTCTCAATGTTGTCTCAATGCTACACAGTCACCAAGCAGGAGTGAGGAGAATGACTGGAGATCGGGTGGGGTTTGAATGCTGCCTACGAGGAGTGAAGGAAAAAGTTCAGTTTGTGTTTTTGACTACACTTTTGGCTTCCATTGGATGCAAGCTGCAGAGGCCAAATGCTGGCTGCTTCTATGCACCATGGGTGAAGGAACTGCCTAGTGGGAGTTAGTCCTTACCCCAGTTAGCCAAATTTCTTCCGGAATTGTTCCCTGGCTGAGTTTACCACTCGCTCCAATGAGCTACTATTTTCCACCATCTAAACCTGCCCTGAACTGTAGCAGCAAAAAGAACAGATGATGGATGGCATGCTGAACAAATTAAACATTCTACCCTAGACACAGATCTCAGTTTAATACATTCTAATTCTGATCGCCATGCCACTCTAGTTGGAATCCAGCCATAGGCAAGTCAATCTTGACCCTGCTCCACATGGGAACAGTCCAGCCTGAACTTCCAGGCAAGGTCCTCCCTGGACTAGAAACAAGCATCCTGGGACCGGTTTCGAGGGTGTCACCCCTCATCAGCTATGCTAGCCTTAATCCAGTGGCACAGAGAGCATGGACCCATGTCTGGGTATAACATTCCCACTTAGGGTGACAAAAGCAAAAAGAACAGATGATGGATGGAATGCTAACAAAATCAAACATCAGCACGCCAGTAATCATGTAAACCCTAAACTTGACATATAATATTATTATTTATCAAACTACATTATCAAAGACTAATAAATCAAACATATGAGGTGCTTAAATAGTGCTCATCCTGAATTCAAGCTTTGTTTTTTTGTTCCACAGCTTGCCGCCTGGTGCCTCATCCCTGGTACCTTTCCCCACTGCTTCCCTCGTGCACTAAACCAACTCCCTCCGGACCGGACTGCACCGTATCTTGCTGCACTGGATTGGACCAGGCTGAGCTGATCCCTATGGGCGGCTGGGTGTGCCGGTGATAGAGGGGCCTTCGGGGGTAGCAAGCGGCAGAGGGGAGAGCGGGCGAACTGCAGGGAACTGGAGAACAGTGAAGGCATGTCTCCGTCTATGGCCCTTCTTTATTCCAGGACGCCACATTCATATATAATCAGGTTCCCCGCTCCCAAAAGGGCGCAGGATGTTTGATGGATGGGGTGATCCAGCCGGAAACAGCAGTTTTTATTACCAGCCATAAAAAGGAGCCCCTGAAAACACTTTCGGGACCAAACTGCAAATGACGCATTATTAATATTTGTAATTTCTCAAGTGATTGGGAAATCCACAGAGGTGACAGGGGCGAGAAATACTCATAAATCATAAGTGGCAGAAGCACCGGTAACAGAAGCAACTGTGCTTTCAAGAGGGAGCTGTGCCAGTGACTGAGCTTCTCAGGCGCGCGCGAAAGCGAGGCTCGGGGTCAAAGGTGAGAGAGGTGGTGAGGAGAAAGGCAGAGGAAGAAATGAAGGTGGCAGAGGGCTCGCCGATGCTAACGTGCCCAAGCAGAGCAGGTGTGTCAGGGGGCCCTTATGTAAGCATGAAAATGGGTCCGAAAACCCAGAGCGGTACAGTGAGTCCCTCACAACCAGGGCACAAGTCCTAAAAAGAGAAGTGTGGGACGCTGACATCAAGACAGGCGGAGGTGGAGCCTTGTAGAGTGGAGCACAACAACAGAGAGGAGCTTTGGGGCCGCCAGAGCCAACTGGTGAGCATTGTCACCGAGAGCATAGGGGACTACAGGATCAAGGCTCCCCAGTGGCATCTAAACAAATAAGAAAGCCCCCAGCGACCTGCCTGACTTCAAAATGTCGGCCATTTGAGACAACCACAGGCTTCAATAACTCAGCGAGTGCCAGAGATGGCATGCAAGGTTGATAATAAAGAGGGATGGGTCAACTACAAGACTGGGGCCCAGAAGGAACAACAAGTGCAGTTCAATCCTCTCCCCTAGGGTGAAATAATAAAAGCTACACACCAATGAGGGGAACAGATGCATTAAAGCTCCACCGTTGACAGCATATGTCGAGGTCATACCTTATCTGACTAAGTCTCTCTAGCAGCATTTGATGCAATGTGTCAGCAGGATCCCATAAAGCTTGCACAGAGTCCCATCTGCCTCCTGTGTGCCTGGTACCTTGTGGTTGCACATAATCCCCCTGAGCTAGACGATTCTACATCACCCTCCTCCAGGTAGCCATTTCCTTTTCCACCTCCTTCGATCTCTTCTTGCGTCCTCTAATGAGTCTGATCTTGGATGATTCTCCGTGGGAAGAAAGTGATACTGTTTTGTACTTACCTGCGGATTTAACGGATGTGGATACCTACTGCGGAGCCCGAACAACCTTGGCGGATGCCCGATGGAGCTGTCCTATGCAGCTATAGAGGAGTCTCCCCTTGTGGCCCATGAAGCTTCCCCCTCCTCTCCTGAGGGTAAACCCCCCGCGCCCAAAAAGGCATGTAAGGACGGTGGTTCTGAAGCCACACAGGGCGTGGATAAGGACGCCTTTGAACGCCTCAGAGACGCGTTCCTTGCTAAGGCGACTGGACCTGAACCCTCTGGGTCGCTCCCTGCCCCGGGTACCTCAGCGTCGACGGCGACAGCCCCTTCCTCTCCGGGAGGGCTCTCCCCAGTGGACACGGACGATGATGATGGTGATTCGGTGCGCTCGTGGCGTCCGTCCGGATCAGCGACTGAGTTACCCCACGACGCTTCAGGGATGCTCGATCCGGACGATATAATTCATCCGAGGTCGGCGGCCTGGTCGCCGGGTGACAAAGTCGTGAAGTTCGTGGCGGGTCGTCTATGCAAGCCGCTGAAGAAAGAGGCACATAGTTGCCTAAGGGGAGAGTGTCTGCGGCCTACGCTAGAGGGCAAAGTGGCCTTGACCCCGGAGTAGGACGGCAAAATGGCCACCTTTATGGCCAAGTTCGTCAAGGACCCACGCAAGGGCATTGATCGCTCATGGCGTTCATGCCAAGATAAGTTACTAGACACCATAGGCCCTTTGACGAAAATCCTCGATATGGCGGAAGAAGCCAAAGTCTCAGGTTCCGCCATTTCCCCGGAGATCCTATCCAATTGGGCGCAGAGAGCCTTGATCTTTTTGGGGAATGCTAATTGTGCCCTTTTAACAGAGCGTAGACACTCCCTGCTGATCAAATTAGATCCCAAATTAGGGGATTTGGCCTCCTCGGAGGCAGGAGCGGTGGCACAGGGCGGTCTATTTGGAGACCCTTTCATAAAGGAACTGGGGAAGTTCGTCCCCACCTTTTCATCCCTAGATAAGGCCCAATCCACCATTAAGAGGGTGTTTAGCCTACGTTTTTCTAGGGGGGGCAGTCATGGGAGGGGCCTCACGACCGGCCATGGCGGTCAGAACCAGCAGAACAAAGGACAAGGCTCCGGTAGAGGCCAATACAATTCCTCCGCCAGTTACAACAATTTCTACCCTTCCAGAGGGCAACGCTTCAGAGGAGGCCGCGGCAACTACAGGAATGAAGCAGGAAACAGCAATTCCCAGGGTGAGTGTAATCCCGGTGGACACTGTCCGAATAGGGGGGAGGCTGGCCTGTTTTACAGATGCTTGGTCGCAGCTCACGAACGATGCATGGGTTCTTCAAACCGTGCGCGGATTCCATATAGACTTTTACAACCGGCCATGTCAATTAAGGGATCTACGTCACATTCTTTTTTCCTGGGAGGATGCCCGGTTGATCGACGAGGAGGTCTTGTCGCTATGCAAAAAAGGGGCCATCTGTCGGTTGACAAGGCATCCTGCGGGTTTCTTCAGCAATATTTTCCTAGTGGAAAAGACGGACGGGGGAAAGAGACCGGTGATAAATCTCCGGGAGTTCAACGGTTGGTTGGTCCACAACCACTTCAAGATGGAAGGCATCCATCTTTTGAGGGACATACTTCTGACCAACGACTGGATGGTCCTTCTGGACCTCAAAGATGCTTACTTGGTAGTTCCAATCCACCCGCCGCACAGGCGATTCCTCCAATTCCTCTGGCGGGAGCAGATCTACGAGTTCACAGCCCTTCCTTTCGGGCTCTCCTCGGCCCCGTGGTGTTTCACCAAACTGTTGCACCAAGTGGTGGAGGTCCTTCAGAGTCAGGGCATTCGGATGATTGTCTACCTAGACGAAATCCTCCTAATTGCGCAATGTCCCAACAAATAGACCCTTCAGCTCAACCAAACGATAACCTTGCTGCAAGACCTGGAGTTCATTGTTAATCAGGACAAGTCTGTTTTGACACCTTCCCAGCAGATGGTGTTTTTGGGGTACCAAGTGGACTCGGTACGGGCCACTTTGAATCTCCCGACGCGAAAAATGGCCAAGATAAAACACGAGCTCCGGCAGACAGTTGCCAAGTCACACACTTCTCTGCGTCAGATCGCCAGGATAGTAGGCCTTCTCTCGTCCTCCATCCAAGCGATCTTTCCCGGTCCGCTACATTACCGGGCCCTTCAGCGCCTAAAAGCGTACCAACTCAGGCGAGGCCTGTCCTACAACTAGTCGGTTCCACTTTCCGACGAGGTGAAAGAGGAGATGTCCTGGTGGCTCACCCATGTGGAGGCCTGGAACGGTCGGGCTATATTTGGATCGGTGCCGGACTTGATCATAGAGTCAGACGCCAGCAGATCGGGCTAGGGCACCCGTTGCGGCGCTTTCTCCACAGGCGGAGGCTGGTCGTCCGAGGAGCAGCAACTCCATATCAATTGCCTGAAGCTCCTCGCAGGCTCTTTTGCAGTTCGTTGTTGGACCAAAGACACAGCAACGTTGTGCGTCCTTCTGAGAATGGACAACATTTCGGCGGTTCGCTATGTCAACCGTCTGGGCGGCTCTCGGTCCAGAGCCTTGGCGAACCTGGCGAAAGATTTCTGGGATTACTGTCTCGCCCACCAAGTCACAGTGACGGCGGAATACCTGCCAGGTCGAGCCAATCAAGTGGCAGATTGGCCCTCGAGATACCTCAGGGACTCAAGTCTGTGGAAACTGGACACGGGGGTGTTCCACTGGTTCAACACCATATGGGGCCCGTTCTCGGTGGACCTCTTTGCATCTCGCCTCGACTTCCAGCTTGCGAGGTTCTTCAGTTGGAGACCGGATCCCCTGGCGGAGGCGATGGATGCGTTCCTCCAGGACTGGAGCCAGGGACGGCCCTATGCCTTCCCTCCTTTTTCCATGGTAATGAGATCGGCGGCCCTTCTTCGCCGCCAGTAGGCGGAAGTAGTGATGGTGACGCTATGGTGGAGGTCACAATTGTGGTTTCCATTTCTTCTGGAACTTTCTTGGGATTCTCCAATCCTACTCCCCCAGCTCCCTCACCTTCTTCTCAATCCGAAAGGGAACCCGCATCACCTGGTAACGCAGGGCTCTCTCCGCCTCATGGCGTGGAGACTTTCCGGAGACGTTGGTCGCTCCCGGGACTTTCGGGCTCAGCTGAATCCTTCCTGTCAAAGGCATGGGCTAATAGTACCACAAAGAGATACCGTTCAGCATGGTTCAGGTGGGTTCGTTGGTGTGTTCGATGGGACCTGGATCCCATGGTCGCAGGCGTCGTTCACATTTTGAATTTCCTGGCAGAGTTGGCGGCGAGTGGCCTGGCATACCGGACCATCAACGCTATACGCTCAGCGATTTCGGCGGCGCACGAGCCATTGGATGGAAACCCGGTAGGAGAGCACCCTTTGGTTTGTAGGGTCCTTCGAGGAGTCCGCCTT
This sequence comes from Lissotriton vulgaris, assembly GCF_964263255.1. Classification (NCBI taxonomy): domain Eukaryota; kingdom Metazoa; phylum Chordata; class Amphibia; order Caudata; family Salamandridae; genus Lissotriton; species Lissotriton vulgaris. The sequence continues at coordinate 1,487,918,911 of NC_141687.1, forward strand.
AGTCTACCCCCAGAACCAAGATACTCCGTACTTTAGGATGTTAATGTGGTCCTGAATCTTTTTCTGTCATGGCAACAGAACAGATACCTTTCTTTGAAAGAACTATCAGCGAAACTAGCCATGCTCCTGTGCCTAGTATCTTGTCGCAGAGTGCCTGATGTCCAAGCTTTAGACATATCAGCTAGAGTATTTTCCCCGCATGGGGTTACCTTTACGGTGGGTCGTCGTACAAAGTCCGCGACGAGATCTATATATTACCCTGCCTTTGTGGACGTCCCCAAGCTTTGTGTTGTTCAGTGTCTGAAAGCGTATGAAGACGTGACATCGGAACTTTTTCCTCCTGGTCGAACAGCAACTCCTGATTGCTTTGCGTAAACTGCATAAAGCGGTGTCTTCTCCCACCATAGCCCGCTGGGTGCAGTGGGTGCTAGAGGAGGCAGGCATTGATACCAAACAGTTTGGAGCACATTCGGCCAGAGGGGCCATGGCATTGAAAGCTTTCTCCTTGGGAGTGCGTTTGGAGGACCTGATGCGTGCTGCGGATTGGTCCTCAGACTCCACGTTCAAACGGTTTTACTTTAAACCAGTGGTGAATATTGCGAGTCTGGTGGTCAGTCAGCTTTAAACAAGCATAATCTGAAGCCTCCGGTCCTGACATAGAATCGAAACTTGCCTAGCATAGTAACAGTAAGTTTCAATTCTATTAAGGACATGGAGGCGAGGATTATCCCACCCTTTTTTCCTACGGAATTCCCTCTCCGTATTGGTGTAAGTAAACAATTTTGTTGACTAGTGATGGTTTGTCTGCACCTTTGCCTATGCATTGTCTGAGTTCCTTACTGTACAGTGGACTTTACACCGCTGACGCTGTGGTTGTTTTTCCTACTAGGTAACGCGGCGAAACAGGACCGAGGTTGAGGTGTCGTGTCTCGCGCGAAGAAAGAGGAAGGGAGCATAAGATGGACGCCCTACCTTAATGTCATGGACACTAAGAAAAGACTATGGTTCATGGACTGATGGGAGTTGTAGTTTATCCCATGTGTTTTTCTGATGTTTAATATGTTTAACCCTGTGTTGGGTGCTTGACATATTTTTTCAAAGAAAATAAGTTGCTTTTCTGGTTGCTATGCGGTTTTGTGAAATAAACAGCGAAGAGAGAAAAGCATAATCCTCGCCTCCGTGTCCTTAATAGAATTGAAACTTACCGTTACTATGCTAGGCAAATTTCGATTCATGTTTACAGCGAATTGCTTTTAAGATACCGTTTGTAATGGTATTCTGAATTGCTAACAATTGGTTAACAGTTATATTCACATGCACACTAGTTGTAACTTACCCATTTATAAATAGCCTGTGTTAAGAATGCAGAAATATTTCTCCTGCTTCCTTTAATATAGATGCAATTTACAAGTGATGGTGAGTACGCTACAGTAGAGTGATGACTCCTAAAACTGATGGAATGAGGACATGTGAGGCAGGCTTTCACATAAAAGTATCAAGGTCCTAGGATTCTTTTGGAAGAAAGACAGACTTGTTAAATAGTGGAAAAGTTGGAATGTAGGTACTTTATGGAACCTTGTTGACTAGTAGACTATTACAAAGCTTTTTGGCCAGAAAACAAAAGGCCAAACCCCTAGACCTAGAATGCTTGAAATATTGGACCATCAAAATGAATTACACTAGACCAGATAGAATGGAGGGGATTTCATTCTGATAAGCTTTGGAATATGGGGCAATATGTATCAACACATTTCCCCATAGACACAGAATGGGCAAAACCCTTTGATACATCTGGCCCATGGAATTTAGCCCTTGCTCATAAAAAGTCAGGTGGGCTAGAAAAACAACCTTGAAGTTGATTGACTTTCCTGTGTGGAGCGATGGAAATGACAGGTTGACTTCAGAGTCCTGATCAAGTTTTGGTGGATGATTACAAACCTATTCACCACTTTCTAAAAATAATCTTTTTCGACCGTCTCATCTGATAGAAACATGTGGAGGTCACAGAACTCACCTGTTCCCTCAAAAACAGCAAATCATCAAATCAAAATCCAAGGTTTTCAACCTTGGGTAATGAAAAGATAGGACAATCTTTCTCGCTGGGTCAAATGGCAATTTTGGTAAGCCTGTCATGGCCCAAAATTAGCACATCCATCTTGTTAATGTTGAGCTTCAGTAAATTACTACTCATATGCAACAGGAGCCATATTACAATTAGGTTCCCCAGGGCACAACAGGTATCTGTGCCTGCTTTGCATGCCCCGGGGCACTTTAGTATTACAAAAGGGGCTCAAACGCTTGTACGGATTCTGTAATAAAGAAAGTGCTGGTGCATATACAATGCCAGCACTTTTCCAAGAGGTCATTCCCTCAATTGTATGGGGGTGTGCACCATGCAAATGAGGAAATATTTTTGCCTCTGTGCCCGTGCCATATTACATTCGCGGGCGCAGAGGCAAAGAAGCCCTCAGGAGGCGCACTGACAGTTCTCCCCCTGAGAATAGGACTCTGGAGGAAGGGGAAGGGAGTCCCATGGACCCCCAGATATCCCTTTTCATCTCTAATCTCCTTTAAAAGGCCAGTTGGATTGCTGCCTGCACTGTGTAAACACAGAGCGGCTTTAAAGCAGCCACTCCGTTTTTCACATGTATGCCCTGCCCCAGGGCAACATGAGTATGAGACTGCCCTGGGAGCAGCGCATTCTGTGTAATAGGGCGCACTTTCTCTGTTTTCTCCTGGCACTCACAGGGAAAGTGTGCCCTATACATAATAGATTCAGAAAAGGGGGTGGTGATGAACAGAGTGTCTGAATTAAGCAGACCACTCTTACCCAGTCCAAAGATCAGGGCTTGATCCATCACCGTTATTTATCTCACTGCACCATCCCAGCTCAGAACCTGGCTATATGCAAATCAGTCTGTCCCTGGCCCAGTGCATCATGGGAACAGGGCAGACTAAACTACCAAGCCAATTCTTCACCAGAAAGGAGACAAGCTACCGGGGACCGGTTTCTGGCATTTCAGCCTTCTTCGGCCCGGCTTGCTTGAATCCTGATGGTGCAGTGAGAAAGGGACTCATGTCTGAATATACCCTGCCACACCTATAGTGGCCAAAAACGATTCAGAAAAGGGGGTGGTGATGAACAGAGTGTCTGAATTAAGCAGACCACTCTTACCCCCGGTAGCTTGTTTCCTTCCCAGTATAAGAATTGGCTTGGTAGTTTGGTCTGCCCTGTTCCCATGATGCACTGGGCCAGGGTCAGACTAATTTGCATATAGCCAAGTTCTGAGCTGGGATGGTGCAGTGAGCCAAAAAAAGGTGATGGATCAAGCCCTGATCTTTGGACTGGGTAAGAGTGGTCTGCTTAATTCAGACACTCTGTTCATCACCACCCCCTTTTCTGAATCATCTGTACATAATAGGGCAGATAGGAAGTAGCAGAGGATATGCTGAAGATCAGGCAGAGATGGGCAAAAGTGCGGAATGAGTTGAGTGTCATTGGCATAAAACACAGAGCCCGCATCATAAAATTTACCAATCACACCCAGAGGTTGCAGATAGACATTTTAAAAAGATGACAGAAAGATAGGGGTAATGTGAAACTTGCAACAGCATTCTGATATACAGAGCAAAATTAAAGCTGTGCAAATTCCTGGCCAGGAAGGAAGGAGGAAAACAATCATCCCATGTAGATATGCTTACACTAGGCTATGGATTAAAATTGTGTAATCCATGGTGTGAACCATTGATTGATATTACACCACAAGAAGACGTGAACCGGAGTATAGTATTGAGAACAGATACATAAGATTCACAACAGGACCTTCATTGGGACAAAAGGGTGACTTCTCAAAACAGAAAGGTCACCGTCCTCTTAATGATTAATTAGCAGAAATTCTTATAATGATTAATATGTTTTAATGGAACACTACTAGCATATATCTACAGGGCTGATATATCTGTCAACAAACTCTATAGGTATTCCTCAGCCGGGTTGTTAGATTTGATATTGAGCAATTCTGCACTTGCCAAAAGGCCTATTTTTGAATGGAATTATTGAGGCATTCTTACACAGGACTGCGATACATTTGTCAAAAGTTGTAAAACATATATACAGACTTGCTATTTAATGTGACAAGGTAGAAATATCAGAGGAAGGCACTCTTTCAAACAAGCAGTACTGATTGTTCTCTGACACTGACTCTCCTCTCCACAACAGTTCTATCTCCAATAGTAGAGTGCTATGCATGAATAACGTTGTATTTATTTTGAATGTACATATAACTCTGTGTTTAGCTGTGCTTAAACCAAGCAACAGAGTGCTGCAGAGATGGATGTAATAACGTACTGAGCATCTTTTCTGTATGAAGACTGTACTCTTCAATATATTTCTTGCAGATTTGGAGGGAACAGTTTCAAACAAACCCTGGAGCATGCCGAACAAAAAACCAACCACCACCAGTTAAGGATCCTGTAGTTTGTGGGAGACACCGCCATATTGGATCACACCACCATAGGGCATCAACATTCACTAAACAACTTCCATAGCCATTGCCAACGTAACAATCGTGAAGTTAATTATGAGGAAACAAAAGATGTACCCTTTCTCAGAAAAATGTTCTTAAATGTAAATGGTTTGAGGTGGGGGGGAGGGCAACCGGATTTCAACGACTCATGTGTACAAATATTTATGAATCGAATTCAGAGCTTTTGGAATTTATAATAACCACATGCAAGAGTTGAAAAATGAAAGAGGCAGGCTTAAGGCATACATTATCCAAAACAGCGTAGTCCCTGAATGTCAAACTTTGCAGCCACTTTTTAACATATGGACTAATTATCTTTTCACACAAATCTGACAATTGGCTAAACATGAATGAGGCACAATTCTATTGCATTGTTTTTAACCTACCTACCTACATTAATCAGCCAATCCTAGATTCAACTTGAGTTTAGTCTTAGGGCGCAAAACCTAAGCCAACAAGTTGAATTACTCAAGCTAAAGCAATGAACTGCAAATATCGTTTGTACCAGGACCTAGGAGAACCAAAGGCATCATAAGTAAGGGCCTCATTTGTCAAATCTGTTTTGAGCATACTCCAGAAGCCGCCACACATTGGATTCTTATGGAAAGGGGCGACCACTCGGTCCCCCCGAACGTATGGTGGAGTACCCCGATCCCCCGGGAAGCCATTTTGGGCGGGAGGCGAGTCTCGGCTGGTATGCCCGAAGCGGCGTAGCTGGGGCGCGCCTTTTCCCGCCCAAGAGAGGGTTGTCCTAGACACCGACACCGCTAGCCACGCCCCGGAGGCGGATTGGAGGTGGGTCCACGCCCGCCCGAAGAAGGATAAAAGGAGCGACAAGCCAAGGAAGCATCCTCTTGTTCCTGTGCTCTGAAGCTGCACCTCCCCGTTGCACGTGAGCTCGAGACGGAACGAAGAGCCAATTTTGAGAATTTAATTTTTGTGTTTCTTCTTTCAGCGAGTCCGGAGCTTCCTGACCTAGGACCTTGAGGAGTGTTGCGTGTTTATCTAGGTTCCTGATCGATACTGTGACCTTATGCCCCTATTCGGCTATAAATCCATTTATTCCCTATATTGGCATAACCGTTCAAGTGCGATTTTCTGAAAAGTCATCTCTGGCCTCACACGAACAGAGCCACATTCCAGCATGACTCTCTGCTACTTCCTTTGCGACCAATTAGTGCAATGACAGAGCAGCAGTCACTATCTGATATTCCTAGATAACACTCCGAGTTCTTCAACAAGATAAAAACTTAGCAAACCTGGAAATCCCCGCTTGCTATGTTTTGATTAGTAATGGAACTCTAATGAGCAACTGATAACTATCACTTCCTAGTGACATCTTTAATTGACGTCTTATGTCCAGCAAACTTGCGTCAAACCCGGCACCTGTCAGGTATAAATATTACCAACGTTGCCTTAAGCAATGTTCGTTGCCTGTTGCTGATGCCAGCTGCCTGCATGACCCTGTGTTGGTAAATCTAGCACTCTGTCGCTGCAGCCTGCTATCCTGTGGTGGTGAAGCTGCTGATACCATTATCGGCGCTAAAGCGCGACCTATGGTGCAGTACGCTTAAGGAGCTGAACAGCCGTCCTCTGCGAAGACATCCAGCAGATTCCAGCTGCCCGCGGACGCTGTCCCCCCTCCTTCCTCGACGCGCTGAAGAGAAGCCGCTGCCTTTCTCGTGCAGAGAAATCCAGTCCCGGCGCTTCCGGTTTACCCTCGCGGGTGACTGGGATATCGAGAGAGACCCCTGAAGGAGATACCAATCCTCCATCATTCTATTCAGAGGTATGGTGTTGACTAAACCCTTAGAGGAGAATTCTTGAAACAAACCTTGGCAAAACCAACTTAACTTAAGCTACTTACTTACTCCCCTTTTCACGTGTTAGGCTTAGGTCAGGCACACTGGGGTAGGCTTAGTTAGAAGCACCAGTTGAGTATGTTAGCCTAATGTATATATGACTGTATATATGTTTTATTACTTTTAAACCATTGTATGGCTAAGAAACCATATCAATGCTTTTACAGTTCTATTTCGCAATACTTATCTTACTGTACGTACTTTTCATAATAACAATTATTGCAATTGTGGCAATTCATTTCTCTTGTACGAGAAGAAAGACTGTTCAATAAATATTAACCTTTATTGACAAACGCCCGTCTCTCTATTCTCTACATCTCGTGAAAGTAAACTGCACTAGACTGACTGAGTGAAATACATGTCTATTGTTTCACACGACCCTAGAGATTGACTCTTGATCTGAGGAGCAAAGTTGTCATGTTGCACGGTTGTTGGAAAACTGAATCCCTTCTTGTCTGTGCCAAGGAAGCTGATCACTTCCTATGCAGAGAAGAAAGTTTCCAGTGACCTCTGAGCTAGTTGGTAACACAACCCAATTAAGTTTAGCATAGTCAGTGGAGGCCTGGACTATAAGCAGTTCCACGTCGATACTACTGTTTATGTTATTCCAATGCGCAGGGCCTAGTGGGAAACTAGGAACCACACTACATGGCGCCCAACGTTTGGTAAGGCGATAAACTAACGCAAGACTTATAGAGTAACTCAGTCGTGCATATTTCACAGACCCCTTTCTCCCGTAAATACTCCAATAGACGTCTGGAGTGGGTGAAAGGTTAAAATCCGCCCGACCTTAGTAGGAAGAGATTCCTATGTAAAGCTCTGGTTTATTCAACGTTGAAGGATACAGTGTTCCAAAATATTGTGCACCTAATCTTTGTCTCCTTGGAGACCTACTCTGCAAAGCCTGCATTTATAAAAAAAATGACAGACAGTGAAGAAGAAAGGGAAGCAGTTAGACTTGCAGCCCAACTAATAGAGGATGACTCGAGTCTCCTAGAAGCAGACCCGGATGCTATTATCATCCCGGTTCACTTAAGAAAATCTATAACTTTAAAACTTATAGAAAACGGACTGACACCTCAAGGTGGTATAGTAATTTTCGTGATAGAGGCTCACGAGTATCGGCAGACAGAGGTATTCTATTCATGGATAAACTTTCCAGCGGCAAACGCTGCAACACAAGAGTTTCACTATTACAAAATAGAGGAACCTCCGGGAGAGTACGCTCCTTTCGAGGAGATTGAAATCCCACTTAAATTTCAAGAGCACCTGCTCTGGTTTAATGGCGCCCTAAAACACAATAATCACATAACTAGGCTCGGTCCTCTAGGTAGACCAGGAGCCACGTGGCCGGTTCTAGCCAGCTACACACCACATCCTGACATTGCAAGAATGTCAAGAGAAGAGCTGTTAGTACAGCTAAACACATTAATAAAAATACATAGGCAATTAGTCCAATATGTAATGCGGACTGCAACAGTCCAGCCAGCTGTTAATTCACACCAGCTGACCCCTCATCAGGGGAACACAAATAAAATTACACCACAGAACATACAGTCATGTCTTGGTAAAACACCCGCAAAACGGGAACAAATTCCTTTCTGGTTAGCACAGAAAATCACTCAAATAGAGGCAGTATTTCCTGATACTACCCCTATTGAGAAACACAGAATCTTGACCATCTGCCTTCCTATGGGAATCGCACCACACGTGGAGGACTGCGACACTTGGGGTACAGTCTTTGCTTCCATTTATACAAAAACACACGGTGTTCCGTCTATGGCGGTAATACCAGAAGTGCTAAAACAGATTCAAAATGAATTCGGTCCAGAGCCCGCTTTAAATCTAGGTATGAAATTACTGAAAGACTTCAAGCAGGTCTCGGCTATATTATTAGCCAACATTAGAGGAGAAGCAGCATCTGTGGCGATTCGCCAGAAGTTGAAGGAAACAGATATAAAAGATCCTGTTGAGCTTGCAAAAATCATAGAAAAATGCTATGAAGAATTAGGTAGAGACAGCTTGGGTGGGAAACCAGTAAAACCCCAACTGCTCGAAAGTCCTGAAAAATTATTTATTAAAAATAATTTAAACACTCCTAAAAAGAGCTGGGATGGAAATAAACAATCCACTCCCAAGGAAAAAGTTTTCCAGTCCAGAGGAAGGTCTCCTCGACGGAGGGAAAGAACTCCGACTCGAGAACGCCAGTCTCCCCAGAGGGAGCCCTCTGAGAAAAGATATAACCTTAGAAATAGGGATAATCTGAGAAAACCTGATAGATATCAAAGTATTGATACACGTCCCTCTCGATCTCTTCCACAGAATTCGGAAAGAAGAGGACGGTCAGACCCAGGAGAGCACACCAAGTCCAAAGACAAGGAACCTCCTCAAAATAAGAAATCTCAATTTCAGAAAAAGAAGGTAGCTAGTATTAGAGTAATCAACCATGCCGAGAATACTGAGGACACAGTTGAAAAACGGGGAGTGGGCATTGACAATGTTGGACAGTGCAGCAGAGATCAGTATAGCGCGCAAGAACTTGATGAGTCATCTGGAGACAGTGGACACGAATGAATACATTCAGGTTGAAACTGCCGACACCAGACTTAGCGAGCCCCATAAAATATACGAAATAACATTGCGTATGGAGGGTGATAAGACTAGGAAAATTAAGGGTCTATTTTGGGATAAGCTCTCAAAAGGCTATGATATTCTGTTAGCTGAAAAAGATTGGCCCCCAGAGTTTGTCAGGGAGTGCCCTCGTGGCGAAGAAGTGATTATGCCTGCCTTCTCGAATCACATTCCGATTCACCAAAAATATACCTATGCAAGGAAATGGGCAGTAGCCCAGGCACCTGCATTGTATAAAAATCATGTAGGATGGGATGAGGACTCTCCTCCTCACAAAATCCAACTAAAAAGTGAACCAACTGCCCAACGGCAGTATCCCATAAAGCAAGAACCTAAAAAACAGGTCAGGGAGATCTTAGATCAACTTGAATACCAGGGGGTGATTGAAACATGCACCTCTCAAATGAACAATCCTTTGTTTCCTGTCTCCAAGCCAGACAATTCATATCGTCTAGTTTTGGACTACAGACATCTTAATACATGTTGCAAAACCTTTGCAGTACAAAACTCGCATAGTGCAGCCCTAATGAATAATATAGTTAGGAAAAAATATAAAACGACATTAGACATTTCTAATGGTTTCTTTTGTCAAAACATTGCACCAGAAAGCAGATATTTGACTGCTTTCTCCGCATTTGGGTCACAGAAAAAATTCTGTCGACTCCCACAGGGGTTCAAGAACAGCCCAGGACTATTCTCAGCTAGGGTAACAGAGTTACTACAAATCTATGATGATGAAGCATTATCTTACGTAGATGATATTTATCTCACAGATGATGACTTGGATACTCACTTGAAAAGAGTGAACACCATTATACTTGGGTTCGCAGCAGAGGGTTACAAATTCAACTTTAAAAAGTCCCGAATTGCCCATCTGACAGTACTGTTTTTAGGGTACGAATTATCAAGTGAAGGGAGAAGCCTAGCGGACAACTTCTTAGAGAAGTGCGCTGTACTCCAAGCTCCAGAAACGCTGAAGAATTTACAATCCATACTAGGATTTCGGAATTTCGGAAGAACTTACACTCTAAATTACGCAGAGAGGGTCAAACCTCTCTACGAACTAATTAAAGCTGATTTTAAACAAATCAATTGGACTCAAAAACACACAGAAATTTTGAGATCACTGCAAACAGACATGTTAGCAAAAACAAAATTAGATACACGTGACAACACGATCGATCTTGTAATCCGAGTCATCCCAGGAAGATGCGGATTCACATACCTAACCTCTAATGAGGGAGAAAAGGTACCAATTTCAATTAAATCTCACTTGTACACACAAGCAGAAAAAACATTCAGTCACACAGAAAGAACTGTGAACGCAGTACAAATCGCATTAGCAAATGAACGAGAACTAGCACACGGCAAAAGGATTAACATCCTCACAGCGGAATCCGCCTTCGAGGCGCTATTCAGCCCAGTAAACCTGCCTACAGTGTCACTGGATCCAAAATGGATACAGTGCATAGATTCTCTAGGAGCGGAAGACGTGAAATACTATTTCGCCCCGCAATACGAAGAACTGAATGATTTAGAGTATGAAGAAGAATATCCTCTGCCAATCGAAATTCTGCCTCTCCCACTATATGCCTGTATAATCTATACAGATAGCTCTGTACAGCATTTCAACGTAGAGAGAAAATCCTACGACGCAGCATGTGCGATCATTAAATGTCGTTGGCGGTGCAGTAAAATCAAACCGAAAATAACAAAAACTGAATCAGTAAAGTACTGTTCGGCTCAAAGAACTGAAATCAGATGTTTAAAGATGGCGCTCGAAAATGCAGAACGCAAATTCCCCACACTTATAGTGTGCGATTCTCATTTTTGCGTCAATTCTTACAACAATAAACTGCAGAGTTGGATCGAAAACAACTACAAAGATGACACTGGTGCCACAATAAAGCATAAAATGCTCTGGAACGAGGTAGCTCTTTTAAGTAAAGAACTACAAAAGACTCACGTGATTCACGCACAGAGTCTTCAACGTGATGGCGTTCACGTTGCAGGGAATTCATTGGCTAATACAGCCACCGCGGAAGCAACTAACCCGGCTTCCGTAGACACAAAAAAGCGTACAGATAAATACATAGACGGGGAAACCATGCTGGCAGTAAAAACGACCGTAAAAGGCGACTGTGCAGCACTACCCATAAACTATCCACTCAATTATGCATACATAATCGATGCAAACTCCGTTCCTTTTGCTCGAATCCCTGGAGTGGGGGACAGAGTAATTCCAAACACGAACAGGAGAATATTTTTAATAGCAGACGCACATATGGGTTTGGGTCTGAGACACCAAACAATTAAGGTTTCTCTGACTGAATTACAATCAGTATACTGGTGGCCGGGAATGAGTGTAGAACACCAAATATATGCAAACAACTGTGAAAACTGCAATAGGGATCGCAGTAGCGAACCTTGCTACCGGCTACCAGTCAGAAAGAGCGTAACGCTGCCTGCACCCCAACCTGCGTCCTATTAATTAGTTAAGACGAAAAGCACTTAAAAAATGAGGCCCCCAGCGCTCGGCTGACGCTAGAACGGTTATAAAAGATTTGCGAGTCTTAATCGGCACATACGCAATTACCACGTTCCATTCTGACCAGGGTCCTGCTTTCAGCTCTCGAGCTTATAGGGAGGCCATGGCCAGCATGGGAATTGGGTTGCGGTATTCTTGTCCGTCATACCCCGGAAGGGAACAGTGTGGTAGAAAGAAAAAACCGTGACATAAAGCAATCTATAACAGGCAAGGTATTAGGTTCAGGCGCTGGGTGGGTCAAACATTTAATAAGTGTCCAGACTAGTCTTAATAACATGCCAAGAAATTCTCTAAAAGGTTTCAGCCCATACGAACTATTGTTCGGAATTAGAATGCGCGTTCAGGACCTCGATAGTCAAATGTCAGTGGTACAAGAAGAAACAACGCGCTTTGATGTAAAGGATCGTTTGGCTGTTTTACAGGAACTGAATGAAACAAGAAAATCATTAAGCAACATAAAATTAAAGCAACAGCCAAGTACCACTGACGAGGCACCACCCGCAACAGCCCCAGCAAGGCCTGTCTGGATTCCAAAGATTGGGGATCTAGTCAGAGAAAAGATCGCGGTTAAGAAGGAATTTGGGCCTTCTTACAGAAAAGCAGTACCTGTCTTGGCAGTCACCGGAACAAGATCAGTTGTGCTACCGCCCCTTGCTGGTAAAAAGGAGAACAGAGTCGTGTCTATCGATCTGGTAAAACCACAAGCATGTGGCCTATAATCAACAGTAGGCCCAGTGGACTCCCAAGAAACAACAGAATACCCAAACTTGCAACAATCCAAGAGGTTCAAACTGAAAGACTCATCACATTCGATCAGCCTGCAGTGCACAATGAAGGACTATGCAATAATGCCATGGAACTCATGCCTCTTGAAACACAGATTGAAACAGTTCGTCAAGAAACAACACCAGTCTACAATGATGTGGCATCAGAAAGTGCTACAGAGAGACAGATTGAAAGAACAATCCCATCAATTGACAGAACTGCCTCTGGTTATTTCATCAACTTCGACAACTTCTCTGAAGATTTAAACGACCACGAAGTGATGCCAGAAACAAAAAAGTATTCTAAAGAAAATTCAACAGGACTCCTTCAACAAATCAAAGAACTATATCTGGATTCACCGTTGATTGAGCATTGGATTATCTCAGGGGTATTCATACTCCTACTATGCCTAATTTTAGTTTTAATTTTAGGAAAGTTCATTACAATTGAATGGACACAGCAAGTCAGAACATCAACCTAGTCCTGAAACCACACAGATCATCACACGTGAAGAAAAGAGAACTGTCAACAGTACATGTCACAGCAATTCCAATACCTGGTGGGGTAGTATGGGAGAAAACAGACTATGAGATATATGGTCCGGTCGAAATCCTGAAGTATCCTCATCAACTAAAGGTTTCCTTAAGTGACTTTGTGACACCTAGTACATTCTCTGATGATTGGGACTTTAACAGTATTAATGACATGATGTCTGATTTAGTAATGTCAGCTAGATTCACAGATCATGATTATTTACAAGGTTCATCTAGTTATGAGCAGTTATTCTGTTACACCCACTATGGGGATCATGACTTGCATAAATCTGCACAGCCTAGAAATGTTTTTATGTACAATCAATGGGAACATTGTTCTACACCACCTAAAAGCAGTTCTAAAGCATTTTTTGAGAAATTCAAATATTTTTCAGGGTTTAACACCAGTGATGCAGAAACGTTTTATTATAAACTGTTAGATAAAACAGGAATGAAAACAATGCTGACAAATTCTAAATTGATATTCAGAAGCATTTTATGACAAAATGATGACATTTGGTTTTGATTATTGGAAAAATAATATTGAAACGAAAACAATCTGGGGTACAAAAGATTGGCAGGTGCAAGGCATAGAAGCACTATTTAGAACCTGCATGATACCAGAACAAATGTTGTTTTTAAATGACACTATACACCAAACATCTTGTCTTGGCCTAGCTAAGAACAAAGACCTTAAAACACCGTCTATTCCAAAGCCAATAGCTGAGAATACAACCACAGATATTGAGTTAGACGTGTCACAAATTTTACATTTCAACAGAACACATCCTGATTGGAAAAAGTGGTTAATCTGGCCTACAGACACAAATAGCTGTCAAGATAGATTCCTGAATAAAACACAGGGTTTAAAAATGACCAGATTAGACTCGAGATATTCCCAGAGACAACATCCAGGGATTATAACAACATACAGTGTAGGGAAGCTCTGCCTTGAATGGCTAACCTCGTCCACACTGGCTGAAATTAAGCAACACTTGTCTTTACTAAAAGATGGTGCTGATTTGCGCGATTTCATTCTTGGACCACGCAAACAGCGTCAAAAGCGTTTCATAGCGACCAGCATCTCTGCTACTTACAACGAGGCTTGGAAAGTAAAGCAAATTGAAACTGCTGAAAAAATACGAGAAATTGATCGTATTAATTTGGAGAAATCACTTTCTGTGGTAGACAATGGGTTAACGACTCTGTCTTCCAGAATATATTCGTTGGACAATATTGTATCCTCTGCCTTTGATGTGATAGACAGAGACATGCTAATGTTACAACATGGCCAGTCTCAATTACGCTCTATTATAGAATTAGGCTGGACGCTGCAAAATCTTCGTTCAGGCTATGTGCCTTGGCGTTTAATCAACACAACGTCATTATTTTCCAGTTTTAACCTTACTGATAAACAGATCAGTTTGGCACAGAAAGGAGCAGACTATACAATCCTGAGCATCGAAAAACTCGAGAGATTACCATTGACAATGTCAGAGAGTCCTGTCATTGAATGGATAATACACGGGATAATCACAATTCCGATAACAACTTTCCGATTTAAAAAGTGCCTTGAATACATACCTGCTGGCCAATATGAACAATTGGGTAAAGGATATGTAAAATCCGAATGGAAATTACCATACACTCATTCTTGCTATAGTGACAGCGACAAAAATGTATTTCTTAGTGGGGATAACTGTAAACATTCACTAAGCGGTATACTTTTGTGTCAGGGTATTAATTTACACGGAGCATGTGATGGAAATTCAAACAACCTTTCATGCCACCAGCTAGTCACACCTGCAACTCAGATAGAGCCCTTCTTTATGCAACTTTCGAACGGGAGTTACATTCTTAGAACGGATCACAGATGTTGTGGCCTGACGCCAGGGAAAAGTTATCTAATAGAAGTAACGTCCATGGTCAAATGTTGTATGCAAGCATTGTTCCCGAGCGGGCCTCCAGACATAGTGACTCCCCTCTGGCCTCGTCTGAATCTCTATTCTATACGAATTGATACATTAAGCAAAGTGAAATCTGTACTTTTACAGACAACAGTGCCTATAACGTCATCTAAAGAGATGTATGATCTTCTAGTCGCAGGGACGGCTACTGAAGTTCATGACCTTTTATCAACAAATTGCCCCGTGCATTTCGTAGAAATGTTCAGCCAACTCCTTAACATGTCTAGTGCAACAAGCATCCCAGGCATATTTAAGACAGTCTTTACGGGACTGCTAACACCCTTCCAGGCAATTTTGGGAATCTTTCCTAATTTTGTGCACTCCATTTTTGGCGGCATACCATTATTTTTGGGACTCGTCGCAGGGATTCTATTTTTGACCCTCCTGCTTCGTTATGGCAAGCCTCGGCTCAGACATAGCTCCCATGGGAATGGAAGAGAAAATCCTAGCAATGCGCTACCGGGACAGGATAACTAACGTCCTTGGATTGGCCAGGCTGAGAGATCTAAACATGACCTGGTTCCTTTCATTCAGACCAATATGGCAAAATTGCATTTTACCTGTGCTACGGTGTATGCTTTGCGGCGATGAATGCGTGTTGGACATCTGTCTTTCACTTCCATCAGCAGTACCAATGGACGTCGATACTTTGCTCAGTCCAATAACGGCTCACGCATTGTGTTGTCCCCAGCGGCTACCAATCCTGATGACGGCATTTGTGGAGACTCCTGTACTACAGCCAAGTGGTAACAGTGGAGCGAGTGACAAAAGCAACATCACCCAGGTACAGCGAGCTGTGAGCATTGCTGCTCCCGAATACGATGACAGCAATCATTCTCACACCTGCCAAGTTACAGCGCTATCTAATTTGGTTGAACTATCACCTGAATTTGTAGACCAATTCTTTGAGAGCCTGTCTGATACGATGTTCTCACCCACAGAGAAACAATAACTTTTAGAAGCTTTCCGACACACAGTGTTCCCATGAACTCTGAATTCGGCCTTCAGTTTTGATCAACAAAAACTGCAATAAGCTTTGGAACTCTATGTTTCCCCGCTCAAGCATTAAATTTTTTTTTTCTTTGAATTGGACAATTTTTCTAATATTGACCTTTTTTTGGCACGAACAATTCTTTGCTTAACGTAAAAACTATTCTTAGAGAACAGAAGCTTCACACTTCTATTTCTAAACACATCTAGAGACATAACAATACTACACCAGCCTCTAGCACACATGTTATTACAATGCATTTTTATGTGATGATTTATCTCGCTTTTCTTCTGTCAGAGATACTTCATGTGTAATTCCTTTTGCATAATCGTTCATTGATTTCAAATGCAATAATTTTTTGAATGATTACTATGCTTTAAAAAAACATACAGTACCTAAATTCCATGTATTACAAGTACGCCTATTTCGAATGCATTTATGTATTTTGGGGTGGGCAAAGTTACACATGCATCTAATTGCTTAGTTTTAGTAATTTTGATGGACATTAACCCGTGGAGTGGGTGTTGCGTGTTTATCTAGGTTCCTGATCGATACTGTGACCTTATGCCCCTATTCGGCTATAAATCCATTTATTCCCTATATTGGCATAACCGTTCAAGTGCGATTTTCTGAAAAGTCATCTCTGGCCTCACACGAACAGAGCCACATTCCAGCATGACTCTCTGCTACTTCCTTTGCGACCAATTAGTGCAATGACAGAGCAGCAGTCACTATCTGATATTCCTAGATAACACTCCGAGTTCTTCAACAAGATAAAAACTTAGCAAACCTGGAAATCCCCGCTTGCTATGTTTTGATTAGTAATGGAACTCTAATGAGCAACTGATAACTATCACTTCCTAGTGACATCTTTAATTGACGTTTTATGTCCAGCAAACTTGCGTCAAACCCGGCACCTGTCAGGTATAAATATTACCAACGTTGCCTTAAGCAATGTTCGTTGCCTGTTGCTGATGCCAGCTGCCTGCATGACCCTGTGTTGGTAAATCTAGCACTCTGTCGCTGCAGCCTGCTATCCTGTGGTGGTGAAGCTGCTGATACCATTATCGCCGCTAAAGCGCGACCTATGGTGCAGTACGCTTAAGGAGCTGAACAGCCGTCCTCTGCGAAGACATCCAGCAGATTCCAGCTGCCCGCGGACGCTGTCCCCCCTCCTTCCTCGACGCGCTGAAGAGAAGCCGCTGCCTTTCTCGTGCAGAGAAATCCAGTCCCGGCGCTTCCGGTTTACCCTCGCAGGTGACTGGGATATCGAGAGAGACCCCTGAAGGAGATACCAATCCTCCATCATTCTATTCAGAGGTATGGTGTTGACTAAACCCTTAGAGGAGAATTCTTGAAACAAACCTTGGCAAAACCAACTTAACTTAAGCTACTTACTTACTCCCCTTTTCACGTGTTAGGCTTAGGTCAGGCACACTGGGGTAGGCTTAGTTAGAAGCACCAGTTGAGTATGTTAGCCTAATGTATATATGACTGTATATATGTTTTATTACTTTTAAACCATTGTATGGCTAAGAAACCATATCAATGCTTTTACAGTTCTATTTCGCAATACTTATCTTACTGTACGTACTTTTCATAATAACAATTATTGCAATTGTGGCAATTCATTTCTCTTGTACGAGAAGAAAGACTGTTCAATAAATATTAACCTTTATTGACAAACGCCCGTCTCTCTATTCTCTACATCTCGTGAAAGTAAACTGCACTAGACTGACTGAGTGAAATACATGTCTATTGTTTCACACGACCCTAGAGATTGACTCTTGATCTGAGGAGCAAAGTTGTCATGTTGCACGGTTGTTGGAAAACTGAATCCCTTCTTGTCTGTGCCAAGGAAGCTGATCACTTCCTATGCAGAGAAGAAAGTTTCCAGTGACCTCTGAGCTAGTTGGTAACACAACCCAATTAAGTTTAGCATAGTCAGTGGAGGCCTGGAATATAAGCAGTTCCACGTCGATACTACTGTTTATGTTATTCCAATGCGCAGGGCCTAGTGGGAAACTAGGAACTACACTACAGGAGTATACGGGGACGATGCCTAGCAAGAAGGTCGGAAAGAGGGTCGGGACCGATCAGATGCTTCGTATGCTGGTGAAGGACATGGCGGACATGAAGAGGCAGATGGCGGCAATGAATGAGGCGGGGGGACCAAAGAGAGTCGTCGGACCAGCATTGCCGGGAGTGGTCCCTAACGGGAGAGGTAGAAGGGCCAAGAGGGGAGCGTTGGGTGGGGAGGCCCCGGTGCCCGAAGCACCTCCAACGCACCCGGTCACCCCGATCGAGGCCCCGACTCCGGTCCTGAACGCGGGGCAACCAATCCCTGTGGTGGTCACTCCTGTGAACGGGGAGGATATGCCTCCTGAGCTGGCTGCCCAGTTGGCGGCATGGTTGGGCAAAGAGAACGAGGGGGCCACGGCTGAAGAAGCCAGGTCGATAATGAAGCAGTTGCGGCAATCGAAAGATGCTGCGAAGGCACCGTGTCCTTTTGTTTCCCCGCAGGCTCCCGTGGAACAACCAGTATCGGGCGTTGGTTCGGCAGGGACTATGGTCACAGCTACCGGTTCAGGTAAGCAGCCATTGCCGATGGCGGGGGAGGGATCGGTACCTTCAAGGAGGGAAAAAGTTGTTCAGCATATCCCGATTGAGGTGAAAGAAAGGATATGGGCAGATAAATATGTGAACATGTTTTCCTTGTTGACCGATCACTATGAGATTGAGCATGTAAAAAATCAAAAAGAGTTTTTGCATCCTAGTGTATGGCGCGCCAAGATGGCCGGTTTCAGAGTGGAAGAATCGATAGGCAATTGGGGCAGAGCGTTTGGAATGTTCACTGCAATTATGGGGGAACGTAGGCCCGAATTGTTGGTGGAATTAGCCGTGTACCAGACACGTATCATGGAATTTATGAAACATATGGGGGTAGTCAATGGTTTTGTTATGATAGCATATTTCGTAAGTCCAAGGAGCACGACTCATCCCTGACGTGGGATTGTTTCGACTCCATTTCCTGGCAAAAAATGGAGAGGCCAGGCACGGCGAAGTCGCCATCTTTGGGGGGAGACGTGGTCGCGTATTCCCGCCATTCGTCAGGGGCGACCTTTCGGGCGGGATCAAGCAATGATCGGAACACAAGGAATAATGGCAACTCAGGTAAAAAAGGGGTCTGCTGGAGCTTTAACAGAGGCAAATGTACTAGGCCACAGGGATCTTGCAGGTTCAGGCATGAATGTGCAGGGTGTGGGCAGTCCTCGCACCCCGAGACTATGTGCAGAGCCAAGACTGGTGATACGGGAAGTAGAGGAGGCGCCAAACAGGTCTGAAATAGTCCGAGGGGCGCCTCTACCTACCCCGGTTGATATCATGGCACTGATCCCTTGGCTGAACGAATACCCGGATCATATCTCCGCTGGGGTGTTGCGAGATGGTTTTTCGTATGGTTCCCGCATCCCGGCGGGGGATTTTCAGGGTAAAGCACAATGTAGGAACCAACTATCGGTTCAGCAGAATACGGCGGTGGTACAAGCAAAGATTGGGAAAGAGGTGGCCCGAGGTCGGGTTGCTGGACCATATGACAAACCGCCAGTTGCTAATTTTGTTTGTTCACCTCTGGGTGTGGTCCCCAAAAAGGATCCAGGGGAATTCAGGTTGATACACAATTTGTCAGCTCCAAGGGGTCTTTCGGTGAACGATGCGATTGACCCGGGAGTTTGTTCGGTGCGGTACGCATCTTTTGATGAGGCCGTCGCCATGTTGAATCGCCTGGGGCCCGGAGCGCTGATGGCTAAATCAGACATCGAGTCGGCATTCCGGTTGCTCCCGGTACACCCAGATGATCAGCGTCTCCTTGGTTTCATGTTTCAGGGACGATATTACATGGATAAATGTATGCCAATGGGTTGCTCCATCTCTTGTGCGTATTTTGAGAGATTCAGTTGTTTTTTGCAATGGGCGTTCACAAGAACAACGGGGTTTACACATGTTATGCATTATCTTGACGATTTTCTATTCCTGGGGGCAGCCGGGGACATAGAATGTGCACAGGCTTTGAATGAATTTTGTGATCTCATGAGACGCCTTGGCGTGCCATTGGCATCAGGTAAGACAGTGGGGCCGTCTACTTCGCTCGAGTATCTTGGAATAGAGCTTGATTCCGAAGAGGGGTGCTTCCGTTTGCCTAAAGAAAAGGTAACGAAATTTAAGGCATCGCTTGAAACATGTATTAGCGAGACGAAAGTAAATTTGCATCAGTTGCAGCAGCCTGTGGGTCAGCTGAATTTTGCCCTTAGAGTGATACCGATGGCTCGCCCCTTTTCCCGCTCTATTGCTCAAGCCATGGTGGGCCTTAAGGAAGGGCACCACCGCACAAGGCTCTCGGCAGAGGTTCGCCAGGACATGCGCATATGGTTGGCATTCCTGGCGGATTTCAACGGTCGGGTCGTGTGGAACAAACCAGCGGTTTCCTCCGAGGAGCTGGGGTTGTGGACTGACTCGGCAGGGAGTGTGGGTTTCGGCGCCATCTTTGGTAATCATTGGGCAGCACGAACCTGGCCGGCATGGTGGCACGAGAGTGGGCTCACAGGTAACATTGGGTTTCTCAAACTGTTCCCTATTCTGGTGGCCTTAAAAACATGGCCTGAGGGGTTTCGTGATCGCTCTGTGGTGTTCTGGTCTGATAATATGACCGTGGTTGAGTGCATCAATAGTCAGGTAGCCCGCTGCAAATGGATCTTGAGATTGCTGAAAGAAATTGTCCTGCTGTGTATGAGACTGAACGTCCACTTTAGGGCAAGACATGTGCCAGGGGTGTTAAATCAGGCAGCTGATGCGCTTTCTCGTTCCCGTATGCAGGCCTTCTGGGGTTTTCTGCCCTCAGCGGACCCGGTGGCGGCACCATTTCCCGAAGCTCTCTGGTCTCTCGGTGCCCCGGACTACAAGACCTCGTGGGAGAGAGTCTAGCACCCAGGACAAGGAAGGCATATGAAGGGGCGTTCCGTTCCTATTGGTCCTTTTTGGGTTCAGCTAGGGGGGAGCTTTGGGGCCAAGAAGAGTATGTCCTGAAATTTTTGTTATCATTACATCAGGCAGGCAAATCAGTGGCTACGGCCAATAGACACCGGGCCGCCATTTCTTTCATGGCACGGGCTCATGGCATCCAGGACCCCACAGCGTCTTTTCTGGTACAGAAGGCGCTGCGTGGGTGGCAACGCCTTGAGGGTAGCAGAGTTGATGAGAGGCACCCGATAGGTCTGGAAAGGTTAGCCCTGTTACTGTCCGTACTCCCTGCGACATGTTCATCTCAATCAGAGGCAGTGCTATTCTGGGCCGCTTTTGCATTAGCATTCCATGGGGCTATGCGGGTAAGCGAACTTGTAGCAAGGAACAAGCAGGATACGGTGGGAGGTCTGTGCCGAGAGCACGTTCAAATAAAGGGGGAGACAATGGTAGTCTCATTTGCCAGGTCCAAGACCGATCAGAGAGCGATCGGGGACAGTGTAGTAGTCCAGCGGATTCCGGGATCTCCCATGTGCCCGGTAGCATGCGTTGAGGAGTATTTGGCGCAGAGGGCGGCATCATGGGGGGAAGCTTGCTGAGGCACGCCGACGCCACCCCACTGACGAGGTTTCAGTTCCAGCGGGTGCTAACAATGGCAATCGCAGCTGCAGGCTTGAACCCGTGCGAGTTCGGGACTCATTCCTTCCGGATAGGGGCTGCTACAGAGGCTACAGCCAGGGGTCTGAGTGTGGAAAAAGTGAAACAGTTGGGGCATTGGTCCTCGAATTGTTATAAAAGGTATGTGCGGTTGCACATGTTGTGAAGCTAATGTCATGCACTCACGCTTCTTGTTTTTGTTTGGTTTACAGTTTCGCGAGCTTACGAGGCGGGGCGGACTGTGCAGTCGACCCGACACCTGGGAACCAGCGGTCAAAGATCACCGGCTGAGGAAAGAGTGGTGTGGGTCGTGGGCCACTCATACGTGAGGCGTGCCGCAGACGTATTCAAAGCAGGTGACATGATTCACATGGCTGGGGAATACGGGTACAGGGTGACCTTCTACGGAAGGGGCGGGCTCTGTATTGACCAGTTCCAAACTTTTATGGAGGGTTTGTTAGGGCGGACAAGGTCACCGCCATCTGTAATCATAGTGCATCTTGGGGGCAATGATTTGGTGACCACTGGTCGACGAGTACTTCTCGAGTTGATACTATCCACAGTAAGTTGGTTGGCGAGAAGGGTTCCGGGGTGCACGATTGCATGGTCCCATATGATTCCACGGAAGGTGTGGCGGGGGGCTAATTCTGTGTCTGCTATAAATCATTCGGTGAAGAAAGTGAATAACAAACTTGGTAGGTTGTTTCGTACAAGTACATTGCATTCTATTCCTCATGGATGTATCAGGGGGGACCAGATGTATCTAGAGGATGGGGTCCATTTGTCCCGGGTGGGGAATACTTTACTCATAGGAGACCTCGTAGCTTGGTTAAGGAGTTTGCAGCCATGACCTTTAAGTAGGAGTTTTTGTGAGGGGTCCGGATAGCCGGTCAACTATCCGGCCTGTGGCGGTAAGGTCATGATCGGTGAGCAGTAATTGGAAGATCCCTAGAGGTGGGGGCGTCACCCATTATGGATGGGAGCGCCCGGGGGGAGGCGGCCATTGGCCCCTCAAACGGGGAGGCGGTCCCCTCTAAGGATGGGGACGCCGAAAGGGAGGGCGGCCATAGGCCCCTCCCTGGGGAGGAGGGGCTACGGGCCCCTCCTGGGAATTTCCCGGGGCCAGGACATCTGCGACGGCAGATGTGGTAAGTTGTGTGGGGTGGGAGGGGGGTCTACGCTACCTTCTAGACACCCCACACGAGTCCTCGGACGACCACTAAGATGGCGTCGAGTTAACAGGGGGCCCCCTCTAAGACAAGGGAAATTGGAAGTAGGCACAGAGGTACAGTCCTCTGTGCGACCGCCCCTCACAAGTGAGGGGGGAGTTCTGGTATTGGGGATCTGACACCGGTTACGACCTTGCCGTTGGCCCGTAATGTTAGGATGTACAATTTCAATTTTGAGAAATGCATTTGCAGGATGTTTAGTATCGGCTAGGAGAACCTTTGTATTAGAGATGTGTTATGGTCAGCCAAGAACATCGTAATGTGTAAATGAAATTGTACATGATATGAAACTGTTATTTTAATGTTTTAATTTTGTTTCATATTTTAATAAATACGGCCGGGAGGGTAACTCCCTCCCGCCTTCCAAAAGTTCAGAACCGTTTCCGTCTTCCCATCCTTGGGGATTGTGTTGAGAGGGGGTGGCGGGTATCTCAGCCATATGGAAAGGGGCGACCACTCGGTCCCCCCGAACGTATGGTGGAGTACCCCGATCCCCCAGGGAAGCCATTTTGGGCGGGAGGCGAGTCTCGGCTGGTATGCTCGAAGCGGCGTAGCTGGGGCGCGCCTTTTCCCGCCCAAGAGAGGGTTGTCCTAGACACCGACACCGCTAGCCACGCCCCGGAGGCGGATCGGAGCTGGGTCCACGCCCGCCCGAAGAAGGATAAAAGGAGCGACAAGCCAAGGAAGCATCCTCTTGTTCCTGTGCTCTGAAGCTGCACCTCCCCGTTGCACGTGAGCTCGAGACGGAACGAAGAGCCAATTTTGACCCACCCACCAGCCCCTGATGACAGCGATTTGTTTGAATAAAGTCGAGTGACGTGATATTGTTTCTCTTACAGGTTGTTCTGAATAAAACTTGGCAATTTGGTATGTAATAAAGTTGATAATTTTTCTTTTCAGCATGTTTTATTCAGCAAAGTAGTTGCAACAGAATTGAACAGTGATGCTCAGTAGAGATTATACTTTGAATTGCTTAAGTGTAATTGTCTTTTCTCCTCTTTAGCTTAGATTGTCGTATTTATTTTGGTCGGGCGGTAAGGTCATGATCGGTGAGCAGTAATTGGAAGATCCCTAGAGGTGGGGGCGTCACCCATTATGGATGGGAGCGCCCGGGGGGAGGCGGCCATTGGCCCCTCAAACGGGGAGGCGGTCCCCTCTAAGGATGGGGACGCCGAAAGGGAGGGCGGCCATAGGCCCCTCCCTGGGGAGGAGGGGCTACGGGCCCCTCCTGGGAATTTCCCGGGGCCAGGACATCTGCGACGGCAGATGTGGTAAGTTGTGTGGGGTGGGAGGGGGGTCTACGCTACCTTCTAGACACCTCACACGAGTCCTCGGACGACCACTAAGATGGCGTCGAGTTAACAGGGGGCCCCCGCTAAGACAAGGGAAATTGGAAGTAGGCACAGAGGTACAGTCCTCTGTGCGACCGCCCCTCACAAGTGAGGGGGGAGTTCTGGTATTGGGGATCTGACACCGGTTACGACCTTGCCGTTGGCCCGTAATGTTAGGATGTACAATTTCAATTTTGAGAAATGCATTTGCAGGATGTTTAGTATCGGCTAGGAGAACCTTTGTATTAGAGATGTGTTAAGGTCAGCCAAGAACATCGTAATGTGTAAATGAAATTGTACATGATATGAAACTGTTATTTTAATGTTTTAATTTTGTTTCATATTTTAATAAATACGGCCGGGAGGGTAACTCCCTCCCGCCTTCCAAAAGTTCAGAACCGTTTCCGTCTTCCCATCCTTGGGGATTGTGTTGAGAGGGGGTGGCGGGTATCTCAGCCATATAGAACCTACCAGGCACTAAAGATGTTCCTCAAAAACACCAACATCAACAACACCTTACAAGGTCACTTAAATCTCTCACTCTCATGGACAGCAAAAATCAATTTTCTAAGACGGTATGGCTTGTTTAATGTAGATGAAACACGCCAAACCCGGAAACATCATTAAGCCAGATGAGAATGCCGGTTCTGCACTTATCACAGACTAACTAGCCCCTGTTGTCCATGACTCCCCCGCCTTCGAAGCTGAAAGAAGGCAATTTCTGCTACCGAACTGAAGTTCACAGCAGCAAACATTAGAACATGCTCTGGTCCAATTTGCCTGTGCTTAGGTGGCAAAGACGGTTCGAAAAATGCATGAACTCTGTTAAAAGAAGCCTGACCAATCAACAGAAAATCGAACACTGACTGGAATCAATCTGGAACCCCAGTCCATAAAGTATACCCTTAAATACACCCAAGGTGGTCATTTGGCCTGGTTACTCCCCACCTGCTTTAAACGAACAGAAAAGAACAAAAATTGAGTCAACGATTAGTAGCTCAGATTCGGCAACTGCTAGTAGTGACTGAAATGAATTGTGTTCCTACGGAATATTTAATCGCTTCTTTTAATTATGAATTTAGGGAGCGTTATTCATTTGATGATTTCCTTTGCTTTTAAATGTACTGAAAATAACAGTAGTTAGGGCAATGCCTTCTTATAGTTTTTATATTGAATGGTTTTAATTTATTATCAATAAAATAAATTATTATATTAACCTAAGTCTGTCCCTATAATGTTACGCTCTATTCGACACTTACCTGAATAATGAAGTCCTAAATTGCTATATATGTCCTTGGCAGCCTCTGGAGTAAATTCCGCTTTTGGATAATGGTGCTTTTCTGGTATTTGTCTCTTCCACCAAATAATTTTGTGGAATTCTAAGCCAGTTCTCAGTAAATTTACAAAAACACTGTACCCCTACCTCATTTTATAAACGATACAGGATAGATTTCCTTTAGATATTGTATTTGAGCACGTTTCTTTTTTTAGTTAATTTAATTGAGAAAGCATAAAATAAGAGTACATTGTACAATAAGCAATAGAGAAACGTCAAAATAAAGATTAAGCATTTAAGTAAAGTTTAAGGAATGATAATAATACCAATATATCAATATGGTATTAAGACGAGGAATGTCATGGAGGTTGGGCAACTTCTTGCTGAATGGGGGTTTGAGAGAAAAAACGTTTAGTGCTGTCATCTATCAACATTGTAACAGGCGACTATAAATTCAAGTGTTTCATGGTTAGGTGAGAAGGATGCACAAATGCTGTATCCATTCTATGATTATAACTTACTGCAAAACACCAGGCCTGGAATGATAATTTAGCTAAATCTTTCCAATTCTTGTTAATCTGCTGAAATGCAACTGCTAACAGTAGATCTACAATTTTTACATTGTAATTGTAATCATCCCAGGCACATGAAAGAATTATAGCCAAAGCCAGGAGGCTGCAAGCCTAGCATTTGAAATCTGTTCTTCTCCCCAGGAGGGGAGACTACAGCGTTCATCATCCCTTGCTACTCAGCGCGCATTTAAGACACACTACGACCCGAGGAGCGGTGTAGAGCCAAAGCCAGAACCACTGTTTCCAGCGAGGAGACTGCGAGCCTAGCATTTGAAATCTGTTCTTCTCCATAGGTGGGGAGACTACTGCGTACAGCATACTTCGCACCTTAGTGCACATTTAAGACACATGCTGACTACAGGTGCAGGACGCGCCCGGCCGAAGCCCACACCAAAGGCGGGCGCATCCACGCCCATCATCGCCCTGAAGAGGCCGAGCTGGGCCACCCCTCTAAAATTTTGAATTTTGCTTTCTACCCTGCATTCTCGATGGCTAAAAGGAAAACCAAGGCAACCGAAGGAGGTTATGTAGTCACTAACGCGCTAGACACCTTCCTCCTGAGAGCGGCAGATGTAATCTCAAAAGAGATTGCTATCATAGAACGGTGCCTCTCACTTGAAGAGGTAGGATCCTCCCTGGAACTTTTTGGACAACGTTCTCTGCTTCCCTCGAGCTCTGGAGTACCCATTAACTGTGCCTTACCCTCAGAAACTGGCATAGAAACTGCACCATCGCCCCAAGAAAGCCCATTGACTGAACCTCCTGGGAAAATAAGAATGGGTAGGGCAAAGAAAACCATACCACCAAAGACTGTTTCTAAGCCCGCAAAGTCTTTGAATCTTAACGGTCATGATATTGAGACCCCTCCCTTGTTAAGTGGGGGGGACACCGCTATCATTAGACGACTTCTGCGGGAAGTTGGAACGCTTTTCCAGAAATTACGCACATGTGAGCACATGAAGAGCCAATACTTCAGATCAGCAGAAGTGGAAGAACATGTCCAACATTTATCTGGGATGTCAGTATGTCTTTTATCTAAGATAACCAGAAGTAATGAAAGTCTGGTATAAATAATAAAAACAGTGTCTGTGTGGTGTTTACCACTCTAGAGGATTTTCTGATTTAAGTCAATATTTTCTTCCACAAGAGAGTCGACCATTCTACCTCTAGGTCCTGTTCCCAAGATAGTTCTACCTTAATTGTCCTTCTGTCATGGTGTAAGGTGTGTAAATAGGTGTAAATAGTGGTGAGCAGAATATCTTTTTTTTTTATATCGACTTATATTGAGTTTTTAATATTGTAGGGACAGAATTTCATAGTCAAGAATATCGTTGACCAGAATATCGAACTTAAGGTAAGTAATATAGTTTTGTTTTTATATAGAAGTAAGTAATATTGTTAGCAAAAATATTGTTAATAATATCGATATTTATATTAGTGTTATGTATTTTATTATGTACTTTATATGTATGTTTAACATTTTTTGTAATGTATTTTTATTATTTTTAAATATATGTATCAAATGTTTAGAAATTAGTTATTTTTTTCAGTAAATTTTGCATTTTAATATCAGAGTGGGTTGTGGGCTTATAGGGGAATAGGGTGAGAAGTAATTTAATTATAATTAATTGATATGTTTTTATTTAGTGTTATTGACTATTCATTTATTGATAATTATTTAATAATTGGTAACTAATTTCAAATAATTGATTAATATATCATTATTTTAATTATAATAATTTATTAATTTTTTTATTGTTAATTAATTTATTGTTAAATAATTATTAGTTAGTAATATATTTGTATTCATTGATTAATTATAATTACATTAATATGTTAATTGTTATGTGTAGCGGGGTGTGGGTTTATAGGGGAATAGGGTGGGAAGTAATTTAATTATA
The DNA here is from genome assembly GCF_964263255.1 of Lissotriton vulgaris. NCBI lineage: Eukaryota > Metazoa > Chordata > Amphibia > Caudata > Salamandridae > Lissotriton > Lissotriton vulgaris. The sequence goes on from NC_141687.1 coordinate 1,487,946,716, forward strand.
ATTAATTAATTACAATGTTTTTAATTTATTGTTATTGATAATGAATGTATTGTTAAATAATTATTATTTGGTAATTCATTTGTATTAATCAATTAATTTATAATTATATTAATTCTAATTAATTTATTATTAATGTATTATTAATTTGTAATTCAGTTTTTATTACTGATTAATTGACAATTACATTTTTTTTGTTTTTTTATGTGTAGCGGGTTGTGTGTTTATGGGGGAATAGGGTGGGAAGTTATTTATTTTTATTTAATTAAATATTAATTTAATTGTATTGTATTTATTATTAATTATTTTGTAAATTAATTATTTTAATGTTATTTATTTTATAACAATTATTTAATTAATAAGTATGTTAATTTAACTCCTACGCTATCCTACATTTTAATTTGAACCACTACGCTATCCAACACTTTCCCTACTGTTGCACTCACTGGAATGGGGAATAGTCATTTTACCCCTACGCTATCCAAAACTTTCCCTACTGTTGCACTCCCTGGAGTGGGAATAGTCATTTTAACCCCTATGCTATCCAACACTTTCCCTACTGCTTCGCTCACTGGAGTAGGAATAGTCATTTTTACCCCTATGCTATCCAACACTTTCCCTGTTGTTGCACTCCCTGGAGTGGGAATAGTCATTTTAACCCCTACACTATCCAACACTTTCCCTACTGGTGCACTCACTGGAGTGGGAATAGTAATTTTTACCCCTACGCTCTCCAACACTTTCCCTAATGTTGCACTCCCGGGAGTGGCAATAGTAATTATAACCCCGACGCTATCCAACACTTTCCCTACTGTTGCACTCCCTGGAGTGGGAATAGTAAGTTTTACCCCTACGCTATCCAACACTTTCCCTACTGTTGCACTGTTTGGAGTTGGAATAGTAATTTTATTAACTCGGCTATCTAATATGTTTGTATTATTTTAGTTAATGTAGTATATAATTAATATTAAAAAGGTTAAAAATTATTAAAATTTTGACATTTGTTATATATTTTTATTAATATTATTGTTTCACGTGTATAGATGTATTTATAATTGATGATATTTAAAAAAAAATTATGTTAATAAAATAATTATTAAAAAATATTAGTAAGTATATACCTTATATACTATATGTATGTTGAATTTATTTTTATAGTTTATATATTACTCATAATTTTTAAACATTTTAAAATATTTTTATTTATCTTTTCATTTTGATTAAATGTATCATTTTCTTTATTTTATAATTTTTTTTTCACGTAAATAATAAACGATATTTTTAACAACGATATTTTTGCCATCGAATGTAGATAGGACTTCGATATTCTTGCTTTGATATTTTTGTAAGTCGATATTCTGACCTTCGATATTTTGTCAGTGATTCATAAATAGTTGATGCTTTAGGACAGGTTTGGAGGACAGTATCTAAACGTTTGAAAGGGCCAGAAGTGGAATGGTTATGGGGTAAAACTTGAGCATATGTAGTGGAAAGGGCCTGTTTTAGGAGAATATACCTAGGGGGCCATTAGGATGTACCCCCCATGTGCACCCCCCACCTTCCCCCCGGAGTCCATGGGGGCCCATATCGGGCTCCCAAACCAGACAGGCATCGGAAAAAGCCCATTGTAATATGGCCATATAAACCTTTTCCGCCCCAGTTGCAAGGCGACCGGGCCGGAAAAGCTGCAGATGGTCTTTCCGTCCGCCACGGACCCCCCAGCCATCCTAAAATGGCGGGGGGTCATTCCGGCTAGGATGGTGGGCGGATCGCACCCGCCAGGCTGTTGGTGGCTACCGGGGCCTGGCGGGGGCAATCCACCCGCCATCCTAATGGGGGCCCTAGATTGGAAAGAGGAAAGTAAGCCAAAAATCTGACGGGCCTGTGAGAAAGGCATAACTTTGTCTTGAAGAAAAAGTTGATATATCCAAATTAGGCCTTTGTCTCAAAGATTTCCAATAAAAGGGTTTGCCACAAATAAATACAAACTTATTTTGCCATATTGTGGAGTTGATTAATGGTTTTAAATATGTAGGTGTATCAGTGAACCTGAAAGTAAGATTTTACAGGTATGTTTAAGGATAGGAGTCAATATGTATTGTGGTCTGTGGGTGAAAGAAAGATATTCCTGAAAAGAAAAGGGAGGCAAAAGTGATCATTCAAGGTCCACCCACAAAGAACAGTCCAAATGGGATTCCAAAAGCCATCTTGAGGACTGATATAGTAAAAAAGATTTTTGGTATGTGGGAAATTCAGGAAAGCTAACACCTCCTTCTAGCGTTGGTCTTGTTAATCTTAACAAAGACATACAAGGTATTTTATTGTTCCATAAAAATAATGAAAATATGTTTTTTTTAACGGGTTGGGTATTGGAATATTTGAAATTGTATATAATATTATGGGAGTTAGCATCCTTTTGCTGGTATCTAAGTGGCCCCACCATGAGAGATATAAAGGATGACATTTGGTTGTTAATGCAGAAATTCTCTGTGTACACTTCATCTTACACAGAGAAAGTGTTGTTGGAATTGAAAAGGTAAAATAAGTATTTTATGTGCTGAGAGTTCCTGGTAAAGTTTAAAGTAGTAAAATCATCCTTGAAAGTATATTTGGTCAGAGGTAATATTTCACATTTATCTCTATTTTGTTTGTATCCAAAAATGGAGGCAAAGAGTTCAACTTCATGTAAAAAGGTAGGGATAGAGGACTGCGGTCTTGAATTAACTAATAGAATATCAGCTGTGTATGCTGCCAATTTAATTTGTTTATTATTAGAGTCATATTCGTGAATGTCTTTATGTTGATGCTTTCCAGACAGAAAAGGCTCTAGAGCTAGGTTAAAAAGGAACGGGGACAGAGGACAGCCTTGATGGACACCTCTTCCCAAACCAAAGTAAGCGGATATGTTAACATTTACATATAGGGCTGCCCGAGGGTTGGAATATAAAATTGAGATCAAGGATATAATCGTTGGGCCTAAACCAAACCATTTGATTGTTTAAAGAGATATGATCAATTAACTTGTTTAAACTGTTTTTCCGCGTCCATGGCCACAGCTGCTGATGAGTGAGGCAAATGAGAGGATTTTGACAGGATATAAAAAACAGGCAAATGTTATCTGAAATAAGGCGACCTCTCACAAAACCAGATTATTACGGACCTAGTAATTGAGCTAGGAAGGGTTCTACATGCATGGCTAAAGTCTTAGAATTGTTTTAATAGTCGGTATTTATTAATGAGATAGGCCTGTAATTTTTACAGTATTTTAAATGTTTCCCTTCTTTAGGAATGAGACAGGTTAAGGCCTCCAAAAAAAGAAGGAGTCGCCTGAGTGTGATTTTTTTTTAAGAGGGTATGTAGTTTGGGAAGTATTTGACCGGAATGTCGAAGAACTCCACTGTAAATCTGTCTGAACCTGTCTTTCTTGAGTGCTTGTAAAGGGATGAGGAGTTCCTGTTGGGACATATCAATTTCTAAAGGGGTAAAAAACTATTTGATTGTCAGAGGAATGTTGAATGCCTGAAAGGAACTGAGACATATGAAGTTCTGAGGGTTGAGTTTTTGGTGTATGTAATGATTTATAAAAAAGAAGAAATGTGTTTAATATTTTGGGATCTTTAAACCTTAATATATTGTGCTCAACCCTAACAGAGTCAATATTAAGCTTGTTGTGCTTAACTTTTAAGTAATTCACCAAGAGTTTGCCAGTTTTGTTCTGGCCACCATAGAATTTTGCACTAGATTTTAGTTAATATAGTGAAGCATTATCTGTGGACTCTTTGTTGAATTGAAATTTTGCAATAATAAACTGGGATAAATAATCTTTCAATTTCGAAGAATAATAGGATTGCTCCAGATTCTTTATTTTAACCAAGCGATCTCTAGTTAGTTTACGTGAGATTTTGCTTTTTTTTTTAAACGAAACTAATAATAAAATGTCAGGCGGCTGCTTTAAATGCATTCCAGATAATAGGAAATGGTAGGGCGTCAGTTTGATTGAAATCAAAATATTGATTAAAAAAGGAAACAAAAGAGGAGTTAAACTTTGGGTCTAAAAGAAGAGCATTATTAAAATGCCATCCCTTTGGTATATTGAATTTTGGTAATATGTACAATTGAATAGAGCATGATGAGATATTAGAATGGGCCCAATATCTGCATCTTCTAAGAACTGGGATACATTGTGTGATATAAAAAAGTAGTCAATTTGTGATTGAGATTGATGGGCCAGAGAGTAGTAAGTAAATTCTCTTATGGTAGGATTACAAAGTCTAGAGCATCTATAAGTTTATATTATTGACAGGTTTGATTAACTAATGTATATGGTTTAAAAGACAGCTGATTACGATCTATAAAGGGATCAACTACTTGGTTAAAATCTCCAGCAAGAATGAAATTATCGTCGATGAAAGATGATAGCAATTGAGGTAGAGATATCCAAAAAGAGGGATCTCTGCTAGTGGAGGCATAGATATTGAATATAGAAACTAGAGCCTACATTGCAAATTAGTATACAACCATCTTTGATTTTCATCAGACATCTCAGAGATCAATTTAACAGAAAGCGATTTATGACAGAGAGTTAATACCCCATTTTGTTTACCATCACCTGTGAAAAAAGACTTCCCCTACCCCGCCTCTTATCAATTTTAAGGAGTTAGTTGCCATTAAATGAGACTCCTGTATAAGGGCTATATCGGCCCACAATTTAGACAAATGTGTTAAAACCTGTTGTTGTTTAATGGGAGAGTTCAAACCTTTGACATTCCACAAAACAATTCTCAGAGACATGGAAACAACGATAAGAGTATAACAAAACAATAATCCAAATAAGCCATCAAGAAACCAAAGACAATTCCTGAATCAGCCCAACTATCAAAACAGATGACATGACGATGAGTGGAAAATAAGAAGAATGGATATAAATTTAGATGTGAAAAAATTGAACGAAGAGAAAAAGAAAACGAGATACAGAAAACAAAAAGGGAAAAAGGACAGAAAGAGCAGAGAGAAAAGACAGAGAGGGATCCAACAATAAAAAAGGTACAACATACCTAAGAGTATCATAAAAGAGTGAGGGGGTGAAACCATATGGAACAGATGGCACGCTTGGAACGAACGAAATGAGGGGCGAGGAGGGACCATGCCAAATTACGAATGGCAAGGGTACAAGGTGGACGTAAACATCAACATCCCTGTAAATGGGGAAAAAGAAGTCAGTTGATATAAAACAAAGGACGATTATAAAATAGGGTAATTAATAAACTACAAAGAGACACTGTAATAAACATTTATAAACTACTAAACCATGAATTAGAACTCTAAAACAGGAGAGGAAGAAGAGAAACGGCTTTGGGTGTTAAATAACATCAAATAATTTAAGATGAGAATATGACTCATTACATCACATAGCAATACCACGCATGCCATTACAACGCGGGTATTACTACGCAATGTCAAATACTACGAGATACCATTACAACGCAAAGTTTTACCACGACTATACGTTCACCACGCATGCCATTACAGCTCAAAGGCATGCGTGGTAAAGCTATACTCATGGTAAATGTTTGCAAGGTTAGTAACTCCACCCTACCCTACCCTAAACCCTAATGTAGTACAACTGCATGACCATCCCCGACCCCCAGACCTCTCCCTACAATAACACTACACTACCCCGCATGACCCCCAAAACTTTCCTAAACCCAAGAACACTATCCTACAGTACACAAACACCACAACACTACCCTAAATCCTAAAACACTACCCCCAACATGACCCTCCCCTGCCCCAATCAGGTCCTTACACTGAAACACTACCCTTCACGACCCCCTAAAAATACCCTAAACCCTAAAACACTACACAAACACCACAACACTACCATAAACCCTAAAACACTACCCTGAGCATGCCCCCCCGCCCCCAGTCAGGTATCTACACTGAAACACTACCCTGCACGACCCCTCGATACTAGCCTAAACCCTAAAACACTACCCTACACTACACAAACACCACAACTCTACCCTAAACCCTAAAACACTAGCCCCCGCCCAACCCTCCCCCGCCCCCCAGTCCGGTCCCTACACCCAAACACTATCCTGCACGACCCCCCGACACTACCCTAAATCGAAAAACACTACCTTACCCTACACTACACAAACACCACAAAACTACCCTAAACCCTAAAAATCTACCCCAGCACAATCCTCACCCCCAGTCCGGACCTTACACTCAAACACTACCCTGCATGGCCCCCCAACAATACCCTAAAACCTAAACACACAACCCTACACTACACAAACACCACACTACCCTAAACCCTATAAACACTACTCCCAGCATGACCCTGCCCCGCCCCCTAGTCTGGTCCCTACACTCAAAAACTACCATGCATGACCCCCGACACTACCCTAAACCCTAATACACAACCCTACACTACACAAACACCACAACAGTACCCTAAACCCTAGAACACTACTCCCAGCACAACCTTCCCACTAACCCCAGTCCGGTCTCTACACTCTAACACTACCCTGCATGCCCCCTCTGACACAATCCTACACTACAAAAAATTACAACACTACTTTGACACTACCCTAAACCCTAAAAAAATAACCCCCACCCCAAGCGCAATCTCCCTTACCTCTCTCTCCGCATGGTTCCGCTCTCCTTGTTCTAAGGGGCAGTGCATGTCATTGTGAGAAAACCGAACAGCCTCAGTTTCCTCACAACGATGTGGATAGCTATTACATTGCATGAGTTGTAAAAAAGAACATACAATGTAATGGCATGCGTAGTAATGGCTATGAGTTGTTACATCGCATGCGTTGTAACGCATGCAATTTAATGACTTGTGGGGTAACAGCATTGTTTTGATGGCTGTTTACCTTAAGATGATGATGCTCCAGAGAAGTCCATAAGTTCAGATTTGCAAGAGTTAATGAAACTCTGCAGTTCAACTGAATCTTCATATGTTGTAGTTTTGTTGTAATAGGTGACCTTAAACAGACATAGGTGAAAAAGTTTGTAGCAAGCCCCTAAAAAACGTAGATCAGGTCACATGTTGAGGAATTCTTTGCGTCTATTTGCTGTTGCTCGAACATAATCTTGAGCAACAATTCGAGTGGAGCTGGACCATGTAACCTGTTGGATTCATTTTACTGCTGAGAGAACTTTGAGCAGGTCTGTATATTCAAGAAAATATAGGATAAATCCTCTTGGTCTCCGAGATATGGACACACCTGTCTGTTGATGATCAAGCCTGTGTGTATGCTGTATAATGAGCGATGTTCCTCCTGGTAGATGAAGTAATTTAGGGTGGAAGGATCTGAAGAAAGAGAGGGAGTCTGATCCTTCTGAGTTTTCCTGGCAGACCATAAATACGTAGCTTGTTTCTTCTGTTCCGATTCTCAACATCTTTGACCTGTCTTTGAAGTGAAGAGACCTGAGATTTAAGAGTGTTGACTTTATCGTTGGTAAGACCGAAGGGGGAGACATTATGCTCCACTCTTGTAAGTCGATCATTTATTTGAGTCCAATTCTCTGTAAGGAACTACAATTTGGTATTTGTTTCTTCCATGAACGGATATCCTCCAATATCATATCTAAAGAAACCAGAGAAGGCTTTGGTAGAGAGGGTGGACCTTTTTCAAATGTTTTGTGATGGCCTTCCCAGGGCAGAGGAACAGAGCTCGTAGGTGGAGAGCCATTAGATATAGATACCAAAGATACCATTTTGGAAAATTCTGTAATTTCATTTGCGTCTTTGATGAAGGACTGCATGGAGTGTGATGTAGAGGACCCCTGTTTTTTCAGTCTTCCCATAAGAAGGAGTGAAAAATAGAGACTTAGAACCCAGCTATGGCAGAGAATATCCAAGCATTTCTCCAGAGAAAAAACACAGCAAAATAGGTGATTACAACAATGTACCAAAAGGATATGGACTTCTGTTTATGTAGAGATTAAGAGAAGAGAGAAAAAATACAAATGCGTTCTCCCCTTAGCTTTAGAAGAGAGAACCAAGTTGTCACCTGAAAAAAGCGGTGCAAGAGTGCCTCATATTTGACACTGTAGGAAGGAGGAAGGATTAAAGGGCAGCTTTCCTGAAAGTAACTTACATGGTTAATCTAATTGTATTTGTGGCGAAGGCAGAGCAGACAAAGCCTTCAAAATGGCAGATGTAATTATTTTTGCCTTGGTAAGTCTTGCTGTTGACAATGAGAACAAACCACAAAAATCCCAGAACAAAAGGGAAAACAATTACATCAAATGCTTCTTATTTGCTTGTGCACTAATCATAAAGAAAACCGCATTGTGAGTTGTTCCCAGAAAAGCAGACCGCCAGATGGCTCCCCACATGCTTTCCAAAAATGGCAGCCACGGTCCGCGTAACTTGAAGTAAAAGTTTAAAGAGGGATATGCTGAGTCATGTGTCCTAAAAGCCTCTCACCAAGGGTGCCTGCTGTGTCTGCACCATCCTCTGCTGCTCAAAACATCTCGCCAAATGCCTTTAAAGGACTCTGATGCAAAAACCACAGTTGATGGACAGAATGCAGAACAATGTCATACATTCACCCCAGTGCAGCGATCTGGGCCTAAATCTGTCGTTTTTTTGCACTCCACACCACCCCAGTTCAGACATGGCCATATGCAAATCAATCTGACCCTGTGCCTCATGGGAACAGTCTAGCCCGAACTGCCAAGCCATGACTTCCCTGGACTGGAAACAAGCTTCTGAGGACCGGTTTCTGGCATTCCAGCCGTCTTCAGCCCGGCTTGCTTGAATCCAGTGATGTGAAAAGCATGGGACTCACGCCTGAGCATACCCATCCCACTCAGGGTGACAAATGCAAAAACCACAGTTGATGGACAGAATGCAGAACAATGTCATACATTCACCCCAGCGCAGAGATCTGGGCCTAAATCCAACATTTTTTTGCACTCCACACCACCCCAGTTCAGACATGGCCATATGCAAATCAGTCTGACCCTGTGCCTCATGGGAACAGTCCAGCCCGAACTGCCAAGCCATGCCTTCCCTGGACTGGAAACAAGCTTCAGAGGACCGGTTTCTGGTATTCCAGACGTCTTCAGCCCAGCTTGCTTGAATCCAGTGGTGTGGAGTGCATGGGACTCACGTCTGAGCATACCCATCCAACTCAGGGTGACAAATGCAAAAACCACAGTTGATGGACAGAATGCAGAACAATGTCATACATTCACCCCCGTGCAGAGATCTGGGCCTAAATCCATCGTTTTTTTGCATTGGATGGGTATGCTCAGACGTGAGTCCCATGCACTCCACACCACTGGATTCAAGCAAGCCGGGCTGAAGACGGCTGGAATGGCAGAAACCAGTCCTCGGAAGCTTGTTTCCGGTCCAGGGAAGGCATGGCTTGGCAGTTCGGACTGGACTGTTCCCATGAGGCACAGGGTCAGACTGATTTGCATATGGCCATGTCTGAACTGGGGTGGTGTGAAGTGCAAAAAAACTATGGATTTAGGCCCAGATCTCTGTACTGGGGTGAATGTATGACATTGTTTTGCATTCTGTCCATCACCTGTGGTTTTTGCATTTGTCACCCCGAGTGGGATGGGTATGCTCAGACGTGAGTCCCATGCACTCCACACCACTGGATTCAAGCAAGCCGGGCTGAAGACAGCTGGAATGCTAGAAACCGGTCCTCGGAAGTTTGTTTCCGGTCCAGGGAAGGCTTGGCTTGGCAGTTCGGGCTGGACTGTTCCCATGAGGCACAGGGTCAGACTGATTTGCATATGGCCATGTCTGAACCGGGGTGGTGTGGAGTGCAAAAAAATGATGGATTTAGGCCCAGATCTCTGTACTGGGGTGAATGTATGACATTGTTTTTCATTCTGTCCATCACCTGTGGTTTTTGCATTTGTCACCTCGAGTGGGATGGGTATGCTCAGACGTGAGTCCCATGCACTCCACACCACTGGCGTCAAGCCGCGTCCCATATTTGAGCACTTTTAGTATACATAAATACTATAATTCATGAGTCTACTGCTGCCCCAGAAGATCACTCTCCTATAAGACACACACACTGTATATCAATAACCAGGACTGCCTACAAGAAGTACATAGATTTGAATCCAAGAACAGTGATATAGTATGATGTTGTGAACTTAACAAGATTAATGGGATTTACTACCTGTAAGGCCCTTTTTAAATATGTTCATGTTGTCCATCAATCACTCTGAACACTTAGGGTTATATAGCTATTTTCATCTGGGCTTCAGCAGGAGTGAGACAGACATACATGTAGACACACCAAATTATACAAAAAAAGGAATTAATGGAATATTTGAATTAATTTCAGTCACTGGTAATTACCCTGGCTGCTACCCAGTTCAACCTTATTTTGCACACCATACCACCTCAGTTTTGACCCAGCCATCAGTCCATCCTGGTTAATAGTTTTCCAGGCAATACTCAGATGTTCGTAAATTAGTGATGACATTCATTTTACTGAGCTAACAATCAAGAGGCGGTAATCAAGGCGTCCAAATTATTATATAGCCCAGTGAGGAAATATTTAATGATGAATTCAGATTAGGTTTAAGTGCTGCTTGTTGCAATTATGCACCTCATTTTTATTTCATTTATGCTCCACGATAATGGTATTTTGCAGCTGTATCTTTTTTAGAACTCACCACTTTCAGAACTGACTATTTACCTTATTATAATACATGGAAGCCTGCTATCCGTGTATAAAAGCCAGTTTTACATTTTCCTATTACAGTCAAGTTGTTACCTCCCTTGTGAATTGTAATAACAAAATGATGTAGCTGCTCAAATGTAATGACCCATTACATTTGAGTTGTGACATCATATTGCTTCCTGCCGGAGCCAAACATCAAGGTGAAAGGCAAGTCAAAGGACGTAGTTAGAGCTTTGGTTTTTGCAACAATAATGGCAACTGACTTATCCTCCTTCTGATCTTTTTTTATGAAATAAACTGTTATTAGCAGAAAGGAGATATTCAGTGCAGCATTTATTTTTTGCACTGTGGGTCAATAAAGGAAAGAAATAATCTATGGGCCAGATGTACGACCATTCTAAATTGCAATTCGCAATTTGCGCTCAATTACATGTCCCAAACTGCGAGTCGCTGTTTGGAATGTACAAGAGTTTCAGAGACACTGCTTGTGATTCCCAATGGGGCTGCAAAATGCAAGGCTCATGAATACTAATGAGCCACTCACTATTTGCGTCCCCATTGGGAATGCTTTTCCCTCCCATGTATGGTGGCCTGCTGGGCTCATCAGACCTCCAATATCTGGGACATCTTGTTAATAAAGCAGCTATCTTTTTTAATGCAGCCCATTTTACTTAAAGAAAAACGTGACGCATTAAAAAAATAAAAGAAAAGTTTTTGTTTTATTTTTTAAGGGTGGTAAATTGCAAGTGTTTTGCAACCACAATTGCGGGTGCAAAACAGCCAGCTGTCGCCTCCCCTCCGCCGTCTCCTTTCTCTTCATGGCTTCTTCTCTGCAAACAGGAAGCATCCATGCTCCCAGCCTCTGTATAGCCAATTACAACGCTGCAATGCAGCACTGTGATTGGTCTGAGTGCTGTGGTTCGGTGCTCAGCCATGGAATGAGAGCCTGGTTATGTTCTCCACCCAGGCGGTACTGCAGCTTGGGTGGAGAACAAATAAGATGATAATAACATCAAGTTATTATCATTTTATTTTTCCTTATTTTTCATTGTGAAAAGCAGTGGGGAGACTCTCCTCTGCCTTAGCAGATTTGACTTTATTTGATTTATTTATTTATAAAGTGCCTGAATCACCCTCCCCAAGGGTTATCTCTCCATTGTAGGATTGCTACTGCCAGCCACAGATAAAAAGACAGATTAGAACAGTAAGGTTTTGAGGAGCCTTTTAAACTGTAGGTGATCTGAGCATCTGAGCAATGTCGCAAGTGGACAGGAAGTGCATTCCAAAAGAATGTGGCCAGGTGCGATTTCTTATAGTAACCCTGATCGAAGAGACATGGCCAGCATGTATTTGGTAAATGTATCTGCTAAGTAACTGGGAACTTTGCTATTCAGAGATTTGTGCACAATGCAACAGATCCTGAACCTAATCTGCATCCGCACCGGGAGCCAATGTAGCTGACGCAGATGGGAGCAGGAGGCTGTTTGAAGGGGACATTGGCTACCAGGTGAGCTGCAGTGTTCTGGACTACTTGCAGCCTGTTTAAGGAAGCTTCCTTTGCTGAAATCAGCAGGGCATTGCAATAGTCAAGGCTGATTAACGCTAGTGCCTGGATAAGTGTTTTTCGTGTGGTTAGAGGCAAAAAGGAAAATACCTTCTGAAGAAGACCAAGCACATGAAAACATGACCAAATAGTAGATGTAATGTGCTCCTTTATTATCCGTTTCTGGTCCAGACCGACAAACAGATTGTTAACCACTAGTTTGGGAGTGGATGTAATGCCCAATTCCTCTGGCCACCACCTAGGGGAACACTTCGACGAAGGTCATCATACCTTCTGAAAAAGTAGACTGTACATTTGGAATGTTCTTGTCAAAGGAAAGCAGGAGTTGGGCATCAACAGCATAAGACATTGGAACAAATTATAAATTCCTTAGTAATCCTGCTAAGGGAGCAACATAGATGTTAAATAAGGCAGGGCTCAAACAGGAACCCTGCGGTACTCCCTTAGTCAGCTTGCTAGTCTTTGAACAGAAAGGGCCTAGATTGATAGTCTGAGTTCGGTCAGATAGAAAACTCGTCATCCATTGCAGAGCGCTACCTTGGAGGCCAATTTACCTAAGTCTCCAGAGCAGAATCTGGTGGGAGATCGTATCAAAAGCTGCCGATAAGCCAAGCAATACCAGAAGCACCTCTTGTCCGTTGTCCAGGGACATTCTAATGTTGTCAGTAACCTCAATCAAAGCAGACTCCGTACTATGCCTGGGTCAGAAGCCCGACTGAGATGGATCAAGACAGTTCGAAGCTTTGACAAAATCAGACAGATGTTTATTGATATATTTTCCTAGTACCTTGCTCAGGAGAGGTAGCAATGAAATGGGTTGATAATTGAATAAATCTTCCATAGGGGCCTTAAGATTTTTGCTGATGGGGATTATTTGTGCCACTTTCCATTCAGAGGGGAGGAGACCCTTTTCTATAGAACAATTAAAGATTGAACAAATAGGGGAAGCAAATTGTTTGGCATGCAGTGTGGTGGTCTTGGCTGGAATGATGTCCAGCGGGGAGCCTGATTTTATAGTTTTTGGTAGCAACTCTACATCCTCTGGCTTAAGTGTCATGAATTTATCTAACCTCTGTGCATTATCTGTGACCGCAGGGTGGATTGCCAAGAAGACAATCTGAGGACTTCCGGCTGAAGTGATTTTATTGTAAATCAATTCAATTTTCGGGATAAAATGTATTGCTAGTTTGTCACATAGGGCTTGAGAGGGTGTTTCTTCGTTATCGCATGCCTTGCGATTGTTAAAGTTTTTTTAAATCTGATAAAGAGTTTTGGGGCATTCTCTGCCTGTTCAAATTACTGTGCTATAAGGGTTCTATGAGCAGTTTTAATGTTTTTATGGTATTGGGCCAGTGCAAGTTTGTATCTTTCTTTATCCGGTGTATCGTGTGAGAGATACCAATGTTGTTCCAATTTTTTACAACAGTTCTTTTCTATCTGGAGGTTTGGGGAAAACCATGCTGTCTGAGGACGTCTAGTATTGTTTCAGCGGGACGAGAGGATCAATAGTGGCTTTAATATGAAAAATGAAAGCAGGATTTGTAGTGTTAAAGTAAACACACCAAAAAGGATCTAATAATTTGCTTCTAATAAGATATTGCTATCAATTTGGTGAAGCAAAAACAAATTGCTTAAAAACAGAAGTTTGAATATCAAAGTTGCCGAAAAAACTCCTCAAGGCCTCTATGTGTGTGAATTTTCCCTGACAATCGAAGTTTTAGCCTTGATTGATCTGCAACCTAGTTTGATGATACATAGGGGTCTATTAAGATGGCAGGCGATCAAAGTCCGCACGCCATCGCATCAGGGAATGAGACAGCCCCTTATGTGTGTAGCGGTCCCGCATTTCCAATTAGGATGCACCCGCCACACTGGCGGGAGCATCCCGCATTTTTTACATTGCGACGGGTGGTGCAGTCAGCAGCATCCACCGCAATACAAAAAAGGTATGTGTGCATTTGCATGCACAACGTGGCAGGCAGGCGCGGTGCCTGCCACATTGTGTATGCAAATGCGTACCCCCATATGCTCCCCCCACCCCCTCAAAACCGTGGGGGGTGCAGGCTCCGCATTCCTTTCCATTACGGCACGCCCCCATGGAAAGGCACATTACCGCCTGCATCTTGATATGGATGGCGATGTTTTGCAGACAACGCTACCATATCAGACCCTTTTTCCACCCGGTCACCTGTTTGACCAGTGGAAAACCAGCGGATGGAAAGACCGTCCGCTGGGGTCCCCCCGCCATGCTAAAATGCGGGGGGAAATAGGAGGTGGGTGGTGTATAATTGCGGGTGGATCACCACCGCCATACGGGCGGTGGTGATCTGCCCGCCATTATAATAGACCCCATAATTCGAAATTCTTTTAACAAAACATGGCACAATGCACAGTTTTGCAGTTTCTGTCACCGTTATGTTATATGTGGTTTTGTAACGTTATATGTGGTTTTGTAATGCGCTCCGATAGTCAAGACTGTCCTGGCGCGGGAGAGAAACTGAAACAGAGTGGGAAAGAGGTATGCTATTCATGAGTTTAAAAGAGGTGAGTTTTGAGCAGTTTTTAAAAATTGGTCAGATTGGGAGCGTGTCTAAGAGCGTCTGGCAGGGCGTTCCACATTCGAGCTCCCTTTACCATGAGGGATTGTCCGCCCAGGCGGACTCTTCTAAATCTGGGGATGACCACCTGTTTTTTGGAGGTGGATCGCAGCTGACGGGTTGGGAGGTAGGGTGTGAACCTTTTGGCTAGATAAGAAGGGCATGGTCCATTGAGGGCTTTGTAGACGATGACCAAAGTTTTAAAGCACACTCGTTGTGCCACAGGGAGGCAGTGAAGATCCTTCAGCTGTTTGTGCACGCTGAGTCTCGTGGGTATGTTAAAAATGAGTCTCACCGTGGCATTCTGGACAACCTGTAGCTTTCTGATCATATAGTCAGGAGCCCCTAAATAGAGGGCGTTTGAGTAGTCCAGCCGGGAGAGTACCAGAGCCCTGGCAACCGTTTCTTTCGCCGATTGAGGAAGGAGGGGAAAGAACTTGCGAAGAGTGGTCAGAGTTCCAAAGCACGTTCCCGCCAAGCGTGAAATCTGGTCGCGGAAACATAAGTCGGCTCCGAACCAAATTCCCAGGTTCTTGGCAATCCCGTTCTCTCCCTTGGGGCATGTTGATTCACCGGGCCAGATGGACTCCTTAAAGTCACTGGGGAATTGGCCGTAGAGCAGGATTTCTGTTTTATCCTCGTTGCATTTGAGGCATGATTTGGCTAGCCAGGCGAATACAGAGGAAAGGCATTGGCGAACTCCAGAGGTGCACAAGTTCTCCTTTTTCCAGGTGAAGAGAAGCTGGGTGTCGTCGGCGTAAGCCATTATCTTGGCACCCCAGCTCTCTGCTAGCCGGACAAGAGGAGTTAAATAAATATTAAATAAAAGGGGACTTAAGGTCGACCCCTGTGGCATGCCAGTTTCCACTCTTCTGTTAGAGGAATGATAAGGGGGAAGCCAAATCTGTTGGGTACGGTCCAATAGAAAAGACCTAATCCAATCCAGGACCGTGCCAGAGATGCCTATGTCCTCCAGTCTCGCTAAGAGCTGGAGGTGGGGCACCGTGTCGAATGCGGCAGAGAGGTCCAAAAGAATAAGGGCCGCTCTGCCGCCTTCATCAAGGCATTCCTTGATGGCCTCAGCCACTTCCACCAATGCAGTTTCGGTACTGAAAGAGGTGCGGAACCCTGATTGGGCAGGATGAGGGGCTTCAGAGGATTCCACGAATCTCTCTAGTTGCCGGAATGCCGCCTTTTCACAGACTTTGGCAAGGGCTGGTAGGAGTGATATGGGTCTGTAGTTAGAGGTGATCGACGGATCTGCGGTAGGTTTTTTTATTAGAGGGAGAAGTTTGGCTTGTTTCCACTTGGTGGGCACAGTTCCTGAGGATAGGGATTCATTAACCAGTGCGGTGACCATGGGGGTGATTATTTCAGCTATTCCATTCAGGACCCTTGCAGGGCAAGGATCTATAGGTGACCCAGATTTCAGAGTTTTTAATATGGCCATTACATCTGTACTTTCTACCTGAGTAAATTTGGTCAGTTCTGCTTTAACCCTTGATAGTAGGGGACGTAAAGGAGAAGGAGGTTGGCCAGTTAAGGCTAGGTCTGATTGTGGGGCAAGGGGGAGGTCTGATTGTGGGGCAAGGAGGAGGTCAGGGATACTCAGACTGTCTTGAATTTTTTGGATTGTTTCGATGAAGAAAGTAGAGAGTTGTTCGCACCAGTCTGTGGAGGGTGGAATAGCTGTCTTCTCTGCTACCGGGGCAGTAAAGCTTTTAACTATGGAGAAGATTTCTCGGCTGTTGTTTTTGGCTTTTTGAATTCTAGAAGCATAGAATTCCCCTTTAGTGGTTTTTATTGCTGCGTAGTAACTTTTTTGAGCTGCGCGAAGTTCAGTTTTAGCAGGGGGATAGTAGTTCTTTCTCCATACTCGCTCTAATGCCTTACATCCTGTTTTTAAAATTTTTAGTTGATCAGTATACCAGGGGGAAGTGGGGGTGATCCTATGGTTGTTTTTACCCTTGCTTTTTGGTAGTGACTCGATGGAGGAGTTTATCCAGGATGAGAAGTTGTCTACAGCCTCGTCTAGGTTGTGAGCTTTCATTGGGGTGGAATGGGAGAGAACCTTCACTAAATCCGGAATACTAATTTTTCTGGGACGTTCCTCAGTTTTAGGTGTGGGCACCACACAGGTTTTGTTTATGTGCCAGGAAAAGAGCACCGGAAAGTGGTCTGTCCATGAGATGGGGCATGGTGTATCGGTAGAAATGTTAAAGTTGGAATATACCAGATCTAGACAATGCCCCCCTTCATGAGTGACCGATTGTACCTGAAGAGTCATCTGAGCCAAATTACAGTTTTCTTTCAGCTCTTTAACTCCGGGAGCGGAGCTTGTGTCCATATGAAGGTTGAAGTCTCCCAGCATAAGGAAGCGTGGGAATCTGAGTGCGCGTTGGATGGCGATCTCCTCCAGGGATTTAATAAAATTGCCTAGAGGACCCGGAGGGCGATAGATCAATAGTCCCCCCAGAGTGAATTGCGAGGATAAAGCTAGGGAAAATTCCATAGCTTCTCCATCCTCAATCTCTCCTGTGCATTCTGTCCTCAAAGTCCATTTCTCCTTATAGATCACGGCTAGGCCTCCACCCCTGCCTTTGTTGCGGTCCTGTCTGGTGATCTTAAACCCTCTGGGGACGGCCAGCTCAACTACTGGGGCGCAGCTCTCCTTCAGCCATGTCTCCGTAATGAAAAGGATGTCAAGGTTTTTATCAATGATGAATTCATATACTTCCTCTGAGTGTTTAGAGAGGGAACGTGCATTGATAAGGGCAGCCTGAATAGGTGGGCCATCCTCGGTGGTGGTCTGGGGGAAGGAGAGATTGAGAGGACTAAATTTGAAGAAGCAGTTAGGACAGGTTCGTGAGGTGGAGTCAGCGACATTCCAATGAGCGCCATAACATAAGAGGTTGTGATCTAAGGCTCTTAGTTCATCTGAGTTTGTAAGTGATAGGGGGAGTGGCACCTGGCAGTGTTGGAGCAGTAGGGTGTCTGGCCCTGGGCAATGCCGGGGCGCGGACGGGCGCAGACAGGCTTGCCTTAGGCGCGCCTTCGGCGCGCAAACGGCGCTCCCGCTGCGCTTCCTGCCTAGGCACATGATATGGGTAAAAGGAGGGGCGTGGCCTCAAGCGGGCGTGGTTAGCGAGCACGCCGGCGATGGCGGCCGCTCAACAAACAATTACCGCTTCAGCGATCAGTCGGCTGAGTGGTATGAGGGCAAATGAAAATGGTCTCTCAAAAGAGTTCAGGTAGGCTTTAAGTTTTTAAAAACTACAATAAATGCAAATCACACAATTTTTAAAATCAATTGCAGCGTACCGCCAGAACCCGGCTTCCGCCTCCGGTCTGGGAATCAGGTTTCTGAAGTTGCTTGAGTTTCTGCGCCTTTTAACAGGGCGGGGGTCGTGGCCTCAAGGGGGCGTGGTTAGCGAGCACGCCGGCGATGGCGGTCGCTCAACAAACAATTACCGCTTCAGCGATCAGTCGGCTGAGTGGTATGAGGGCATACAATCTACCAGATTTAAAGCAATTACAATAAAATAAGCTGCAAGCCTCATGTTCTTTTAAGACTTACACCCACATGCATCATTGTTACATTTTGCAATTTCTTAATTGCGTAAATTAAGGAATCGCAATTAAGAAATGGCAAAATGCTATGCATTAAGAAATCGCAATATTTTTTGCGATTCCTTAATTTTCCTTAATTGCGATTCACAATTTGCGAATCGCAATTAAGGAATCCCTTCCCATTGATTCCTATGGCCCATAGGAATGAATAGGAAGCCATTCTCATTTTGCGATTCGCAATTAAGGAATCGCAAAATGAGAATGTAATACAATTTAACTGCTCTGACAGGCAGGTTTCAGCACTACACCTAATTAATAACAAAGTGACCAAATGAAATACAGGTACCTAAATACATGTATGATAGAGTTTTCTTAAAAACTGAAAAGTGTGTGTGAGTAATTCTAACATCTAAATAAGTTGTAACTTAAGAGTGCATAGGTTAAAGGACTGTAAATGTTCAAAGGGCTTTACCCAGTCTACACCTTTTCTTTGGTTTGGCGCCATGGTTAATGGAATAACAAAATATATACCTTCAGGGACCATACCCGTGGTTGACCCTAAAATGTAAGCAAGATTGAAAATTAAAATTAAAAAACCACTCACTTTTACAGATGCTTTGCTTTCATTGTCAGGGTATATAATATTTCTCAAAATTTAACGGCTTTTAGTTGCACCTTTTGCACACAACTATTGTTGGAATATATTTACATGAGGGAGAATCCATCAGTCTTGACTGTAAATAAATTTGTTCTCATTTGATCTTAGCCTTTTCGAAAAATAAATTCATGTTAAAGCTGCAATTACCTAGTGTAATGTTATCAGTGTCCGACGTTTTGAGTAGTCCGAATGTGACAGGGCATGGCTAGTGCAGTGTCAGAATTATTTAAGTATCCAGGCTGGCTTGTAAAACCTAAATCTTGTACATAAGTAGACTACACCCTACAAGGCTCTGTGAACACGACAAAAAGGCTTAAAAATTCAACGCTTCCTGACAGGAAGCCACTAAAGGGATTTGAGAACTGGACCTGTTGAGGTGCCAGATGGGAGATGACAGACAAAATGAGCAGCTGTTTTGAGGCTCACTTGGAGTTGTATCATTGTCTTTCTACAGTTCAGAGTAAGCAAACAGAAATTCTTTCTAAGCAAGTGAAAGATTCCAAAACAAGTACCAAAAATAGCAGTAATTTGACATGCCCTGTTAAGCTTGTTATCTTGTAGAATATCAAGGTTCTTTGTATTTTTTGGGGGGCAATGAGGTTTGCCCAATTTCATGTGCCACCAGCCGCACACTCAGATCTGAGTAGCTTTGCTGAATAATAGAATGTTAGTTTTCCCTTCATTAAGTTGAATACAGTTCTGTTTCCTCTAGGATGCCACAGCATTGAGGCAGTTACCAAACCTGGCTCTAGTTACTTCCAGGTTTTGTCCAATTAATGTCAACTGGGATTCATCAGCATGGGAAAACATCTCCAAACCAAAAGACCTGGCAACCTTAGCCAATGGTGCCACATATATATTAAAGAGGTTAGCACTCAGAGAGGATACCTCTGGAATCCCACACGTGTTGTAGATTACTCTAGATTTGAGAAAACCATTTAGAATTGATCCCTCAGCCAGCCCAGGGTGTGTTCATGAACCCCCAATGTTGAAAAGCTTTTCCATCAGAACCATGTGCAAGAACGCAATGAAAGCTGCAGAAAGGTTCAATAATATAATTGCAGCAGAATGTCTTTCATAGAGGCTGATCTTGATAGAATGAGTGTCTACCGAAGAGTGGTTTCTGTTTGTATCCTGCCCTAAAATCGGACTGAGCAAGATTGATAATTGTAACTGTTGGAAGGGTCAGCTGTGTTTTTTTCTTTTCAAACAAGGGACACATGGATTTGGTTCCAGACTCTTGGCATCATGGCTGTTTGTAGTGAAACATTGAAAAGGTCAGTAAAATATAGTGAAAATAAAGACAAGAAAGAAGATAACCGATGAGTTGTGCACGGATCCTCAGGGAATCAGAGTTGAATGAGGGAATCAAATCCCGAATCTCCTCTAGAAAATTTAAGTCAAACATTCCCAGCTGACTAATGCATCCGGAGGGGGGAGGAGGTATTACACTTCACTGTTTAGAGGCTCCATGAGAGTCAAAGTTCAAATACATTTTATTATCTTGAAAACATGAAAACATAGTGATGATAATGTACACAATTCAGAAGAGGTAGGTAGGGATAGCCTGCAAGAGTCCAGCTGTGTAAATTCTTGTAGGATATTAAAAATCTCTTTAGCACAAGACCAGACTTAATGAATCCCATTGGCCAAGAAGTACCTGCATGCCTCCCTAAGGGTGTTTTTGCTGAATACTTAGGAAGTGTTTGTAAGTGCGTGTATCCTGAGGAGATTTGGAACTATGCCAGGCTCTCTCAAGTTTCTTACACCCTTGTTTCACTCTTTTAAGTTTATCATTATAACATTTACCCTAATATTTAAAGGTATTGTTTTAAAAGATTTTAAAAAAGTGACAATGTCCAATCCATAGTAAGGAACCTATGATACATTGCAGCAGCTCTGCCAATATCTGTAATGTCAGCCAAATATTGAAATTGCAAGCAGGTCCTTGATTGATATGATTAATTTTCTTTCATGGGTAAATAGTGAGTTGCTTCGCAACGAAAAAAGTATTGAAATAACCAGACAATAGGATTTCGAAATTAATAAGGAAATATTCTATCCAAATTTGTGGTATTGGATGATCTACCCTTATCCAGTCGGTGCTACTAAATATTAAGTTCAACATATTGCATACAACATGCGTTATGGCCGGCAGCATGCGTTAGACCGCAAACCTTTTGTACCAGTTTGACTATTTCTAGGTCTGCTATCAATTGAATACATTTACTGTCTTCTGTATTTTTCCCTTGGTAATTAAAATCATTAAGCAATACAACATTGTTAGCCTGATTAATGTAAGAAGGAAGCAAATTTAACAACAATAAACTACATTCTTTTTTTGAACCAAGAGGGTAATAAATCAGAGCCCATTTTTAAAATGGAGCTGACCCACAATTTTACATTATCTAGGCTGCTTATCACCCACTGGGCTCTACAAAAGCTTTTAAATAAGCTCTAACTAACACTGCATCCATGTTAACATTAGAAGCAGCCAATTTTAGCATTATTGGGGACCTTAACCACACCTGGAATGCCAAGAGTCCCAGGGGACTTCCTGGAAGACATTGCTGCCTGCCAGCTATAGCAGGTGGTTGGGGGACCAACACATGTAGTGGGCCACCTTCTTGACCCTGTATTTTCTAATCTCTGGACTATTAAGGCTAACCCCCCCTTCCGATGCTTAGGATGGACCATTCACTCATATCTAAGGGATTTTGCTCAGAAAGCCCACCCACTGCAACATCTTTGCTCGCCCTCAGTCAGGCTCACGCAGCACAATTTGGACCCAACCATTTTTACAGCCAGTGGTTGGGGATGGGTTAATAATGCACTAGATTGCTACATCCCGGAAAAAATTATCCAGGCCAAGCGTACCCAAATCACGCATGGTACAACTAGTCTCTTACAATTGAAAAAAAATGTAAAATTCTAGAACAAACCTAGAAAAGTTCCTGCGATCTCACAGAAAAAAAACTATCTATAGGAACACAGTTAAAGTGTACTATAAGCTGGTCCGGAAGACTAAGCCAATGTTCTATGCTAACATGATTACTATGAGCAGCAATCCAACCAAAACCATCTTTGCCCTTATGAAAGAAATGGTAAAACCCCTGGCTGCTGCCAATAACACTATATCCTCCAATTTGCAATGCGAGACACTGGCTAAATTTTTTATTAGCAAGGTGGAAAGCATTGCCAGCGCATTTTGTCTGGGGAAGGCTTCCTTCGATCTTCAGAGGAATCCACTTTTGGTCCCTATGCCTCACTCCCTCTAGCACCTTCTGCCCATGTCCCCTAAAGACATGGAGGCCCTGTCGGCCACGGTAAAATCAGGCTCCCCTAATGATTCTTTAAAATTTGATCTCTTTAGAAAATTCCACGACTGCCTTATATAAGGGGACCGGGAGAGGATTAACAGGTCATTATCAGCAGCAGTAATCCCTAAATCCTGGAAACATGGCAAAGTTATCCCCATTAAAAAAGTAAATGCTCGATGCGTCACTGCCTGAAAACGTTCGTCCAATATCTCTGCTACTCCCACCTTGCTAAAATCATGGTGTCCTATGTCAACTCCATCTTGAATTAATACCTGGGAGCTAATTAGATTCTAGATAGGTTACAAAATGGCTTCTGGCCTAGACATAGCACTGAATCTGCAATACTTGTAGTTACAGAGCAGATACGGTCTGCCTTGGTTGAGGAGAGAACATTTGCACTGACCCGGCTGGATCTTAGTGCTGCATTCGACATGGTCTACCACAAGATTCTGTTACATTGGCTGGAGACGATCGGGATCAACTGCAAGGCCCTGGTCTGGTTTGTGTCTTTTTTGACCGATCTGTCTTTCTAGGTCTCTGCTCCTCCTTTTACCTCCAATGTCAATTCTCTCAGCTGTGGTATTCCTCAGGGGTCTGCCCCACTCTATTTAATATTTCTGTCCGCCCCACTGGGCCTTCTAGCCAAAACCCGGAACATGGCCATGGTATCATACGCCGATGATACCAAATTGGTGTTTACATTTTCCAACAACTCTAAGCAAGATCAGGCAAAATTCCAAGGCAACCTTATGGCCATCTCTGAATGGATAGCAGACAAGTACTTGCAATTGAATTCCATCAAGTCAGAAGTGCTTTTGGTGGGACGAGATACCCATCTACGGGGAAATCAATGGTTACCTATGGCCCATGGAAATCCACCCCAGCCGAAAAGCGTGGTTAGGAATTTGGGAGTTGTGGTGGACAGCACCCTCTCATTTGAGGGGCATGCTAAGACTGTGGCAGGGCACCTGCTTTGGTCATTTGCGTGGCCTGAAATGCATTTTGGGATTCTTTGATGCACCCACCCGACTGATGATCATCCAT
This sequence comes from Lissotriton vulgaris, assembly GCF_964263255.1. Taxonomy (NCBI): domain Eukaryota; kingdom Metazoa; phylum Chordata; class Amphibia; order Caudata; family Salamandridae; genus Lissotriton; species Lissotriton vulgaris. The sequence goes on from NC_141687.1 coordinate 1,487,970,148, forward strand.
TCGACCGTGGTGTCACAAATGGACTACTGTAACGGGCTACGACTTGGCGCAATCAAGGCTGTGATCAAAATACTTTAATGGGCAAAGAACGTGGCTGCCCACACGTTCTTTGCACTACCTTAGTATTGCATGCCTCTGACCTTCTTCGCCAGCTTCAATGGATGTCTATAGAACAGAGAGTCCCCTTTAAGACGCTATGCACTACACACAAGATCTTGCATGGCCTGTGCAGGACAAGAGCAAGGGGGCACTCATTTAGGGCATTGGCACCTGCCCTTTAAATTTCCATTTATTTTGCTGCCCGTAGCATGCAATACCATTGGGCTTTCTGAGAAAAGATTAAGATGTGGCTTTTCTCCAAACTTTAGCCTAACTTCCTCGTTGTCCGTTTTTATTAGATTTAGCGCTGGGACGCCCCATTGCTGGGGCAGCCATGTGCTTTATAAAAGCAGATAACATAACATAACATTCCTGGTGTTATACAGGAGGGTTTCTAATCTGAAAACATTGCCACCTAATAATGGGAACATTAATAACATTAGATAAAATAATCACAACCTCGCCTCCACCTTTGTCTTCCCTATCCAGTATAAATACATTGTGGTGAGCAGGAATGCAATAAATCATTGGCGGCTGGCATTATCAGGGAGGGGTTGGGCGGGGGGTCATGCCCCTCAAATAAAATTAAAAAATATAAAAATAAACTGGCGCACATGCAATAATAAACTGAAAATATTTTAAATATAAACTTACCTTGTGACAGGACCTCCTGATCTGGATCTTTCACAACTGCTGCACGCCCACCACCAGGAAACTCCCTAGGCCAATCGTTGAGCTGCTCATATGCTTGGAGAGGGTGGTCTCACAACGTGCCCCCTAGAACCCTCGAAGCCTGCACTTACTATAACCCTGCTGTCATAAGTCAGCTGGGTTAGAAGTTTAAAAGTGCACATGTCTAGTGGTCATCTCAAGACAGCTGGCCAAAGGGACATGCGCACTTTAAAAAGTGCACATACTGTCCACCCTCCTCCTTGCTGCTGTCATTTAGCAGTGGCCCGTCCCGTCCTGATGCTTGGTTCTGGATGGGAGGGTGAAAAATAAAATGATAATGAATTTCTATTTTATGTTTCATCTCAGGCTGTTGGGGATTTTTAAGTGGTGTGACGAGCCTCCGCTCAAGGTGAGGGGCTGCCCCTGCAATAGATATATCAGGGAGGGCAGCAGTATGAAGCCAAGTCTTGGGGCCCCATTAGGATCTCGGGCGGATCACCACCGCCCCCATGGCGGTGGTGATCCGCCGGAGATCCAACACTGCCCGCCACTCTTTTCCCCTCGCCATATTACTATGGCGGGTGGGACCACTGGGGACGGAAAGACCGCCTGCCGCTTTTCCCACCGGTCGACAAGACGACTAGGTGTAAAAGAGTTTAATATGGTGGTGGTGTCTGTTAGACACCGCCAGCCATATTACTATGGGGACGGAAAAATGCCTTTCCGTGGCGGCATTGCCGCCATGGAAAGGCATGCGGGAATAGCTTGCGGGGGCCCGCTGTGGGCACCCCGGGAACTCTGGGGGGTTGGGGGTGCACATGGGTGGTACCTACGGTACCCCCTGCAGTTCCATGCACAAGATGGCAGACACCGTGCGGTGTCTGCCATGTTCATGGAAGTGCACAATATACCTTCCTGGCATTGTGGCGGGCAGTGCTGAGTGCACCGCCCGCCACAATGTCAGGAACGCAGGATACGCCCGCCACTGTGGTGGGCGCATTCTAATGGCCCCCATGGGACCCCCACCCTTATGGCAGGCGGTCCCATTTCACGATAGGATCCGCCTGCCATCCTAATGACCCACTTTGTGTTAAAACAAATGGCCGGGTTGCGAGAAATCAGTAGATCCCAAATTTCCATAGAATGTTTGGGCAGGGATCAAGCATCAAAATAAAAACATGTAAGGGTCCTCTCTACTCCTACAGAAAGGTTTCAAATGACCCTCCTTGCCCTGAGCTCATGATAAATGGACTTTAGTTCCCCCTCTCGCTTATACACCCAAAATAATGGTGGATATACCATGCAGGTAAATTGGCACCAATGACAGGAAAAAGGCCACCAGTAGTCTTTGGTGAGTGCAAGAAACATTGTCCTGTCCTAGAAGTGAAAGGAAAATACACCCTCCTTAAGCAAGTGGTGTTCTTTTTTTGAGTAGCTCAGCCTTGCTTCATGTCCTCATTACTATTGTCATAATATTTTTTGTGCAGCAAGGCATACCTTCCTTCACATAAACTATTCTTATACGATTATTCCCCTATGTGTGTGTTATGCAGAATGCAGCACACAAACAAAGAGAAAGTAATAAGGACAAATAGCGTTATTTCTCATCATTAAGCCAGCCTCGGGAAGTGCATCATTCGGGCGCAAACTTATGTTTAGTGACTTTAGTAAATATGGGTTTGTGTCAAAATACATGGGAGGATGCACAGAAAATCTCATGCTTTGCACATGTAATGCCTCCCTGACGCAAGATAACTCAAGCCAAGCTATTTGAATTGGGTATTGTGTAAATTGAGCATTGTGTGGCTTTGTAAGTCCCAAAATAGATTTTGCGTTGGGACCACACCAAAATAATGTAACAACCCCATATCCAAAATCTTAATAGACCTGGGCCTTATCTTTTATGTTGCCTCCTGTTTTGCTGAAAGTGTGTATTGCACCTTGAGCTCAAAATGTCACTAAATTGTCTTAGGACAATGTTCTCGCTTGTCCCTCTCCCCTTCTGACTTTCCTTTTTTACAGGCTGCCTCAATTGTATTGGATATTGGTAATGATTATGTGGGAGACTGGAAATCCTCATACCCTGATGAAGCAGATAAACTGATGATTCCCTTAGTTGACACATACAACCGATTTTATAGGCTGCCTAAAAAATGGTATAGATCTTGTTACATGAGAATAGTCTTTCCCAAAATGGATCATGTGGGTCAATCTGATGACACCAACTAAGCCTTTCACAGGACAAACAAGAGAGGTGCAAGTGCATGAGAGACAGTTGGAGATATTTTTGGAACCATTATGGCATCTGTTGGAGTGATATTAAATGCTCAGAAAATCTGAAACCTGCCTGCTGTTTTAGATAGCTGTCAACTGATACTGCTGGAAGATTTCTAGTATTAGATACTGAAATGGTTGCCATGAGATCTATGGTTCTTCAAAATTGTCTTGCTTTAGACGTCCTTCTTACAGAGGAAGGCAGAGTCTGTTGAATGCTAAAAGTACAACATTGTTGCACATGTATTCTAGACTAGAGTAAAGACTTGAAAGGGTATATTAGGAACTTTACACACCTCGGAAAACACTTGAATGATTTTAAAGTTTTAAGGTTTGCAAAATTGAGAATTGGATTATTGGGAAAAATAGTTGTCCTCTTTGATGTCATTAGGCATTTGAAAAATAAAAAAAAGAAACTAGAGGAAATAAAAAGGAAAGAGCTGAAATAGAATTGGACAATGAACAATGTCAGTACTGTGATGAAATGAAGGCTTTGGAAAACTCTAAATTAAAAATGATGAAGACTACAGAATTGTAATGCGTGACATCAGAAGTGAATTTTGTGATGGCCTAATTCACCATTAAATGGGGGATTGATGAAGCGGATAATCTGCTGAATCCCTTAATTGACACACACAACTGTTTTTTGACACCTTTGAGAGAAACTGACACACGTACACAAATTGTGCTAACTATATGTTGAAGAAATTGAGAAACAATATTGAGAACATTTAGTTACTGCATAGTAGATGAAAGCACATAACGAATAACATAGGTTCATGTTTTCCTAAATCGCATTGGTGTTTTCTTTTCATGTGTAATAGAAATGAAAATGTAATGACACATATTTCTGAGATTTTATTAACTATCCCCTTCAAATAATGAAATATGCGAAGAACTAATGAAACTTAACATGGCATAGAAATATTTTCAAAATTGTGAAATGCTCATGTTTAAGCTCTATCTTTCCTTGCATGAAAAATCTGCACCAACTGAGAAAAAAGAAACAAGTGCTGCACGTTTATACTAATCCTACATGCTCTGAAACTTTCAGAGAATAATCTTTACATATGTACTAATGAGAATTACTAGAAACTAAATTTGTAATTCATGGGGTGAAGTAATTGTATATGTTGATACTTTGAAAATGTGGTAATATGCTGTAGTTACACTTGCAATATACAATGAAATGAACATGTCTTCTAAGAGAAATTAAGTCGAAACAATTTAGTGAACGTCATTTTTCTTTAAGAAAATAAATATTTCAATACTTTATATTTTGCTTAGATTTGCCTAAACTCAGTGAAGGCCTGCATGCTTTCACTTATTTTTCCCTATTGCCCGACTTTGTTATCATGGGAAAAGGTTTGGACATTACCAACGGGCATATGCATCAAAAATCGTTAATACATGTCGGTAATAGCGAAAAATAACGAATCGCTATTAAGGACATGCAAACCGCGATGCATCAATGTAATTGGTAAAAATTACTGATTCGGTAAAAATCGCTATTAAATAGCGAAAGTTTGTCAGCGAGACTAGCAATTACCGAGTTAGCAAATACCGAATCGGTATTAGTGATTCCGGTATTTGCGAATTCGGTAATACCGAAAACGGGAAAAATATGCGACGCATCGGAAGCAGGCCAATGACATCACAACCAGGAAGTAGGACAGCCGATGCTCCATTCAGTGTTCGGAGTAGCACAGAGGAGGAGGCAGAGCACAGGAGCTGAGGACCCAGACTTAACCAGCAGCAACCAGGACCAGGCAAGCAGGACAAGATGGAGAAGGAGGCCCCCCAGCAGGGAAAGGACACACACCGAAAGATAAAATGCAAGTTCTCTGATAAGGAACTGGAAATCCTTACAGAGTGTGTGACCAGCAACAATGACCGACTATTTGGGAAGTTGTCGCTGAAGGTGCCTGTGGCAGAGAAAAGGAAGATGTGGCTGCGCATCAAGGACTAGGTAAATGCCTGCGGAGTCACCCACCGCTGCATCGACGACTAAAAAAAATGCTGGTATGACCTGTGTAAGAGGGCCAAGGAGAGAATTGCGCAGAGGGTCAAGGATGCTGCTGGCACAGGAGGGGGCACATCCAATGTGACGCCTAACACTGCCCTGGAGGACCTAGTGGAGTCCACCATAGAACCGGAAGCTGATGTGGGGGTCACACGTCTGGACACCTCTGGTGCTGCGGAAGGAGGACAAGGTAAGATGCATGGCAGTGTAACAATGCAGCGTGTAGTAAGTCCCTGCCCAATCCCCCATGCCAGACCCAGTGCACATGTATCGGTGCCAAAAACACATACCCTCACCACTGTGTTGCACCATGGGAGTTGTAGTCAATACATGAATGGGTGCATGCCAGAACCCAGAGATGCAAAGGGCGGAATGTCTGTCCGAAAAAGTTATTTATTGTGAGATGCCAAAGCTATTTACACATACAATACCATGATAATACCTATGCACTGTTTCACACACAGATGCATCCCCCATCGATTCTGATGACAGTGGCCACCTCGTCATCTCAGAGACACCAGTGTTGACTGATGCGGAGTGCTCACAGGGAGCTGAAGCATTGTCCTCCCCTTCACCACCACGGCGGACAACACCTCCACCATCACTGCGGTCCAAGACACCACCACCACCACCCCATCCTCGCGGTCCAAGACACCACCACCACCACCACCACCACCATCCTCGCGGTCCAAGACACCACCACCAGTGCAGGCCACTCCGCAGAGCTGCAGAGCAGATGTTTCCTCCCTGCCCGTGATGGAGTTGGATCAGAGTTCAGCACCCCAAAATGTCCCACACCAGGCTGTCGTCACTCCAACCAGCCAAATTGCAGCACGCCAGCGCATCAGGCAGAGGGCTGTGCCCCCGGGTCAGGCAGCTGCAAGACCAGTCGATCTGTCCGAAGGGTACGGAGTTGTGGAGACCCGGATGCTGCGTGTCCAGCGCCTGCAGGGGAGACACATGGGTGCCATGAAACTCTCCATGATCAAACTCTGCAACAAACTAGGCAATATGACTGACCCTGTGCGTGAGCACACCACTGCCGTAGCTGCCGGCAACAATGAAATCAAGCCCTGCCTGCAGGAACTGACACGTGCCGTAGTCACAGGCCAACAAAGTGAGCGCCGGCGTTACAGGCAGATTATGCTGGCAGTGAATTCTACAAACAAGGCCATCAATAAGCTGTGCAACAGCACGGCTGTGCTGTCCCGCAGGTCCGTGTCCCTGCAAGTGGACCTGGGTCATTATTGTGGGGATGTGGCAAAGGCCCTTTAGAGGGTAACCACTGCAGTGGAGCAACTGCAGCCTGGGTCAGCCAGTGTCAGCAGTCTGGGAACGGAAGAGGGGAGTGAGGCAGCCTCCAATGTCAGCAGCGTCTCCCTGCCGGAGACCAGCGGGAGGAGGCGCAGTGGCCGCAATGCAACTGCCACAGACACCCATCGTGGAGAAGCTGAGGAGTCACAGGACAAGAGACTGGGGGGTACGCGGAAAACGCAAGTGAACATGTGGAAAAGTCACACTGTCCTTGGTGACGTAACCATGGCAAGACTTCAACTGCAGCAGCAGCATGTTTGTGTTACGTATACCTGCACCAGTCAGGTGTCCATGCCCATTCAACCCTTGCAAATCTGATCCTGTTGTCAAGGCACTCTCTTACCTGTCTCAGAAATAATGCCGTGTGATGTATGTCCACCTCCGTTGCCCTTCAGCTGTGTTGGGCAGATGCGCCTGTCGGTGTTGTGGGGGGGTTGCTGTGCACGTAGTTCATCCTCTCCGTCCACCTCTATGGGTATCCCCCTGCATGTGGCGATGTTGTGCAGGATGACACAGACAGCAATGATCTGGCAGCAGATCACTGGGTCGTACTGCAAGGCACCTCCAGTCTTTGGAAGTATTTGGAAGCGACTCTTGAGGATGCCGAATGTACGCTCAACCACATTCCTTGTGCTGATGTGTGCTCTGTTGTAGCGCTGCTTTTGTGGTGTAGCTGGGTTGAGGTATGGAGTGAGTAGATATTCACGCAATGCGTATGCGCTGTCACCTGCAGGATGGGGAGATAATGGTCATCAGCATGAATGCAAATTTACATGTGGGGATGGAGTGGATGGAGAGTACTATGATGCATCAATATGTACCTAGTAGGCGTCCCTCTCCAAATTCACCGTTGATCAGGCGCCTGTGGAGGCCACAGTGACGGAATATGTAAGCGTCGTGTGTGCTCCCGGGGATTTGGGCTACAAGGTCCGTAATGATGTACTTGGCATTGCACACCACCTGCACATTTATGGAATGATATGACTTCCGGTTGCGGTATATGTATTCGGTGGCTGATGGAGGACAGATGGGGACATGCGTGCAGTCAACACACCCTATGACATGGGGGAATTGTGCCACCTGGTAGAATTCACGTTTGGTGCGGGTCAGCTGCTGTGGGGTTGTGGGGAAGGTGATGTGGCGATTTATTAATGTCAGCGTGGCCTCTAGGAACCGGTGGTAGAAGCGTGATAAAGCGCTTTGCGACACTCCTCCAGTCTCAGCTATTACCCCCTGGAAGCAAGCAGGTGCAGGCAGCATAGGAACTGCACATGGGCTGGTTTGGCGTTGGTCCTACGGGTCTCGTGCTGCTGTAATGGTTCCAGGTCTGCTATTAGGTGCATGATCATGGCACGGTTGAGTCTGTACTTATCGTACACCTGTTCCTCGGTCTGCCCCAGCAAAGTGATGCGCACCCTGAAGATCCTTTCCTGGATCATCCTCCTGCGCTGGGCCTGGGCGTTGATCCTCCTCCTCCTAGCAAGCACGTAGAGGGCAGCCATTTTGGATGACATGTGGGGTTTCCCAGAGCATTTGTGAAGGGTTACTGATTGTCAGCACCTGCTGATGGGGTGTATTTTTTTTTCCTATCCTTCAGTTTACTTTACCTCCTGATTGTGATTCCCCTTATTTTGCTCATGCTAAATAGCGATTTTTGGGTATTTCGGTTTTAGCGACTTATCATGCATTCCATTGCGATTCGTTAATAGCGATTCGGTATTTCCGAGGTCAGCTTTGGGGTTCGGTATTTCCGATTGTCTGTTTTGCGAATCGGTAATTTACCGCGGGGGGTTTTTAGCGGTTCTTTATTTTTTACCGATTTTGGGTTGATGCATAGCATTTTCTGGTTTTGCGTTCGGTATCGGCCTGTTTTACCGATTTGGTGTTTTACCGGGAGGTATTTTCGTTGATGCATCTGCCAGAACGTGAATTAAAACTTGGTTTTCTTCTGAGCATTCAGACACACTGAGTAATGCACTGTGCGCGCTATTCTAAAACAGCTTTCCCTATATGGAGAGAACTTTGAGCTGATATGATTCACACCCTTTGCTGAACTCTCTGAAAGCTTTGATAATTGATGCCCCACAAAAACTAAACATGATTATCTTGCACTCCTAAAATAAATGCCTGTTATTGATATATTTACCCTTCTTAAATTTACTGATAAAATCTATCCATTCTTAACCTGTTTCATCTCCAGTAATTGATTGTGCATTCCGTTTGACCCTTAAGGAGAGATGAAAACTCGATTAAGAGATCTCTAGTCATCAGATTCTAATGCCGCCTGTACTTTTGCAAAGTGACCGGTGGCCGTGTTGGGAAGGGCCTGTTTGATTCTGCTGGGGTAACTTCAATTCCTGTCGGGCACAGCTCCTGCCAATGCGCATATAACTGCGATGCTGTCCCGCAGCACGGGACACCCGTGTGGAGGTGTACAGTCTGCGCCAAGGTGAAGCCAGGCTAAGGACGGGCCCATTCATGCCAGTCATCGCCCAGAGGAGGCTAGGCCACCCCCGTTAGCCTGGGCTTTGAGGTCTAAGGTCTTGGATATGGCCAAGAGGAAAATAAATCCTGTTGAACCGGGAGGGGAGATTATATCCACCCTGGACTCCTTCTTGATAAGGAGATCCCTAGTGAGACCAGTTCTATTGGACCCAAATGTAGTCTGGTAATAAAATCCCCCAGAAAACAGAACAGGGGGACAACCAAAATAGGGACTAATAGTAGCAGTAACACCGACCCAAAAGCTCCCAATCTGCGCAAAAATACAGTGATGACCCCAGTGAGAAGGGATATTACAAAAATAACTGTTACACTTGCAATACCCCATACCCCCTTTAGAGGACGTTATATTGCAAGCACTGGACCAAATTGTACTCACTGTGCTACAGCCAATCACATACAGGCTATGTAAGATAAAAGAAGCTTTTCCGATCCTCCTGAAAAATGATCAAAGGTATCCCCAACCAGTCTCACAGCGGTTACCTGATGGGGACACTGGCCCTCGCAACCCTCAAAATGTCCTACAGAGGATCCCTGAGGACATAGCCTGCACACGGATGTTTCCGCCCAGAGACCAAGACAGACTGCAGTCAGTCAATCCTACTTTGAATTGCCAACATAAATTCGACTCTAATCACCATACCGCACATTCGTCCTCCATGCCAGGAGGGGGGAGATAGGGACGGGAGGGGCTTGGATCTAGCTTTGAGGAGTCAAGAAGAACCATCAGAGGTAGTAACACACCCACAACTACGGACAGTTCTACGGCTTTAGAAAGAGCAAAGACCACATTGCAAGGTGAATACTTGGACTTACAACCGGCAGCATGTCAATATGTCATTATTTTAGCCAATATGTCCGAACTAAAACAGCATCAGTATGAGTCAACAACACAGCTGATTTACAAGGCCCTGCACTGGCTCTCTAAATTTAGCATGGGGGATCTTAGGCTTTATGATCATATCATAATGGCTAGACGGGTAAAATTGGGTGAGTCATGACCTAAATCTAATAGGAAGGACTGTATGGTTATACATTTTATTAACCGCAGGTTGGTAAAGTATCTTTTGAATGTACTGCCAAATGCCCCTCGATCTGAATCCCAGATCTTTGAACTACCACTTGTTTTTTTTTTACAACCATCAGGGCATACCAATAGCCTGAATCAACATTTTGACAATTGGCTAGTAGTCCCAAAGAAAAACAGATACGAGCCACTAACTGAACTTGAAGCCTTTGATTGATTCTCTACCCAAACTGAGCCGCAGGTCCCTAATATTGTACTTTCTAGTATTATAACTCTCACCCCAGTTCCACAGCTGTACAATCTAAAATTCATCTTGTGGAATGTAGCGGGATATAGGAAGGAAACACAGGATCACGAATGGCTACGACTTGTATCAACTTACGATATCTTGTGTCTACAAGAAACATGGGAACTTAAAACGATTAGTATAGATGGTTTTAGCACCTACCAGACCCCTGCAGTGCTGTCCATACCAGGGCATGCAAGAGGGGGGCTTGTTACTTTAATAGCATGTAAAAGTGGGGTCAAGGTAAAAAAGTTTACAAATATATCACCAACCTACCACATCCTTCTTTGTGAAGGTCGGCATGGAAGGGATTGGCTATTAGTCAAACCTGTATGATAATGGTTTCACAGGAGACATGGCTGGGGTGATAAAATCAATTGAGAAAGACATAGACGATCTACAGGAATACCATCATGTTTCCTTAGATATTTTATGGATGGGGGATTTTAACACCCATACGTGTAATAGGATAGAGCTTCCTATTTGTGGCATGATGGACAAACAAGGGAAACCGATTTGTCACTTCATCCATAATTGTTACAGCACTGCATTAAGCAGACTATTAGTGATCCATAACTTTGACATAATAAATGCAGTAGATGCTAGTACAGGCCATTAAGATCATACATTTTTTGCTCTGTGCTATAATACAACACTCAACTTTATTTTGGCCTCTGAATATATAAGATCACTGGTTTCCTATATCAAGACAATCATTTTTCCATTTAGTAATCACGCAGCAATTAGTTGTCAAATACCTTGGGGTATGAAGATATTTATCTCGGGTGAACGAGCCCCAAAGTTATCAATTGCAAGGAAAAACAGCATTATCTTGAAGTGGGACAAGTTATACATACCAACATTTACCCATACTTTTGTCTCTACCATGTTCCAGGAAGTTTTAATGTGCCTAGACCCACTTTCACAGGCAGAAAAATCCCCTGTAGCCTCTGAGCGAATTTTAGCCCAAATGAATGCAAATCTTTTATGCCCTTGTAAAGGAAATGCCAGGGTTATAGTATGCTGGTTCAACAATCATTGTACCAAAGCATTTAAAAATCTCTGTACCGCTCTCCGAGCAAACCAAGGAGAAAGCCTGCTGGTAAAATCCCTATGCCTCATTTATAAAACAGAAATAGAGAATAGACTGAGGGCTTTAGAAGAAGAGGCATGGGACGAACTAATAAAAGCAGCTACCCTAAAAAATAGTAGGGACTTCTGACTCATCTTTAAACAATTCCCATTCCTTAAAGATGAGTCAGACCCCTCTTTAGATCAGCATGTGACAGAGGATGATTGGGTGAGCTATTTTACTGGGGTATTTGGTATAGAAGGAGAGGGACCCGTAGCCAGATTACAGTGAAAGATTCACCCAAAGGGATCTATTACTCTGGATGAAAAGAAAATAGCACTGAGCTACTGCAGACGTTTCCAGGCAGCTGGGCTGATGGGGTACCAATAGACCTCTTTTTAATGAATCAGGAGCTCTGGGCCCCGCTACTCACTAATGTCTTCAACACCGTATCTAAAACACATGCTCCCCTTTCCTGCAAAAAGTCTGTGATTATACCGTTCTATAAAAAAGGGACTAAGCGTTTGCGAAACGTTATCGCTCAATATTTCTGTTAGATAGTGCAGCACAATTAATGGGCCATCATATGTTAAATAGGCTGGAGGATTGGGCTGAGGAAAACGAGATATTAATTCTAACTCAGTACGGTTTTAGAAAGAATAAAGGGACAGTGGATCAGTGCCTCAATTTAAATTTGCTGATTGCCAAATATACAATCAATCAATCAATCATGGACATTTGTATAGCGTGCTACTCACCCGGTAGGGTCTCAAGGAGCTGGGGGGGAGTGGTCCACTACTGCTCGAAGAGCCAGGTCTTGAGGAGCTTCCTGAATGAAAGGTGATTCTGGGTCAGTCGAAGGTGGATGGGGAGGGAGTTCCATGTCTTGGCCGCCAGGTAGGAGAAGGATCTTCCCCTGGGGGTGGCTCTGCAGATGCGTGGTACGGCGGCGAGGGTGAGGCTGGTCGATCGTAGCTGGCAGGTGGGTGTGTAGAAGGTCAGGCGGTTGTTGAGGTACTTGGGGCCCAGGTCGTTGAGGACGAGTCGTGCGGAGGCATTCTGGATGCGCTGGAGTCTTTTCTGAAGTTTGGCTGTGGTTCCGGCGTAGAGGGTTTTTCCGTAGTCCAGTCGGCTGGTGACGAGTGCCTGGGTAACCGTCTTCCTGGGTTCGGTGGGGATCCATCGGAAGATCCTATGGAGCATGCGCAGGGTGTTGAAGCATGATGATGATGATACGGTGTTGACTTGTCTGCTCATCGAGAGGGAGGAGTCCAAGATGAAGCCCAGGTTGCGTGCGTGGTCCGTTGGCTTGGGAGTGGTGCCAAGGGCAGGGGGCCACCAGGAGTCGTCCCAGGCGGAGGGTGATGATCCCAGGATGAGGACTTTCGTCTTGTCTGAGTTCAGTTTCAGGCGGCTGTTCTTCATCCACTCGGCGACGTCTTTCATCCCTTCGTCTAGGCTGGTTCTGGTGGTGGCGGGGTCGTTGGTGAGGGATAGGATAAGCTGGGTGTCGTCGGCATAGGAGATGATGTTGAGGTTGTGTTTGCGTGCGATGGCTGCGAGAGGGCTCATATAGACGTTGAAGAGGGTTGGGCTGAGTGTTGATCCTTGTGGTATGCCGCAGATGACTTTGGTGGCCTCGGATCTGAACGGGGGGAGGTGGACTCTCTGGGTTCTTCCGGCGAGGAACAAGATGATCCACTCTAGTGCTTTCTCTTGGACTCCGATGTTGCTGAGGCGCTACACTAGGGTGGGGTGGCAGACAGTGTTGAATGCTGCATAGAGGTCTAGGAGGATGAGGGCCGCTGTTTACCCGTTGTCGAGCAGGGATCTGATGTCTTCAGTGGCTGCGATGAGGGTGGTCTTGGTGCTGTGGTTGGCTCGAAAACTGGACTGCGAGGGGTCGAGGGACTCGTTTGTCTCAAGGAAGGCGGCAAGCTGTCTGTTGACGGTCTTCTTGAGGACTTTGGCAGGAAAAGGGAGGAGCGAGATGGGGCGGTAGTTCTTGAGGTCGGGGTCTGCAGTTGGTTTCTTCAGGAGGGCGCTGAGCTTGGCGTGCTTCCAGGTCTCCGGGAAGGTGGCGGTGTTGAAGGAGGTGTTGATGATGTCCCGGAGTTGGGGTGCGATGATGATGGAGTCGGCCTTGTTGAAGACGAGGTGGGGGCAGGGGTCAGTTGGTGATCCGGAGTGGATGGTGTTCATCGTGCGGGTGGTGTCTTCGGTGCTGATCGGGGTCCATGCGCGGAGGGTGGTGGTGGGGGGCGTTGGTTTGGTGGTTGGGTGCGTGGCAGATGCGCCGAAGCTGTTGTGTATATTGGTGATCTTGCGGTGGAAGAACGAGGCGAGTGAGTCGCAGAGGTCTTGCGAGGGGGTGATGTTGTTGGTTCTGGAGAACTCTTTGACGATGCTGAAGAGTTTCTTGCTGTTGTGGGCGTTGTTGTCTAGTCGTTCTGTGAATGCTGTCTTCTTGGTGGTGCAGATCAGCTGGTGGTGTTTGCGGGTGGCATGCTTGAGGGCAGTCATGTTGTCTGTGGTCTGGTCGCGGTGCCAGGCTTCCTCGAGGGTTCGGCAGTTCTTCTTGGAGTTCTTGAGTTCGTTGGTGAACCAGGAGGCTTTCTTGCTACTGGGTCTGCTGGGAGATTTCTTCAGTGGTGCGAGGTCATTTGCGCAGTTGATGAGCCACTGTGTGAGGTTGCTGGCTGCTTCGTTGGGGTCCGTTGTGCTGGCAGGAGGGTTCTGGCGGAGGGAGGTGGTGAGCTGCTCCGTGGTGATCTTGCTCCAGTTTCTGCGAGGAATCTGTTGCGGGTGATGGTGGGTCGTTGTTCTTCTGAAGCTGAAGTGGATGCAGCTGTGGTCAGTCTGGTGGAGTGGCTGAAGGAGATGTGCTTGCTGGAGGAGAAGACGGGGTCAAGCGTGTGGCCGGCATAGTGGGTGGGGGTGTTCACCAGTTGCTTGAGTCCGAGGTTGGCGAGGTTGTCCAGTAGGGTGGTGGTGTTGCTAGCCTTGTTGTTCTCCAGGTGGAAGTTGAGGTCCCCTAGGAGAATGTAGTCGGCGGAGTTGAGTGTGTACAGGCTGATGAAGTCTGCGATGTCTTCGCTGAATTGTGTGCATGGTCCCGGGGGTCTGTAGATGAGGGTGCCTCTGAGGGTGGTCTTGGGATCAGTGTGTATCTGGAAGTGGAGGTGTTCGGTGGCGATGAAGTTGTCGTCGGGGTTGGTCGTGATGTGGATGGTGTTCTTGTGTACGATGGCGATGCCTTCTCCAGTCTGGTTGATGCGGTCCTTCCGGGTGATCTTGTATCCGTCTGGGATGGCTATGGCGATGTCAGGTGCTGAGGAGGCGTTCATCCAGGTTTCTTTAAGGAAGGTGACGTCTGGTGATGTTGTGTCGAGCAGGTTCCAGAGTTCGACGGCGTGTCTGTGAACGAAGCGGGTGTTGAGCAGGATGCACTTGAGGTGGTTGCTGCTCAGCTTGTCGGTGCGGTGCAGGTCTGGATGCAGGTGAACTTGCAGGCTTGGCAGGTGAAGGGTCCGTGGGTGCGTTTTGGGGTGGCTCTGCAGCAGGCGGGGTTCCGGTCAGGTTTGAGTGCGTTGAGGGTGGCGGCGTCGTAGGTCAGTCGCGTGGGCTGGCATCCTCGGGGGCCAGGGGTCCTGGTCTTGGGCGTGGTCCAGGTGTGGACCGGCGCAGATGGGCTTGCCTTTGGCGCGCCTTCGGCGCGCAATCGGCGTGCCCGCTGCACGTGAACGCTGCGCGTACGCGCGCACTCCGCCATAAATGGCCAAGTGGGAGGGAGGATCAGCTGGGAGGCGGGAGCGGGGCGGCGATTAGGGTACAGAAGGGAAAAGGGGCGGGGTCACAGGGGCTCAGCGGTGAGGAGCGGGCGGAGAGAAGAGCACGAAAAAGCAGGCGAGGGGGCGGGTACACAGGACAGAGAACGGGCAGAACAGTGGGCACAGAGACAGTATAAAAAACAGAATACAACAAAATACAGTGCTTGGCAGCAGAATACGATACTCAGCAACGAAATGCAATACTTAGCAGGGATGGCGCAAAACACAGGGACAAAAAATCGGCACAGGAAATAACCAAGAGCTCAGCTGCGGGCAGCGGCAAAACTCGAGGCAGCAGCTGGGGTAGCCTGGCACACTCCTGGGGAGTCACGCGGTGTGTGGAGCGACCGGCCCTGAGCAGGGTAAAGGGTCACAGCAGCTAAAAAAGGCCATCTTCACATGGCTTTTATGGACCTGTTGGCCGCTTTGACCGAGTGGCCCATATGATGCTATGGATAATATTGGCATAGACAAAACAATAATTAATTGTATCCAGGAGTTGTTCTTCTGTGCTGTGGCCTGAGTGGATTTAGGGAGAAAGGGGGAGTGTTCCAGACCCTACAACCTAGCTTCGCATTGTCAGGCAGGGGTGCTTATTTGTGCCCTTTTTATTCAGCCTCTATACCAGAGGTCTTCAAACTTTTGTAGGTTGAGCCCCCCCAGCCCAATTGTTTTAGCTGTTGGGCCCCCCCCCCCAACACCTGAAAGAAATTTCTGGAATCTGGTACACTACATAATTGACCGCCGTGCGCATATCCTGGGCCATATCCAGCAAATAATGTTCGACATAATAAGAGTGTTTAGTTAAGTGCAGGTTTGTGAGTGGGTGTGCTGAAGTGACAGATTATTACATAGCTCAAACCACCATTTTCCTAGATAAAATGTGCGCAAATTATTTTTACTAGCATGCTTTGGTTTACACATGACATTGATTGATAACATCACCAACATAAATGTGACGGGTGTGCCTGTTTTTCGCCACAGACGGCCGATCTGTGGATGGATTTTTGCTACTGCCATCCTCAGGTTGAGCTCCACATGACAGGGGCAGATTTACAAGGAAGTGCTGCTGCGTCGCCCCGCAAGCCCTTTGGCTGCGCCATGCTGCAGCACTTCCGAAGCACAGGGATGCAACATATTTACAAGAATATGATGCATCTGTGCTTCCCCCTGTGCTGGCACACAAAGTGCAGCCATGCGCTGGCCTAGGCATCCTTGCACCATGGTGCAAGGATGCCTGGGTCGTGGGGAGATTGCTTTTGTGCAGGAAGGGGCACCTTCCTGCACATAAACAATCACTACAGGCATTTCCATCTTTTTATGAATGAATGGATGAAAAAGACATTTATACAGCGCACGTGCACCAGCGGCTTCTTGGTGCTTTGAGACTAACTGACACCGACAACAGAGCAGGGGAGTTTTAATCAAATGCCTGTGCAAACAGCCACGTCTTCAGAGCTCTCCTGAATGCCTGGTAGGAGGTGATATGGCACAGGTTGGGTGGAAGACACTTCCACAGGCAGGGAGCTTGTGAGGAAAATCTTAGGCCTCCAAGCCTTTTACGCTTGAACGTGCAGGTGGAGAGGAGATTGAATCCAGCCAACTGAAGTGTTCGGGAGGGAGTATATCGATGGAGCAGGGCACCAATGAATGATGGACCTTGATTGGTGAGGGCTAGGTACGTGGTGCAGCCAACTTTGAAGAGACTGCGCTGAACTACTGGGAGCCAGTGTAGGCTTTTCAGAAGCGGTTTCACAGAACAAGACTTAGGCTGCCGGAAGATCAGTCTGGCAGCCTGGTTTTGGGTGAGTTGGAGTTGGTGGGACTGGTAGAGGGGGATCCCGATGTAATGGGAATTCGCATAGTCAATGCGGGACAGTACTAAGCCCAGTACGATGTGAACCAGGGCGTCATGGGTAAGGAATCTGCTGATCTTCCTGATGCGGCGCAGATGGAAAAACCGAGCCGACATCACATATTTGATTTGGAGTTTCATAGACAGATCATTACTGATGGTAACTCCAAGACTCTTAACCGAGCTTGCTGGACAGGGGGCTCCGCCCAGCGAGTGCGGCTAGAAGTTGGGATTCCATGGATTGTTTGGAGGACCAGTGAGCACCAACTCAGTCTTGTCTGATTGAGTTTAAGCTGATTAGCATTCATCCAGCTGCTGATGAACACCATTGTGCTCTGAAAGTTCTCTATTGAGGAATGGGAAGAGTCAATATTGAAGATGAGCTGCATGTCAGCTGCATAATTGAAAATGAACACTGGTTTCTCCCTAAGTTTAGCAATCAGCGGAAAGATATAAAGATTAAATAATAAGGGGGAAAGGGAAGAGCCCTGGGGATCCCACAAGTCAGGTCCTTCGCCTCGGACATGAAAGAGCCAAGACAAACTGCTTGCTTGCGGTCTTTTAAAAATGAGGTAAGCCACCTGAGCGGGGTGCCCCTGATGCCAGCGTTCTCAATCCGCTGAATAAGGATGGAATGATCAACGGTATCGAATGCCACCGACAAATCAAGGAGCACCAGGGCCTGGGAGATGTTCTGGTCTGCTCCCTTCCTGAGTTCATCATGGACTGCTATCATAACCGACTCGGTGGAGTGCTGAGGTCTGAATCTTCCCTGGTGCTGGTCCAGACACCCAGAGTTTTTGATGAATGAGCCAAGACAGCTTGAATCGTGGGCCTCCAGCAGTTTGCCAAGAAATGGCAGAAGGGATATCGGCTGAAAGTTACTTAGGGTGGTCGGGTCCATCCCTATTTTTTTCAAAATAGGTGTGACAATGGCCGATTTGAAGGGGCTGGGAACCATACCCTGGCTGAGGGAGTTGTTAAGCAAGGCAAGGGGGGCCTCAGGGAAGTCGAGAAAGACCTTCCTAGCAACATGAGCTGGGCAACTGTCTAAGGGAGAGCCGGAGCGGACTCTACAGGGGAGCGAAGGGAATGTGGTCAGTGGTAACCGGGGGAAAGTTCAACAGTGAAATGGGGTTAATTGGATGCATGCTGTAGAATGCAGCACGCATTGAAAGAGGGAAAAAGGAGGAAAAATCAAAACATTTCTCCTCGTTGCGCCTCGCTAAGCCACCTCTTGGGTGGCGTAGCATTCAGACGCATTTCCAGTTTGCGACAGTTTACGAGTAGAGTAAGAGGAGTGACTGCAGGGTGAGCGAGGTGACCATAAGAATTTGGGTGCAGATATAAGTGCAGAGTGGGACGAATGAATGTATGATTAGTGGTGTGCTTATTTGAGTGAGATTACAGATTGAGCAGTGAGGGGGACAGGTGAGTGAAGTGTCACTTGAGCGCAGGTTGAGTAGTGCGCTCGTGTGATTGCAGGGTGAGGTACAGGGTGAACAATGCAAGTGCATTGTGAGTCCAGAGCGATCACTGTGAGTGCAGGGTAAGTGGGTGAATAGTGTGAAAGCATGGGGATTAGTGTGAGTGCAGGGTGAGCGTGAAAGTGAAGGGCGAGAATGAGAAGCGAGTTGTCTGAATGGAAGGTGCATTCCCAGACATTTGAAGTTACTCAGAATGTTATTGACGGCAGCGTAGGGTTTCAAATGTGTTAAACTATTGCTAATATGGCAGTAACCAGGGATTAGGGTGGAGGAAATAAATAATGTAGTGATCATGATTTTTGACTAATCTTCAGATCCATGATGAATAAAAAGCCAATAGTCAGAGGAACCAAAACCCTGGTTCAGCTTTAAACAGGGTATTTGGTATTCCCCTGGGATCCACCTTGAGCCTCATATCATGAACTCTAACACTTCATTCATAATCACCTTATAATCATCTCCTCCAACCAGTACTTGCCTATGAGTGGCATTTTCATCCACATAAAGTACTTTTGGGGTAAGTTTCCCAATTGTGTACTAGGACTAGGGGCTAGATGTAGGTAATTTTATTTTACCACTTCTTAAATACCGAATTTTACCGATTCGGTATTTAAGAAGTGGTAAAATAGAGGGGGAGGGGTGTAGGTATTACAGAATCGGTAAATACTGAATCGTTAAGATTCGGTATTTACTGATTCTGTAAATACCGATTCGGTAATGCCCATTGATTCCTATGGGCATTGAAGCCCATAGGAATCAATGGGCATTACCGAATTGGTATTTACCGATTCGGTAAATACCGATTCCAGCAAGGGGGCAGGGGGTGTCACTTTGACACCCTCTAGCACCCCAAATACAGACATGTGTGCTATGTGGCACACACACATGCCCTTGTGGAGAAGTGTGGCTCAGGGGTTAGAGGCGGCAGACCCGGAAGCTGAGATCGGCCCTCGACCAGGGTTCAATTCCCCGCCTCGGCGGGTCTTGGCCAAAAAAATTCCACTGACTCGATAATTCTCGCTCCGGTGCCTTCTCGACTCACGGGTTCACACTCTGGGCAATAGCTTGCTTAATCTCCACAACGGCCCCTCGCAGTGGGATGCCTGGCTTTCACCTTGTGGATACCCTGCCGGGGTTATCTCACAGGGGAATACCAGGACGGGTTCCCTAAGCAAGCGCTTAGATACCGACCTCGGTCAGTGATTTGCGCTATATAAATACATGTACATTTACATGTCTGTCTGTCACATGGCATAGGTGTGCATGCTCACATGGCATAGGTGTGCATGCACACCTGAATTCAGCATTTTACCACCCAATTGGATTGGGTGGTAAAATACCGAATCTGAAAGGCCTTTGGGACTTAGAAGAGTCCCACCTACATCTAGAAGTTACTGAATCGGTAAAAATACCGATTCGGTATTTTACTGATTCGGTAAATTTACTGATTCGGTAAATTTACCGAATCTGTAAAATTGGCCCCCTACATCCCAAAAACCCATTTACCGGTCGGTAAAGGCCGAAATCGGCCGTTACCGGACGGTAAATGGCCACCTACATCGGGCCCCAAATTCCCAATTTCTAAGTCTATCTTCACGACTATTTAAAAAGATCACAAACTCTTTTATATCACCCTCCTTTACATATTTCCTTCACCCTCTTTTTTTATGTAATGCCTACATATCCTGCCTTCTCCGATCTGTGACTAATCATTTTGTTCCCAAATCATGCATTTGCTTGATAACTTTAAGGAACTGACTCTCTTAATGTAACTTACAGTGTAAGTTTCATTAAAAGCCAAAGCTCCATATTCGATGTCCTACTTTCCTCCTATATTACTGGATTAACCACTTTGCTGCAAGCTTCCCCACCCCCACCCCCCTCACCCCATGCTAAGCCTTTTTTGGGCTATTGTTTGTAGTTTGCACTTAGGCCATGTAACTTTTTGTCCACATAAGGTATACATGCCAAATTTGCGTCCTTTTCTTCCAACATCTTGAGAATTCTAAAGATACCCAGGCTTTGTGTATTCCCCTGGAGGGGACCCAGAAATTAGTCAAAATACAGCTAAATTATTATGATTTTTTTAAATGAGAAAAAAGTGTTGCTGAAGAAAGTGTCCGTTTTTTTCCCTGCAATCAACAAAGGGTTTGGGGTTCTGAACTCACCATCTTCTTAGCTTTCAGAGACAGGCAAACTATTGTCAGAAAACCACAAGTTTTGGCATTTTACTGGGACCTAGCCTATTTTTAATGTTTTCAACCTCCTTCCAGTTAGTTGTAGAAATGGATAGGAACACAATAATGGAAAGCTATACATTTACAAAAACTAGCAACATTTCTGAATTCAGCAATTGTGTAGATCCTTCAAGGTTGTTTCATAGAAACTAACAAGTGAAAATAAAAAAAAAATGACATTGAGTTGAAAAAATCTGCCATTTGTGGCAACGTTTTCACCTGTAACTTCTTATAAATATGGCAGATTCTTATAAGATTCTGTCATGAGCACGGAAGCGTTTAAGCCAATTAAACCACAGAGCACTCAAAGATAAGTTCCCTCCTTTAACCTTAGGATTTAATAAATGCCAACTCAGAGACCTCACCAAGATTCCCTGCATCTGTTAGAGGTGATACAAAGCACTGTTGCAACCCCTCCTTATGACAGCAAATTGTTTAAAATCTTAAAATTTCGTACCCATTTTCTCAAACCTGCTTGGGTGATGTTTTGCTATGTGATTTATATAGCATGTCAAATACTGCAAAAAAGGCATCATGGAGCTAGGATCTAAATTCCGGTGAAGATTCAGTACACGAAAGTTTAGATGAGCATTTCCTGAATAGAAGAGTTCCGGGGGTTACTCAGGGAGGAGTGGGACGCATATTCCATAGCTTGGCCCTGAAATAAGAGAAAGCATGCTTGCTACACCTGAAGCGCTTAATTACTGGGGTGTCAACAAGAAGAAATGATGGTGGAAGGTATGTGGGGGGTACCATATATGGAATTTGTGCCTTAAATAAGTGGGTCCTGTTCCATATGATGCTGTATGAGTGAGGTAAAGGGACTTGGAGATGGAATATTGTATAAAAGGGTGCCAATTATATTCCTATAGATGGGGAGTCTTGGGAGTTCTGGGTAGAAGATTAAAGATAAAGCGGGATACCGCATTTTGTATTATCTGAAGACAATATAGAAGGTAGTCAGGCAGGCATACATATAGAGAGTCACCTTTTTCAGTGTGGATGAGATGAACGTTTGGACTGTGGATCTCCTCTTGGACAGAAGAAGTAGCACCAAAAACCTTTCTCAGAGTCAGCTGGATCGCAAAACAAGTTGAGGTAATCTGTTTCACAAAATGCGGATTTTGGTCAATAAAATTTTTTGGGGGATGAAACTGACGAGGGTAAGAAAAGAAACTAGCTCAGGGAGCCACCAATGTGGTTGCCAGAGTTAATTACTTCTGTTTTGCACTAATTACGTTTTAGTCAATTCCCTCTCCTCCATTTGGCCACAGCAGACATATAAATGCTTTTTGTGAAGCCTAAGGATTGTTGGATGAAGCGATCATAAGCTGAGTATCACCCACAAATGATACGGGTTCAAACTCAGGCTAGGCATTAAAGATGCTAGTGGGGAGTTACATACGTTGAATATTGTAGGGCTCAGGGATCATACTTATGGTGTCCCACACATTAAAGAGCTGGAATTTGAGTTGAAAGATGGTAGAAAGACTGAGTTCTTGCTGTCAAGAATAAACACAAGGGGCCTCATTTATGAGGCCTTGCGTCAGTTTTGCGCTGCGGATGCGTCACATGCGCTGCGGATGCGTAAAACATGCGCCTTGTTGCGCCATATTTAAAAAGTGACGCATCTAGGTAGATGCGTCACTTTTTAAACCCCTGCGCCACATTATGCCTGCGTCAGGTATAATGTATGCAAAGGGGGCGTTCCCCCGCAAAAAAGCCTCGTAATAGTGACGCAGTGAAATCTATGAGATTTCACTGCGTCACTTTTAGGATGCGGTTGCGTCAAAATCTTGCGCCTGCCTCACAGTAGGCGTAAGACTGACGCAAGCCCTTTCACATGGGGCTTTCCCCATGTGAAAGGACGCATTGCTGGAGTTGCGTCACTTTTGTGACACACTCCAGCAATGCGTGACTTTTGCGCTTACAGATGCGTCAGAAATACTGACGTATCTGTAAGTCCTTGCGACATGATGCGTCATACATTAAATATGACGCATCATTGGTGTCGCAAGGAGTGCGCAGTGAAAAGTGACGCATCGCTGTTTTCACGCAGCGATGCGTCACTTTTCATAAATGAGGCCCAAGCATTTTAGGGCTTGTTTGCTGAATTCAAATTAAAAAAAAGCCTGGATTATAACATGGAGAGGCACAGTGTGTCACATACAGCTAACAGGTCCAGTAGAATCAGAGTTGGAAAGCCACCCTGACCTAGGATTACCCTAATCGTGTTAGTGACCACTGGAAGAGCAGAGTCGGTGGTATGAGAGTAATGAATACCTGACTGAGAATGGTCAAGATAGCTGTTGGCTTCTACATTCTTATACGTTCTACTGCCGTGTATTGATAACTTTCTCCACAACAAAATGACTTGGATCATTTTATCCCCTAAGAAGACACAGTAATTCTGATTTTTCTCATTTTAAAGTCATCCAATGTAATACAATGTAACTGCTCTGACAGGCAGGTTTCAGCACTACACCTAATTATTAACGAAGTGACCAAATGAAATACGGGTACCTAAATACATGTATGATAGAGTTTTCTTAAAAACTGAAAAGTGTAACATCTAAATAAGTCGTAACTTAAGAGTGCGTAGGTTAATGGACTGTAAATATTCAAAGGGCTTTACCCAGTCTACACCTTTTCTTTGGTTTGGCGTCATGGTTAATGGAATAACAAAATATATACCTTCAGGGACCATACCCGCGGTTGACAAATTAAAATTAAAAAAGTAGTCACTTTTACAGATGCTTTGCTATCATTGTCAGGGTATGAAATATTTCTCAAAATGTAACAGCTTTTAGTTGCACCTTTTGCGCACAACTATTGTTGGAATATATTTACATGAGGGAGAATCCATCAGCCTTGACTGTAAATAAATCTAAACATGTTCTCATTCGATCTTAGCCTTTCCGAAAAATAACTTCATGTTAAAGCTGCAATTCCCTAGTGTAATGTTATCAGTGTCCGACGTTTTGAGTAGTCCGAATGTGACAGGGCATGGCTAGTGCAGTGTCAGATTATTTAAGTTTCCAGGCTGGCTTGTAAAACATGAATCTTGTACATAAGTAGACTACACCCTACAAGGCTCTGTGAAAACGACAAAAAGGCTTAAAAATTCAACGCTTCCTGACAGGAAGCCACTAAAGGGATTTGAGAACTGGACCTGTAGAGGTGCCAGATGGGAGATGACAGACAAAATGAGCAGCTGTTTTGAGGCTCACTTGGAGTTGCATCATTGTCTTTCTACAGTTGAGAGTAAGCAAACAGAAATTCTTTCTAAGCAAGTGAAAGATTCCAAAACAAGTACCACAAATAGCAGTAATTTGACATGCCCTGTTAAGCTTGTTATCTTGTAGAATATCAAGGTTCTTTGTATTTTTTTGGGGCAATGAGGTTTGCCCAATTTCATGTGCCACCAGCCGCACACTTAGATCTGAGTAGCTTTGCTGAATAATAGAATGTTAGTTTTCCCTTCATTAAGTTGAATACAGTTCTGTTTCCTCTAGGATGCCACAGCATTGAGGCAGTCACCAAACCTGGCTCTTGTTACTTCCAGGTTTTGTCCAATTATTGTCAACTGGGATTCATCAGCATGGGAAAACATCTCCAAACCAAAAGACCTGGCAACCTTAGCCAATGGTGCCACATATATATTAAAGAGGTTAGCACTCAGAGAGGATACCTCTGGAATCCCACACGTGTTGTAGATTACTCTTGATTTAAGAAAACTTTTTAGAATTGATCCCTCAGCCAGTCCAGGTCGTGTTCATGAACCCCCAATGTTGAAAAGCTTTTCCATCAGAACCATGTGCAAGAACGCAAAGAAAGCTGCAGAAAGTTTCAATAATATAATTGCAGCAGAATGTCTTTCATCTAGGCTGATCTTGATAGAATGAGTATCTACCCGAAGAGTGGTTTCTGTTTGTATCCTGCCCTAAAATCGGACTGAGCGAGGTTGATAATTGTAACTGTTGGAAGGGTCAGCTGTGTTTTTTTTCTTTTCAAACAAGGGACACATGAATTTGATTCCAGACTCTTGGCATCATGGCTGTTTGTAGTGAAACATTGAAAAGGTCAGTAAAATATAGTGAAAATAAAGACAAGAAAGAAGATAACAGATGAGTTGTGCACCGATCCTCAGGGAATGAGAGTTAAATGAGGGAATCAAATCCCAAATCTCCTCTAGAAAATTTAAGTCAAACATTCCCAGCTGACTAATGCATCCGGAGGGGGGAGGAGGTATTATGCTTCATTGTTTAGAGGCTCCATGAGAGTCAAAGTTCAAATACATTTTATTATCTTGAACATAGTGATGATAATGTACACAATTCAGAAGAGGTAGGTAGGGATAGCCTGCAAGAGTCCAGCTGTGTGAATTCTTGTAGGATATTAAAAATCTCTTTAGCACAAGACAAGACTTATGAATCCCATTGGCCAAGAAGTACCTGCATGCCTCCCTGAGGGTGTTTTTGCTGAATACTTAGGAAGTGTGTGTAAGTGAGTGTATCCTGAGGAGATTTGGAACTATGCAAGGCTCTCTCAAGTTTCTTACACCCTTGTTTCACTCTTTTAAGTTTATCATTATAACATTTAGCCTAATATTTACAAGGTATTGTTTTAAAAGATTTCAAAGAAGTGACAATGTCCAATCCATAGTAAGGAACCTATGATACATTGCAGCAGATCTGCAAAAATCTGTAATGTCAGCCAAATCCTGAAATTGCAAGCAGGTCCTCGATTGATATGATTAATTTTCTTTCATGGGTTAATAGTGAGTTGCTTCTCAACCAAAAAAGTATTGAAATAACCAGACAATAGGATTTCGAAATTAATAAGGAAATATTCTATCCAAATTTGTGGTATTGGATGATCTACCCCTACCCAGTCGGTGCTACTAAATATTAAGTTCAACATATTGCATACAACATGCGTAATGGCTGGCAGCATGCGTTAGACCGCAAACCTTTTGTACCTGTTTGACTATTTCTAGGTCTGCTATCAATTGAATACATTTACTGTCTTCTGTATTTTTCCCTTGGTAATTAAAATCATTAAGCAATACAAAATTGTTAGCCTGATTAATGTAAGAAGGAAGCAAATTTAACAACAATAAACTACATTCTTTCTTTGAACCAAGAGGGTAATAAATCAGAGCCCATTTTTAAAATGGAGCTGACCCACAATTTTACATTATCTAGGCTGCTTATCACCCACTGGGCTCTACAAAAGCCTTTAAAGAAGCTCTAACTAACACTGCATACATGTTAACATTAGAAGCAGCCAATGTTAGCATTATTGGGGACATTAACCACACCTGGAATGCCAAGAGTCCCAGGAGACTTCCTGGAAGATATGGCTGCCTGCCAGCTAAAGCAGTTGGTTGGAGGACCGACACATATAGTGGGCCACCTTCTTGTCCCCGTATTTTCTAATCTCCGGACTATTAAGGATAACCCCCCCCTTCCGATGCTTAGGATGGACCATTCACTCATATCTAAGGGATTTTGCTTAGAAAGCCCATCCACTGCAACTCCTTTGCTCGCCTTCAGTGAGGCTCACGCGGCACAATTTGGACCCAACTATTTTTTCAGCCAGTGGATGGGGATGGGTTAATAATGCACTAGATTGCTACATCCCGGAAAAAATTATCCAGGCCAAGCGTACCCAAATCACGCATGGTACAACTAGTCTCTTACAATTGAAAAAAAATGTAAAATTCTAGAACAAACCTAGAAAAGTTCCTGCGATCTCACAGCAAAAACTATCTATAGGAACACAGTTAAAGTGTTCTATAAACTGGTCCGGAAGACTAAGCCAATGTTCTATGCTAACTTGATTACTATGAGCAGCAATCCAACCAAAGCTATCTTTGCCCTTATGAAAGAAATGGTAAAACCCCTCTCTGCTGCCAATAACACTATATCCTCCAATTTGCAATGCAAGACACTGGCTAAATTTTTTATTAGCAAGGTGGAACGCATTGCCAGCGCATTTTGTCTGGGGAAGGCTTCCTTCGATCTTCAGAGGAATCCACTTTTGGTCCCTATGCCTCACTCCCTCTAGCACCTTCTGCCCATGTCCCCTAAAGACATGGAGGCCCTGTCGGCCACGGAAAAATCAGGCTCCCCTAATGACCCTTTAAAATCTGATCTCTTTAGAAAATTCCACGACTGCCTTATATCAGGGGACCGGGAGCTGATTACCAGGTCATTATCAGCAGCAGTAATCCCTAAATCCTGGAAACATGGCAAAGTTATCCCCATTAAAAAAGTCAATGCTGGATACGTCACTGCCTGAAAACGTTCGTCCAATATCTCTGCTACTCCCACCTTGCTAAAATCATGGTGTCCTATGTCGACTCCATCTTGAATTAATACCTGGGAGCTAATTAGATTCTAGATCGGTTACAAAATGGCTTCTGGCCTAGACATAGCACTGAATCGGCAATACTTGCAGTTACAGAGCAGATACGGTCTGCCTTGGATGAGGAGAGAACATTTGCACTGACCCGGCTGGAACTTAGTGCCGCATTCGACATGGTCTCCCACAAGATTCTGTTACATTGGCTGGAGAGGATCGGGATCAACTGCAAGGCCCTGGTCTGGTTTGTGTCTTTTTTGAGCGATCGGTCTTTCTAGGTCTCTGCTCCTCCTTTTTCCTCCAATGTCCATTCTCTCGGCTGTGGTATTCCTCAGGGGTCTGCCCTGAGCCCCACTCTATTTAATATTTCTGTCCGCCCCCTGGGCCTTCTAGCCAAAACCGGAACAAGACCATGGTATCATACGCCGATGATACCAAATTGGTGTTTACATTTCCCAACAACTCTAAGCAAGATCAGGCAAAATTCCAAGGCAACCTTATGGCCATCTCTGAATGAATAGCAGACAAGTACTTGCAATTGAATTCCATCAAGTCAGAAGTGCTTTTGGTTGGACGAGATACCCATCTATGGGGAAATTAATGGTTGCCTATGGCCCTTGGAAATCCACCCCAGCCGAAAAACGTGGTTATGAATTTGAGAGTTCTGGTGGACAGCACCCTCTCATTTGAGGGAAATGCTAAGACTGTGGCAGGGCACCTGCTTTGGTCATTTGCGTGGCCTGAAATGCATTTTGGGATTCTTTGATGCACCCACCGACTGATGATCATCCATTCCACCGTGGTGTCACAAAGGGACTACTGTAACGGGCTACGACTTGGCGCAATCAAGGCTGTAATCAAAAGACTTTAACAGGCACAGAACGTGGCTGCCCACATGTTCTTTGCACTACCTCAGTATTGCATGCCTCTGACCTTCTTCGACAGCTTCAATGGATGTCTATAGAACAGAGAGTCCCCTTTAAGACGCTATGCACTACACACAAGATCTTGCATGGCGTGTGCAGGACAAGAGCAAGGGGGCACTCATTCAGGGCATTGGCACCTGCCCTTTGGATTTCCATTCATTTTGCTGCCTGTAGCATGCAATACCATTGGGCTTTCAGAGAAAAGATTAAGATGTGGCTTTTCTCCAAACTTTAGCCTAACTTCCTCATTGTCCGTTTTTATTAGATTTAGCGCTGGGACGCCCCATTGCTGGGGCAGCCATGTGCTTTATAAAAGCAGATAACATAACATAACATTCCTGGTGTTATACAGGCGGGTTTCTAATCTGAAAACATTGCCACCTAATAATGGGAACATTAATAACATTAGATAAAATAATCACAACCTCGCCTACACCCTTGTCTTCCCTATCCAGTATAAATACATTGTGGTGAGCAGGAATGCAATAAATCATTGGCGGCTGGCATTATCAGGGAGGGGTTGGGTAGGGGGTCATGCCGCTCAAATAAAATTAAAAAATATAAAAATAAACTGGCGCACATGCAATAATAAACTGAAAATATTTTAAAAATAAACTTACCTTGTGACAGGACCTCCTGATCTGGATCTTTCACAACTGCTGCACGCCCACCACCAGGAAACTCCCTAGGCCAATCCTGGAGCTGCTCATATGCTTGGAGAGGGTGGTCTCATGCCGGGCTCCCTAGCACCCTCGAAGCCTGCACTTACTTTAACCCTGCTGTCATAAGTCAGCTGGGTTAGAAGTTTAAAAGTGCACATGTCTAGTGGTCATCTCAAGACAGCTGGCCAAAGGGACATGTGCACTTTAAAAAGTGCACATACTGTCCACCCTCCTCCTTGCTGCTGTCATTTAGCAGTGGCCCGTCCCGTCCTGATGCTTGGTTCTGGATGGGAGGGTGAAAAATAAAATGATAATGAATTTCCATTTTATGTTTCATCTCAGGCTTTTTGGGGATTTTTAAGTGGTGTGACGAGCCTCCGCTCAAGGTGAGGGGCTGCCCCTGCAATAGATATATCAGGTAGGGCAGCAGTATGAAGCCAAGTCTTGGGGCCCCATTAGGATCTCGGGCGGATCGCCACCGCTCCCATGGAGGTGGCGATCCGCCTGAGATCCAACACCGCCCGCCACCCTTTTCCCCCCGCCATATTACTATGGCGGGGGGGGCCACGGGGGACAGAAAGACCGCCTGCCGCTTTTCTGCCCGCTCGACAAGACGACCGGGTGGCATGCGGGAATAGCTTGCGGGGGCCCGCTGTGGGCCCCCCAGGAACTCTGGGGGGTTGGGGGTGCACATGGGTGGTACCTACGGTACCCCCTGCAGTTCCATGCACAACATGGCAGACACTGTGCGGTGTGTGCCATGTTCATGGAAGTGCACAATATACCTTCCTGGCATTGTGGCGGGCTGTGCTGAGTGCACCGCCTACAACAATGTCAGGAATGCAGGATACGCCCACCACTGTGGTGGGCGCATTCTAATGGCCCCATGGGACCCCCACCCTTATGGCAGGCGGTCCCTTTTCACGAACGGATCCGCCTGCCATCCTAATGACCCACTTTGTGTTAAAACAAATGGCCGGGTTGCGAGAAATCAGGAGATACCAAATTTCCATAGGATGTTTGGGCAGGGAGCAAGCATCAAAATAAAAACATGTAAGGGTCCTCTCTACTCCCACAGAAAGGTTTCAAATGACCCTCCTTGCCCTGAGCTCATGATTAATGGACTTTAGTTCCCCCTCTCGCTTATACACCCAAAATAATGGTGGATATACCATGCAGGTAAATTGGCACCAATGACAGGTAAAAGGCCACCATAGTCTTTGGTGAGTGCAAGAAACATTGTCCTGTCCTAGAAGTGAAAGGAAAAGACACCCTCCTTAAGCAAGTGGTGTTCTTTTTTTGAGTAGCTCAGCCTTGCTTCATGTCCTCGTTACTATTGTCATAATATTTTTTCTGCAGCAAGGCATACCTTCCTTCACATAAACTATTCTTATACGATTATTCCCCTATGTGTGCGTTATGCAGAATGCAGCACACATACAAAGAGAAAGTAATAAGGAGAAATAGCGTTATTTCTCATCATTAGGCCAGCCTCGGGAAGTGCATCATTCGGGCGCAAACTTATGTTTAGTGACTTTAGTAAATATGGGTTTGTGTCAAAATACATAAGAGGATGCACAGAAAATCTCATGCTTTGCACATGTAATGCCTCTCTGGTGCAAGATAACTCAAGCCAAGCTATTTGAATTGGTTATTGTGTAAATTGAGCATTGTGTGGCTTTGTAAGTCCCAAAATAGATATTGCGTTGGGACCACACCAAAATATTGTAACAACCCCTATCCAAAATCCGAATAGATCTGGGCCTTATCTTTTATTTTGCCTCCTGTGTTGCTGAAAGTGTGTGTTGCACCTTGAGTTCAAAATGTCCCTAAATTGTCTTAGGCCAATTTTCTCGCTTGTCCCTCTCTCCTTCTGACTTTCCTTTTTTACAGGCTGCCTCATTTGTATTGGATATTGGTAATGATTATGTGGGAGACTGGAAATCCCCATACCCTGATGAAGCAGATAAACTGATGATTCCCTTAGTTGACACATACAACCGATTTTATAGGCTGCCTAAAATATGGTATAGATCTTGTTACATGAGAATAGTCTTTCCCAAAATGGATCATGTGGGTCAATCTGATGACACCAACTAAGCCTTTCACAGGACAAACAAGAGAGGTGCAAGTGCATGAGAGACAGTTGGAGATATTTTTGGAACCATTATGGCATCTGTTGGAGTGATATTAAATGCTCAGAAAATCTGAAAACTGCCTGCTGTTTTAGATAACTGTCAACTGTTACTGCTGGAAGATTTCTAGCATTAGATACTGAAATGGTTGCCATGAGATCTATGGTTCTTCAAAATTGTCTTGCTTTAGATGTCCTTCTTACAGAGGAAGGCAGAGTCTGTTGAATGCTAAAAGTACAACATTGTTGCACATGTATTCCAGACTAGAGTAAAGACTTGAAAGGGTATATTAGGAACTTTACACACCTTGGAAAACACTTGAATGATTTTAAAGTTTTAAGGATTGCAAAATTGAGAATTGGATTATTGGGAAAAATAGTTGTCCTCTTCAATGTCATTAGGCATTTTAAAACTAAAAGAGAAACTATAGAAAATAAAAAGGAAAAGAGCTGAAATAGAATTGGACAATAGACAATGTCGGTACTTTGATGAAATGAAGGCTTTGGAAAACTCTAAATTAAAAATGATGAAGACTACAGAATTGTAATGTGTGACATCAGAAGTGAATTTTGTGATGGCTTAATTCACCATTTAATGGGGGATTGATGAAGCAGATAAACTGCTGAGTCCCTTAATTGACACATACAACTGTTTTTTGACACCTTTGAGAGAACATGACACACGTACACAAACTGTGCTAACTATATGTTGAAGAAATTGAGAAACAACATTGAGAACATTTAGTTACTGCATAGTAGATGAAAGCACATAACGAATAATATAGGTTCATCTTTTCCTAAATCGCATTGGTGTTTTCTTTTCATGTGTAATAGAAATGAAAATGTAATGACACATATTTCTGAGATTTTATTACCCATCCCCTTTAAATAATGAAATATGTGAAGAACTAATTAAACTTAACATGGCATAGAAATATTTTCAAAATTGTGAAGAGCTCATGTTTAAGCTCTATCTTTCCTTGCATGAAAAATCTGCACCAACTGAGAAAAAAGAAACAGGTGCTGCACGTTTATACTAATCCTACATGCTCTGAAACTTTCAGAGAATAATCTTTACATATGTACTAATGAGAATTACCAGAAACTAAATTTGTAATTCATGGGGTGTGTTATTGTATATGTTGATACTTTGAAAATGATGAAGACTACAGAATTGTAATGTGTGACATCAGAAGTGAATTTTGTGATGGCTTAATTCACCATTTAATGGGGGATTGATGAAGCAGATAAACTGCTGAGTCCCTTAATTGACACATACAACTGTTTTTTGACACCTTTGAGAGAACATGACACACGTACACAAACTGTGCTAACTATATGTTGAAGAAATTGAGAAACAACATTGAGAACATTTAGTTACTGCATAGTAGATGAAAGCACATAACGAATAATATAGGTTCATCTTTTCCTACTTTGAAAATGTGGTAATATGCTATAGTTACACTTGCAATATACAATGAAATGAACATGTTTTCTAAGAGAAATTAAGCCGAAACAATTCAGTGAATGTCATTTTTCTTTAAGAAAATTTATATTTCAATACTTTATATTTTGCTTATATTTGCCTAAACTCAGTGAAGGCCTGCATGCTTTCACTTATTTTTCCCTATTGCCCGACTTTGTTATCATGGGAAAAGGTTCGGACATTACAAAGTGAATTAAAACTAGGTTTTCTTCTGAGCATTCAGACTCGCGCTATTCTAAAACA
Source organism: Lissotriton vulgaris (assembly GCF_964263255.1). Lineage (NCBI taxonomy): Eukaryota > Metazoa > Chordata > Amphibia > Caudata > Salamandridae > Lissotriton > Lissotriton vulgaris. The sequence goes on from NC_141687.1 coordinate 1,488,002,646, forward strand.
GCTTTCCCTATAGGGAAAGAACTTTGAGCTGATATGATTCACACCCTTTGCTGAACTCTCTGAAAGCTTTGATAATTGATGCCCCACAAGAACTAAACATGATTATCTTGCACTCCTAAAATAAATGCCTGTTATTGATATATTTACCCTTCTTAAATTTACTGATAAAATCTATCCATTCTTAACCTGTTTCATCTCCAATAATTGATTGCGCATTCCGTTTGAGCCTTAAGGAGAGATGGAAACTCGATTAAGAGATCTCTAGTCAACAGATTCTAATGCCGCCTGAACTTTTGCAAATTGACCTGAGGCCGTGTTGGGAAGGGCCTGTTTGATTCTGCTGGGGTAACTTCAATTCCTGTCGGACACAGCTCCTGCCAATGCGCATTTAACTGCGATGCTGTCCCGCAGCACGGGACACCCGTGTGGAGGTGTACAGTCTGCGCCCAGGTGAATCCAGGCCAAGGCTGGGCCCATTCATGCCAGTCATCGCCCAGAGGAGGCTAGGCCACCCCTGTTAGCCTGGGCTTTGAGGTCTAAGGTCTTGGATATGGCCAAGAGGAAAATAAATCCTGTTGAACCGGGAGGGGAGATTATATCCACCCTGGACTCATTCCTGATAAGGAGATCCCTAGTGAGACCAGTTATATTGGACCCAAATGTAGTCTGGTAATAAAATCCCCCAGAAAACAGAACAGGGGGACAACCAAATAGGGACTAATAATAGCAGTAACACCGACCCAAAAGCTCCCAATCTGCGCAAAAATACAGTGATGAACCCAGTGCGAAGGGACATTACAAATATAACTGTTACACTAGCAGAACCCCATACCCCCTTTAGAGGACGTTATATTGCAAACACTAGACCAAATTGTACTCACTGTGCTACAGCCAATCACAGACAGGCTATGTAAGATAAAAGAAGCTCTTCAGATCCTCCTGAAAAATAATCAAAGGTATGCCCAACCAGTCTCACAACGGTTACCTGATGGGGACACTGGCCCTCGCATTCCTCAAAATGTCCTACAGAGGAGCCCTGAGGACATAGCCTGCACACGGATGTTGCCGCCCAGAGACCAACAGCCATATTCATGAACCTGAATTGCGCTCGCAAATGGCCAGATTCTGAGAATCTGGCCGTTTGCAAGTGCGATTTTTGCATTTGGGATTCATCATCCCAAATGCAAAAATCGCTATTTGCGAACTCGCATATTTGCGAGGAATTGGATTTAAGGAATCTCTAATAGAGATTCCTTAAATGCAATTCATCACCCTATTACAAATTGCGAATTCGCAATATTTGGTCGCAATTTACCACGAAATCTGACTTCGTGGTAAATTGCGATAAACGAGTAAAAAGCACTTTTGTGCATTTTTTACTTTTGCATGTTGCACACACACATGTCCTCTGGACATGTGTGTGCGCAACACCTGTTCAAATGTACATTTGCGGGGTGCTACAGGGTGTCCTTTGGACACCCCTGGCACCCTTCAAATCGCAATCTTATTTGCGATTAGAAAATTGCTATTCGCAAATAAGGAATACTCCCCATTCATTCCTATGGGCCTTTTGGCCCATAGGAATGAATGAGGAGTTTTTCCTTATTTGCGATTAGCAATTTGCTAATCGCAAATAAGGAATCAGTAGGAATCGCAATAATTTTTGCTACTCCTACATGAATCCCGTTTTGCGAGTCCTTAATAGCGAATCGCTATAATTCGCTATTAGGGCCTCGCAAAACGGGAGATTGATGAATATGGCTGCAAGACAGACCGCAGTCAGTCAATCCTACTTTGAATTGGCAACATAAATGCGACTCTAATCACCATACTGCACATTCGTCCTCCATGCCAGGAGCGGGGAGATAGGGACGGGAGGGGCTTGGATCTAGCTTTGAGGAGTCAAGAAGAACCATCAGAGGTAGTAACACACACACAACTACGGACAGTTCTACAGCTTTAGAAAGAGCAAAGACCACATCGCAAGGTGAATACTTGGACTTACAACCGGCAGCATGTCAATACGTCATTATTTTAGCCAATATGTCCGAACGTAAACAGCATCAGTATGAGTCAACAACACAGCTGATTTACAAGGCCCTGCACTGGCTCTCTAAATTTAGCATGGGGGATCTTAGGCTTTATGATCATATCATAATGGCTAGTGGGGTAAAATTGGGTGAGTCATGACCTAAATCTAATAGGAAGGACTGTATGGTTATAAATTTTATTAACCGTAGGTTGGTGGAGTATCTTTTGAATGTACTGGCAAATGCCCCTCGATCTGAATCCCAGATCTTTGAACTACCACTTGTTTGTTTTTACAACCATCAGGGCATACCAATAGCCCTGAATCAACATTTTGACAATTGGCTAGTAGTCCCAAAGAAAAACAGATATGAGCCACTAACTGAACTTGAATCCTTTGATTGATTCTCTACCCAAACTGAGCCGCAGGTCCCTAATATTGTACTTTCTAGTATTATAACTCTCACCCCAGGCCCACAGCTGTACAATCTAAAATACATCTTGTGGAATGTAGCGGGATATAGGAAGGAAACACAGGATCACAAATGTCTATGACTTGTATCAACTTACGATATCTTGTGTCTACAAGAAACATGGGAACTTAAAACGATTAGTATAGATGGTTTTAGCACCTACCAGACCCCTGCAGTACTGTCCATAGCAGGGCATGCAAGAGGGGGGCTTGTTACTTTAATAGCATGTAAAAGTGGGGTCAAGGTAAAAAAGTTCAAAAATATATCACCAACCTACCACATCCTTCTTTGTAAAGGTCGGAATGGAAGGGATTGGCTATTAATCAACCTGTTTAATAATGACATGGCTGGGGTGATAGAATCAATTGAGAACGACATAGACCATCTACAGGAATACCATCATGTTTCCTTAGATATTTTATGGATGGGGGATTTTAACACCCATACGTGTAATAGGATAGAGCTTCCTATTTGTTGCATGATGGACAAACAAGGGAAACCGATTTGTCACTTCATCCATAAATGTTACGGCACTGCATTAAGCAGACTATTAGTTATCCATAACTTTGAGATAATAAATGCAGTAGATGCTTGTACAGGCCATTAAGATCATACATTTTTTGCTCTGTCCTATAATACAACGCTCTACTTTATTTTGGCCTCTGAATATATAAGATCACTGGAACCCAATAAGGTAGTTGTAATGGAATATCGTGTGCTGCTGGAGGGACACCGTCTGGCCAAGCGGTGTGAGAGTGAACAGTATCGGAAGTGGCCCTCCCGCCTAGGGAGAGAACATCGCTTGCATGTTCTTTTTGATTAAATTTCTTACCAGACACACGGAATCTTTCATCAGTAGTCACGGGGATCCACGCATTCTCAAATTGATTCACTAGGGCCAGGTTGCACTACTCCGCATGCACTTTCTTTTTCTCACTTGGTCTAATGTTCCACTTGGCTTGTTTCTACTCCACCCCAGTTTTCCGCTATATGCACTTTGTATCAGTTATACTGGCAATGACAATGTAACAAAAGGATTATAGTTTGTATCTTTCTGTTTTTTGTTGTAGAGTAATCCCCTGACGATGGGCCTCGCCCGAAATGCATTGGGTTGTGTGATAACGAACACACCTTAAATCATTTACTTATCCATTGGATTACAATTGTTTATATGTGTTGAATAACATCATGTATAATCAAGAAATTTTGGAATAAACCTCCAAAGGATGAACTTTCTCGTTTCTAACATTGATTCATTGAACTAGACCTTGTTTGGTCCCCTCTTGAAGTTGTGCGCAGGGGTGTTCTCTCCCTAGGCGGGAGGGCCACTTCCGATACTGTTCATTTATAAAACAGAAATAGAGAATAGACTGAGGGCTTTAGAAGAAGAGGCATGGGACAAACTAATAAAAGCAGCTACCTTAAAAATAGTAGGGACTTCTGACTCGTCTTTAATCAATTCCCATTCCTTAAAGACGAGTCAGACCCCTCTTTAGATCAGCATGTGACAGAGGATGATTGGGTGAGCTATTTTACTGGGGTATTTGGTATAGAAGGAGAGGGACCCGTAGCCAGATTGCATTGAAAGATTCACCCAAAGGGATCTATTACTCTGGATGAAAAGAAAATAGCACTGAGCTACTGCAAAAGTTTCCGGGCAGCTGGGCTGATGGGGTACCAATAGACCTCTTTTTAATGAATCAGGAGCTCTGGGCCCCGCTACTCACTAATGTCTTCAACACCGTATCTAAAACACATGCCCCCCTTTCCTGCAAAAAGTCTGTGATTATACCGTTCTATAAAAAGCAGACTAAGCGTTTGCGAAACGTTATCGCTCAATATTTCTGTTAGATAGTGCAGCACAATTAATGGGCCATCATATGTTAAATAGGCTGGAGGATTGGGCTGAGGAAAACGAGATATTAATTCAAACTCAGTACGGTTTTAGAAAGAATAAAGGGACAGTGGATCAGTGCCTCAATTTAAATTTCTAATTGCCAAATATACAATCAATCAATCAATCATGGACATTTGTATAGCGCGCTACTCACCCGGTAGGGTCTCAAGGCGCTGGGGGGGAGTGGTCCGCTACTGCTCGAAGAGCCAGGTCTTGAGGAGCTTCCTGAATGAAAGGTGAGTCGAAGGTGGATGGGGAGGGAGTTCCATGTCTTGGCCGCCAGGTAGGAGAAGGATCTTCCCCCGGCGGTGGCTCTGCGGATGCGTGGTACGGCGGTGAGGGCGAGGCTGGTCGATCGTAGCTGGCAGGTGGGTGCGTAAAAGGTCAGGCGGTTGTTGAGGTACTTGGGGCCCAGGTCGTGGAGGACCTTTTGCGCGTGGGTGAGGAGCCTGAAAGTGATCCTACTGCTGACGGGGAGCCAGTGCAGGTCTCTCAGGTGGCCGGAGATGTGGCTGTGTCGGGGGACGTCCAGGACCAGTCGTGCGGAGGCATTCTGGATGCGCTGGAGTCTTTTCTGAAGTTTGGCTCTGGTTCCGGCGTAGACGGTATTTCCGTAGTCCAGTCGGCTGCTGACAAGTGCCTGGGTAACCGTCTTCCTGGTTTCGGTGGGGATCCATCGGAAGATCCTACGGAGCATGTGCAGGGTGTGAAGCATGATGATGATACAGAGTTGACTTGTCTGGTCATTGAGAGGGAGGAGTCCAAGATGAAGCCCAGGTTGCATGCCTAGTCCCTTGGCTTGGGAGTGGTGCCCAGGGCAGGGGGCCACCAGGAGTCGTCCCAGGCGGAGGGTGATGATCCCAGGATGAGGACTTCCGTCTTGTCTGAGTTCAGTTTCAGGCGGCTGTTCTTCATCCACTCGACGACGTCTTTCATCCCTTCGTGTAGGCTGGTTCTGGAGGTGGCAGGGTCATTGGTGAGGGATAGGATCAGCTGGGTGTCATCGGCGTAGGAGATGATGTTGAGGTTGTCTATATCTACATGAGCAAGAGGGCTCATATAAATGTTGAAGAGGTTTGGGCTGAGTGATGATCTTTGTGGTACGCCGCAGAAGACTTCGGTGGCCTCGGATCTGATCGGGGGAGGCGGACTCTCTGGGTTCTTCTGGCGAGGAACGAGATGATCCACTCTAGTGCTTTCTCTTGGACTCCGATGTTGCTGAGGCGCTGCACTAGGGTGCGGTGGCAGACAGTGTTGAATGCTGCATAGAGGTCTAGGAGGATGAGGGCCGCTGTTTACCCGTTGTCGTGCAGGGATCTGATGTCGTCAGTGGCTGCGATGAGGGCGGTCTCGGTGCTTTGGTTGGCTCGAAAACCGGACTGCGAGGGGTCGAGGGATTCGTTCGTCTCAAGGAAGGCGGCAAGCTATCTGTTGACGTCTTCTCGATGACTTTGGCAGGAAAAGGGAGGAGCGAGATGGGGTGGTAGTTCTTGAAGTCGGTGGGGTCTGCAGTTGGTTTCTTCAGGAGGGCGCTGAGCTCGGCGTGCTTCCAGGTCTCCGAGAAGGTGGCGGTGTTGAAGGAGGTGTTGATGATGTCCCGGAGTTGGGGTGCGATGATGGAGTCGGCCTTGTTGAAGACGTGGTGGGGGCAGGGGTCAGTTGGTGATCCGGAGTGGATGGTGTTCATCGTGTGGGTGGTGTCTTCGACGCTGATCGGGGTCCAGGAGCGGAAGGTGGTGGTGGGGGGCGTTGGTTCAGTGGTTGGGTGCGAGGTAGATGCGCCGAAGCTGTTGTGTATATCGGTGATCTTGCGGTGGAAAAACGAGGCGAGTGAGTTGCAGAGGTCTTGCGAGGGGGTGATGTTGTTGTTTCCGGCGCTGGGGTTGGAGAACTCTTTGACGATGCTGAAGAGTTCCTTGCTGTTGTGGGCGTTGTTGTCTAGTCAATCTGTGAATGCTGTCTTCTTGGTGGTGCGGATCAGCTGGTGGTGTTTGCGGGTGGCATGCTTGAGGGTAGTCATGTTGTCTGTGGTCTGGTCGTGGCGCCAGGCTTCCTCGAGGGTGCAGCAGTTCTTCTTGGAGTTCTTGAGTTCATCGGTGAACCAGGAGGCTTTCTTGCTGCCGGGTCTGCTGGGAGGGTTCTTCAGTGGTACGAGGTCATTTGCGCAGTTGGCGAGCCACTGTGTGAGGTTGCTGGCTACTTCGTTGGGGTCCGTTGTGCTGCCTGGAGGGTTCTGGCGGAGGAAGGTGATGAGCTGCTCGGTGGTGATCTTGCTCCAGTTTCTGCGAGGAATCTGTTGCGGTTGGTGGTGGGTCGTTGTTCTTCTGAAGCTGAAGTGGATGCAGCTGTGGTCAGTCTGGTGGAGTGGCTGAAGGAGATGTGCTTGCTGGAGGAGTAGACGGGGTCAAGCGTGTGGCCGGCATAGTGGGTGGGGGTGTTCACCAGTTGCTTGAGTCTGAGGTTGGCGAGGTTGTCCAGTAGGGTGGTGGTGTTGCTGCCCTTGTTGTTCTCCAGGTGGAAGTTGGGGTCCCACTAGGAGGATGTAGTCGGCGGAGGGGAGTGCGTACGGGCTGATGAAGTCTGCGATGTCTTCTCTGAATTGTGTGCATGGTCCCGGGGGTCTGTAGATGAGGGTGCCTCTGAGGGTGGTCTTGGGATCGGTGTGTATCTGGAAGTGGAGGTGTTCGTGGCGGTGAAGGTGTCGTCGGGGTTGGTCATAATGTGGATGGTGTTCTTGTGTACGATGGCAATGCCTTCCCCAGTCTGGTTGATGCGGTCCTTCCGGGTGATCTTGTATCCGTCCGGGATGGCTATGGCGATGTCAGGCGCTGAGGAGGCGTTCATCCAGGTTTCTGTAAGAAAGGCGACGTCTGGTGATGTTGTGTCAAGCAGGTTCCAGAGTTCGACGGCGTGACTGTGAACGGAGCGGGTGTTGAGCAGGATGCACTTGAGGTGGTTGCTGCTCTGCTTGTTGGGTGCGGCGCAGGTCTGGATGCAGGTGAACTTGCAGGCTTGGCGGGTGAAGGGTCCGTGGGTTCATTTTGGGGTGGCTCGGCAGCAGGCGGGGTTCCAGTCAGGTTTGAGTGCGTTGAGGGTGGCGGCGTCGTAGGTTCGTCGCGTGGGCTGGCATCCTCGGGAACCAGGGGTCCTGGCGCTGGGCGTGGTCCAGACGCGGACGGGCGCAGACGGGCTTGCCTTTGGCACGCCTTCCGCGGGCAATTGGCGCACCTGCTGCATGTGAACACTGCGCATACACGCGCACTCCCCCATAAATGGCCAAGTGGGAGGGAGGAGCAGCTGGGGGCAGGAGCGGGGCGGCAAAAGGAGGTACAGAAGAGAAAAGGGGTGGGGTCACAGGGGCTCAGTGGTGAGGAGTGGGGGGAGAGAAGAGAGCAAAAAAGCGGGCGAGGGAGCAGGTACACAGGACAGAGAACGGGCAGGACAGTGGGCACAGAGACAGAATAAAAAACAGAATACAACAAAATACAGTGCTTGGCAGCAGAATATGATACTCAGCAACAAAATACAATACTTAGCAGGGATGGCGCAAAACACAGGGACGAAAAATCGGCACAGGAAACAACCAAGAGCTCAGCTGCGGGCAGCGGCAAAACTCGAGGCAGCAGCTGGGGTAGCCTGGCACACTCCTGGGGAGTCACGTGGTGTGTGGAGCGACCGGCCCTGAGCAGGGTAAAGGGTCACAGCAGCTAAAAAAGGCCATCTTCACATGGCTTTTATGGACCTGTTGGCCGCTTTGACCGAGTAGCCCATATGATGCTATGGATAATATGGGCAAAGACAAAACAATAATTTATTGTATCCAGGAGTTGTTCTTCTGTGCTGTGGCCTGAGTGGATTTGGGGAGAAAGGGGGAGTGTTCCAGACCCTACCACCTAGCTTCGCATTGTCAGGCAGGGGTGCTTACTTGCGCCCTTTTTATTCAGCCTCTATACCAGAGGTCTTCAAACTTTTGTAGGTTGAGCCCCCCCAGCCCAATTGTTTTAGCTGTTGGGCCCCCCCAACACCTGACATAAATTTCTGGAATCTGGTACACTACATAATTGACCGCCGCGCGCATATCCTGGGCCATATCCAGCAAATAATGTTCAACATAATAGGAGTGTTTAGTTAAGTGCAGGTTTGTGAGTGGGTGTGCTGAAGTGACAGATAATTACATAGCTCAAACCACCATTTTCCTAGATAAAATGTGCGCATATTGTTTTTACTAGGATGTTTTGTTTTACACATGACATTGATTGATAACATCACCAACATAAATGTGACGGGTGTGCCTGTTTTTCACCACAGATGGTCAATCTGTGGATGGATTTTGGTACTGCCATCCTCAGGTTGAGCTCCACATCCAGGGGCAGATTTACAAGGAAGTGTCGCTGCGTCGCAGCGCACGCCCTTTGGCTGCACCACGCTGCAGCACTTCCAAAGCACAGGGATGCAACATATTTACAAGAATATGATGCTTCTCTGTGCTTCCCCCTGTGCTGGCACACAAAGTGCAGCCATGCGCTGGCGTAGGCATCCTTGCACCCGGTGCAAGGATGCCTGGGTCGTGGGGAGATTGCTTTTGTGCAGGAAGGGGCACCTTGGAGCTTGAACGTGCAGGTGAAGAGGAGATTGAGTCCAGCCGACCGAAGAGTTCGGGAGGGAGTATATCGATGGAGCAGGGCACCAATGAATGATGAACCTTGATTGGTGAGGGCTAGGTACGTGGTGCAGCCAACTTTGAAGAGACTGCGCTGAACTACTGGGAGCCAGTGTAGGCTTTTCAGAAGCGGTTTCACAGAACAAGACTTAGGCTGCCGGAAGATCAGTCTGGCAGCCTGGTTTTGGGTGAGTTGGAGTTGGTGGGACTGGTAGAGGGGGATCCCGATGTAAAGGGAATTTGCATAGTCAATGCGGGACACTACTAAGCCCAGTACGATGTGAACCAGGGCGTCATGGGTAAGGAATCTGCTGATCTTCCTGATGCGGCGCAGATGGAAAAAGCAAGAAGACATCACAGATTTGATTTGGAGTTTCATAGACAGATCATTACTGATGGTAACGTCAAGACTCTTAACCGAGCTTGCTGGACAGGGACCTCCGCCCAGCGAGTGCGGCCAGAAGTTGGGATTCCATGGATTGTTTGGAGGACCAGTGAGCACCAACTCAGTCTTGTCTGGATTGAGTTTAAGCTGATTAGCATTCATCCAGCTGCTGATGAAATTGATACTTGATACTTGTATAGCGCACTACTCACCCGCAAGGGTCTCAAGGCGCTTTTTACAAATACCGCTGTGGAACCCGTCCTGGCTTTCCCTGTGGGGCGTCCACTCCTGGGCACCCCCAGGGTGAAGGCCAGGCATCCTTAGCGTTGTGGGGGCCGTTGTGGAGATTAAGCAAGCTATTGCCCAGAGTTGCAGAGTGGGACTCCATGATTAGAATAGGCACCGAGGCGAAAATGATCAGGTCTGTGGAATTTTGAGCCCAAGACCCGCCAGGGCGGGGAATTGAACCCTGGTCCCGGGCCAGACCTCTGCATCAGGGTCTGCCGCTCTAACCATTGAGCCACACTTCTCCATTTGAGCCACACTTCTCCACCAATGAACACCATTGTGCTCTGAAAGTGCTCTATTGAGGAAGGGGAAGAGCCAAAATTGAAGATGAGCTGCATGTCATCTGCATAATTGAAAATGACCACTGGTTTCTCCCTAGGTTTAGCAATAAGTGGAAGGATATAAAGATTAAATAATAAGGGGGAAAGGGAAGAGCCCTGGGGGACCCCACAAGTCAGGTCCTTCGCCTCGGACATGAAAGAGCCAAGACGAACTGCTTGCTTGCGGTCTTGCAAAAATGAGGTAAGCCACCTGAGCGGGGTTCCCCTGATGCCGGCGTTCTCGATCCACTGAATAAGGATGGAATGATCAACGGTATCGAATGCCGCCCACAAATGAAGGAGCACCAGGGCCTGGGAGATGTTCTGGTCCGCTCCCTTCCTGAGTTCATCATGGACTGCTATCATAACCGACTCGGTGGAGTGCTGAGGTCTGAATCCTGCCTGGTACTGGTCCAGACACCCAGAGTTTTTGATGAATCAGTCAAGACAGCTGGAAACGTGGGCCTCCAGCAGTTTGCCCAGAAATGTCAGAAGGGATATCGGCCGAAAGTTACTGAGGGTGGTCGGGTCCATCCCTGGTTTTTTCAAAGTAGGTGTGACAATGGCCGATTTGAAGGAGCTGGGAACTATACCCTGGCTGAGGGAGTTGTTAAGCAAGGCAAGGGGGACCTCAGGGAAGTCGAGAAAGACCTTCCGAGCAACATGAGCTGGGCAACTGTCTAAGGGAGAGCCGGAGCGGGCTCTACAGAGGAGTGAGGCGAACGTGTCAGTGGTAACCGGGGGAAAGTTCAACAGTGAAAGGGGGTTAATTAGATGCATGCTGTAGAATGCAGCACGCATTGAAAGAGGGAAAAAGGAGGAAAATAAAAACATTTCTCCTCGTTGCGCCTCGCTAAGCCACCTCTAGGGTGGCGTAGCATTCAGACGCATTTCCAGTTTGCGACAGTTTACAAGTAGAGTAAGAGGAGTGACTGCAGGGTGAGCGAGGTGACCATAAGAATTTGGGTGCAGATATAAGTGCAGAGTGGGACAAATTAATGTATGATTAGTGGTGGGCTTATTTGAGTGAGATTACAGATTGAGCAGTGAGGGGGACAGGTGAGTGACGTGTCACTTGAGCGCAGGTTGAGTAGTGCGCTCGTGTGATTGCAGGGTGAACAATGCAAGTGCATTGTGAGTGCAGAATGATCACTGTGAGTGCAGGGTAAGTGGGTGAATAGTGTGAATGCATGGGGATCAGTGTGAGTGCAGGGTGAGCGTGAAAGTGAAGGGCGAGAATGAGAAGCGAGTTGTCTGAATGGAAGGTGCATTCCCAGACACTTGAAGTTATTCAGAATGTTATTGACGGCAGCGTAGGGTTTCAAATGTGTTAAACTATTGCTAATATGGCAGTAACCAGGGATCAGGGTGGAGGAAATAAATAATGTGGTGATCCTGCAACAAACTCCCAGTCTTGTGATTAGGGTTGCCAGCTCATTATTTTGTTGTCCCAGGCGGTACAAAAATAAGCAGTCACCTAAAACTGGTTTGCCAGTACTTGTTCATGAATACTTTGAACAGAAAATATAAATTGAAATACTTTTTACTTGTGTTCTAGGACTGTCTGGATAATCTATGGCTGATACTGAAAGGGAACATGCTTTTTTATTTATAGACAAGCAATTTGCAGTCTGTTTAAAAGGAACACATGGCTGGCTGGCATTCTGCGCACCTGCCTGTGTAGTTTTAAATGAAACTTTGTCTCCTTTCTGGGAAGCGCTAACCATCCCGGGGGGGGGGGGGTTAATTCATAGAGCTGAAATACTTCAGCTGCAGTGATAGGCAGGATGTCTCCACTGCTTAAACTGAAAACAAAAGGAACAGACAGGGATTTCAGCTGCAGTGCAAGGCTAGGAGCCTCCTCTACTACAATATCGGATGCGAAGGAACAGGCTTGTCTGTCCGTTTATTTTCGGTTGTTGCAGAGGCCGCTCCCGAAGGGGACCTTGAGGGCTGGTGCCATAACGGACACCAGAGCCCAGGAAGGATCCGGTCCAAGCCACCGGGAAGCGCCCCGAAGCAGAAGGGCCACTTTCATCACGGCAAAACTCGTGCCAGGATGGCGCCTAGTCGCCTGGCCAATGGGGGGGACCAGGTGAGGTTTGATCCTCCCCCAAATGGCAGCAACCGTGCCTTTTCATGGTGGGAAAATTGTGGGGGGATTATAAGACGCCGCTCCCCATACTGCAGCTTATCACTACATTGTGGAGCTGGGGAGCGGCGCAGAAGGATTTTTGAGTCTGCGATCTTTGGTTTAGCGCTGGCCGTGCGGCGTAGCTCTCGCCAGGCTTCATGTGGACGCGATTTCCCCCGCTTGTGCCGGCCAACCGAGTTCCTGCCCCTGGGACCTGTACAGCCGAGCGACAAAGTCGGAAGAGCGGCCGGACTCTCAACCAGCATGCGGCCAGCATCGAGGAAAAGTCTCGGGCAGTTGTTCCTGAAGAGGAGACAGATAAGGCAGCATAGGACAGGGAGCAGCGGGCAAGACTTCACTCTCTCATGGCTCTACAAGGGGTGGACCAGCGCAGCTTACTTTGGAAGCGGGTGGCGGCGCACTGAACAGCGGGCGAGAGAGGGCAGCGGTACCTAGAGCCACGACCAGGAGGGTCTACATACTTGCTGGGCAATACACTGCCGTGAATCAGGAACCAATGCCTGGGTGTCACTCACAGGCAGAGGACCGCCGCAAAAGTGAAGATGCATGCCTCAGCAGGCGCAGGGGAGCCAGGGCACGCGGTGGAATCGGATGCCTTCACGACCCCTTTCCCTGGTTGGTACCTGTCGTTTCGGGCGAAGCCTGAGTCATGATGCCAGCATACAAGGTTTGCAGGCACTGGGGGGCCATTGACGAGGTCATGGCGAGTGTCGAAGGTAAGGCAAGCAGGGGGCGGAAGTGACGGCATGTCCTATGGCCACAGAGCAGGAGTCCTTTGTTACCGTACTGTAGCTCGCCTTCATGTAATTAAAAAGGACAGGGTGCAGTACCCAGCTTTCCGCCCCCCCACCCCCTTTTTTCTGTGTGCTGCGCTAGCACTAATTAACAAAAGGAAAATGCCAATACTGATAGTTGATTTACAAAATAAATTCCAGATGTAAAGACCATAGTTCAATTCATATGTACGCTACTGAATAGCATTTTATTTGAAAAAGTTTTGTTTGAACACACTTTTTAATTAATCATAGGGTTCAAAAAGACAACGCAAAGTATAAAGGAACAATCAAAAGAAGGACACTAAAGTGGAATAAAACACCTCATGCAAACAATCATTCATAATTTTCACACATCTCACAGTCATACCTCTCACATTCAAACAATCAAACAGAATACCCAACACCCACTGAAGAAAAAAATGTAAACCAGTGGGGTGAGAACTAGGTCTGCTGTGTTATAAGTGGCTATTCATATAATTCACAACAGTACACTTTGATACAGGATTTTTTGTAATACAGTTCACATCTCAATCAATACAATTAAAGTGTACAAAAAAGTCAAGACGCACTAATTCCAATTAGCACAAAGACCTAGACAGCAGACCACAAAAAGGCCTACGCGTTTCGAATCCTCACTGTTGGCAGGATTCTCATCAGGGCCAGTAAGCTCTGTGGGAAAGAGGAGAAACAAGAGTCTAGTATCAAGAGTCAAAAACAAGAGTCTCTCTGAGTACTTCAACACCACGGTACTCAAAAAGCTTACTAAAATGGTCCTTCAGCTAAAGGTGGAATTCAATCAGTAGAGTTTTTAGTCACCTGAACAGGTGAAAAAGAAACAAAAAGAAAAAGGATTTTTGTGTATTTTATCAATCAATGAACGGTGAGTATTGGCAAAGGAAAGATGACGCGAGTGTCTTACCTAAAGAGGCGAGGAAACAGTACAGGATATGGGTGTTGTCAATTAATGTTGAACAATATAATTCTCGTCCTGGGACCTAAAACGCCAAACGTGGCAGAAGTAAGTGGCCAATCGAGCAATGTATATGGTGACTCTGACGGTAACAGTAAAGGACGTTGTTCTCTTACCGGAGTTAATCCCGTCTTCGGCGGACTACTGGAGTCTGCAGTTTAAGCGTTGTGAATGGCGTTATCCTGATGGGCCGTGGGCTTTACCCTAAGTTAGGGATAGAAATGGGAAATTGCGGTCATCCATCCGCGGGTAGAAATCAAGGCAAAGAACAAGTCGGGAAGACGTTTCTAGGGAGGGCACTTACCGGGGTCGGGAAAGCATCCGGCGGAGAGAGTGAATCTCTACATTGGATGCAACGCATACAATAATGTGAAGGATCACTGGTGATGTCGTTCCAAATCGGCTCGAAACTGAAAACGGCACGCATGCGCAAAACATGGTGCGAGTATCATGGGGGATGTGGTCCCCGGTGTGGGTGAACAGAGGAGTCTTTGGGAGGGAGGGGTGAGGGGGGGTGAGCAGACACCAGACCAAATTGAGTGTGCAAAAGGCCGCTTTTATTGAAACAGGTGCATATTTACAACAATACAAACCTGGCAACCGCCTCACAAAACTAGTCCTCACTAAATAAGATGTTACCTTACAACCCCAAACGTCAGGCCCGCCCCTAACACGTCACAAACCCCGCCCTCACCCAGCACAACATAATTACAATTCAAACAATACCAAAACCTGATAATCATTTAAATATCATCCCAACCCACCGCAAAACATCACATTGCAAAAATTACCCACCAACAACTTACATTACCCAAAACCTTGTAACCACCCCACGAAACAACTATTTAAACTTTTCCAGCCATAGCCCAACTTTAGCAAAACCCCAACAACCTTCATGTCCCTGCTGACCAAGAACGCCCAATTTCCACACGGCACCTGTTCCAAGCGACAATGAACAACATGTTTTGTTACCCCATATCCACCTGTTCCGACAAAAAGACCAAAAATTATGGAAGATAAAACAAATAAATAAATAATGAAAATAAATAAATAAATAACTAAAAGCCCGGGGAAGATGAAGAGACAGAGCTAACCGAGAATAGGGAGGGAGGGAGGGAAAATTTCCAAATTAACTAATGGGTTCCCGGCCACCAGGTCATTCAACCTAAAATGGTGGCCGGGAGGAGGGGCCAAGGGATTATATAACTGGGCTCCCTCAGTAGGAACCGAGGGAGCCCAAAACCAGCCCAAAAGCAGCCCAAGGCTGGCGCTCTGATGACACCCCCCCCACTAGCCCCTCCCAATCAGCCCGGGGGTGGGGACCTCCCTGCGGTCGGCTGCCCCCCCCAAGCCCCCCTTGGGAGGGAGGGGTGAGGGGGGTGACCAGACACCAGACCAAATTGAGTGTGCAAAAGGCCGCTTTTATTGAAACAGGTGCATATTTACAACAATACAAACCTGGCAACCGCCTCACAAAACTAGTCCTCACTAAATAAGATGTTACCTTACAACCCCAAACGTCAGGCCCGCCCCTAACACGTCACAAACCCCGCCCCCACCCAGCACAACATAATTACAGTTCAAACAATACCAAAACCTGATAATCATTTAAATATCATCCCAACCCACCGCAAAACATCACATTGCAAAAATTACCCACCAACAACTTACATTACCCAAAACCTTGCAACCACCCCACAAAACAACTATTTAAACTTTTCCAGCCATAGCCCAACTTTAGCAAAACCCCAACAACCTTCATGTCCCTGCTGACCAAGAACCCCCAATTTCCGCCACCCAGAAAAGAGGGGAAAGGAATTACCCCTCTCTTTCTGCCCCCCAAAACTAACCAACCAAGGAACCAGAACACCTCAACCTAAAAAATTCTGAATCTTCAAGCACCTAGAGAGCACCTCTCGCAATTTCAATAAATATAAATCCATCCCTATACGAGATAAATGCACACCATCACTGCGAAAGAATTCCATAGTGTCATAACGGATGTCCTTATGGGACACCCGCCCAAAACCCAGATCTCTACAAAAACGGGAAACCTCCAAATTCAACTTCCTTCGCGCCTTATCAACCGCCCTAGGCTTGATCGCACCCCTCCAGGTTCTTCTAGGGACCAACTCTGTCCATAAAACATGGCAGCCCGCCCATTGTTGACGAATAAGGGAAAGATCCTTCTTCATCGCTCTCAATAAAACCACTCCCTTCACTCCACAAAGGTCATTCTCACCAAGGTGCAAGAGCAATACATCGGGACAAATACCTCCCACCAACCAAGAATTCAAGGCCGGGATAAGCTCCCTCCAGATCATACCTCCCTTCCCCTTCCATACAACATTAAAAAGACGAGAATTAAAACCAAGCGTGGGACCAAAATAGCTTCTTATAGCTTGATCTTCCGCGCGCCTAATGAAGGAATGTCCCACTATCCAGATGGTCATGACAGTAGAACAGGGGCCAGCCACTGAACCTGAAAAAGAAAAGCAGCATCAAACTCAAGAAAAATTATCATCCGCAGGCGCCATAACAGGATCAGTACGCACATAGCGCCTAAAACAGTTGGAGGACCAACGCCCTAAGGACATAATGTCTTGCTGCGACCAACCCCTGTTATGAGCTTCTGTTGCTGCCCCAATCCTGAAAGAATGCGTACCATACTGTGTCTCATCCAAGCCCATGAAACGCAGTGCTTTACGCAAAACCATGCGCAGTTGGTACTCAGTCACCCTAAACCATCCATATGTTGAAAAACAGGGCCCTCAAAGGCGGCCCCCGAACAGTCCCGCAAGCGCCTGGCCCACCTCAAAGGACACGTCTCAGAAGGGGAAGAAGCTTCCAGCCAAATGCCCCTCCCTTTGCTGTGTTGATCAGTTTTTGCCCGGGCCAACCAGACGTGCAGCCCTGTTTCCAAAAATCGAACATTCCCCCACCCCACCCCAAAAGTAACTTTCGACCCCAGTAACTCAGAAACTCTGAAAGCACCAAAAAACATCCAAACCATAAGAGTAGAAAACAGACATACCTCAAACTCATTCAAGCAAACTGAGGGCAAAACCTGCAAAACTCGGGCTAATGTCTGCCAAGACAAAGGTCGGCGAACCATATGTTCCCTACCCCTCTCCCTAGACCAACCTTCCAGCATGCGCTTACCCACCTCCCCTGCCGAAGGAGAGTAGCCCCACAGCAATTTGCCCATGAACGCAATACCAGCCAATTTTCCAGCAATCGTCACATGTGTCAGACCCCTGTCTATCAAGTGAAGAATGAACTGTACCACATCTTCAGATCGTCTCCAGCCCGGAGCGCGCCAGCTGGCCCCAGATTCTAGAAACTCTTTCCAGGCCAATTCATACGCTGCCCTAGTGGAAACTGCGAGCGAACCTACCACCAAGGTAAATCACAAAGAACTGCCGTCAGCTTATCAGCCTGGTAGCCCGGGTCACTGTGTCAACATTCCACAGTGAACGCCTGGCTGTCACATGGATTGTACCAACATTGTACAATGAGGAGGGGGGGAAACAGGGAGAGGGAGGGGGGTGGAGGATTACTTAGGTTACAACACCCTGTCTCGCCTACAGTCCACAGATGTTCCGGCATGCGGGTCGGCGTCCTGTCCGTCTCCGAGGCTAGCCCATGGAATCTCTCCCACTGTGAACGAGACAAAGCATCCGCAATGTCATTGTCCACACCAGGAATGTGTAAGGCCTTAAAACTGATGTCATACGTCAAGCACCCCAACACAAAGACTCGCAAGACCTTCAAGACGTGAGCATCCCTGGCTGACTGCCGATTGATAACGTCCACCACAGCCTTATTATCAATTCGAAACAGTACTTTTTTGTGAGCAAGCTCCTGACCCCATAAAGTCAACGCCACCACCACAGGGAAAAGCTCAAGAAAGGCAATACTCCTGCCTCCGTTCTTCCACGCAGCAGGCCACCGTTCAGCGCACCATCTGCCCTGCCAGTAAAGACCGAAACCATCACTGCCTGCAGCATCCGAAAAAATTTGGACGTCCCAAATCCAATTCTCTTCTCTGTACAGAGGAATGCCATTGAAAGAGTGTAAAAAGGCTACCCACATCCGCAGATCCTCCTTAACACCTGCTGACAAGCGGACGTGATGGTGAGGTAAAAACTGACCAGACAGAGCTCTACCCAAACGCCTGCAAAAAGTTCTACCTGCCCTGACCACCCTACAAGCAAAATTAAGATGGCCCAGCAGCACCTGCACTTCCTTCACTGTCACCTTCGCTTTGTTCAACATAACATGTAAGAGGTCCAACATTTTTGCTTTTTTATCCACTGGTAAGCGTGCCTCCATAACAGTAGAATCAATTTCGATCCCCAAAAAAGACATGGTCGCGCAGGGGCCCATTGTCTTTTCGGGTGCCAACGGCACACCTAAAAATTCCATCAGAGTTTGGAATGTTCGCAAAGCATTTTGGCATGCTGAGGAATTGGGAGCACCTACAAAAAAGAAATCATCCAGGTAGTGAGTCACAAGCTGGTGTCCTGACGTGTCGGTGAAAAACGATTGGAGAAATGTGCTAAAGGTCTCAAATAACGCACAGGATATGGAACAACCCATTGGCAGAGCCTTATCAACATACCACTTTCCTCGAAATTGAATCCCCAAAAGATCCCAGTCCCCAGGATGTACTGGCAATAAACGGAATGCAGATTTGATGTCACATTTTGCCATTGCCGCACCAGTGCCGGCAGATACAACCAGGGCCATGGCCACATCCACTGAAGAATAAGACACGGAAGCAGCCTCACCATCAATGAAATCGTTAACCGATGAGCCCTCCGGCCATGACAAATGTTGAATCAAACGATATTGCCCAGGCTCTTTTTTAGGTACCACACCAATTGGGGAGACAATAAGATTTTCCAAGGGCCAATCATCAAAAGGACCCGCCATCCTTCCCTCACGCACTTCCTTATCCAATTTTCCTTGCACTACCTCTGGATGTTCCTGGGCTGACAAAAGATTCTTTGACCACCGCCGCAACCGCGGTCCTGTGTAACCAAGACGAAAACCTTCCCGAAAACCCTCCAACAATAACTTAGCAGCCTCGACATTCCCATAACCCCTCGGAGCCACAGCCAAGTGAAAAGGATTAACTGGCGTATGAGCCTTTGGGCCCAGTTCCAGAAGTGTTTCCCCCCCCCCTGTTAGGTTGAGGCTGCTGTGCAGGAGCAGGGGCATTGGCTGACTGCTGAGACCACTGCCTGCCCCTTGTAACCCGAGGCCCCCAACACCTGGACAGTGGGTGCGTTCTACCACATTGTGAGCATTCGTGTCTAAATTTGCAATACTCTCTCGGGCAGTATCCTCTGTTAAAATCCCAACAGGTCCCATCGGCAGGTTGAACTGACGCAGCTGCACCCACCCCTCCCCGAGTGGGCTTACCCTGAAAGGGCCGTGAAGGTAATGGATACCCACTAGCTGTGAAAATCGTCTTACCACCCGCTGATGCTCCCATAGTGTGTTGCCACAGGTCATTATCTAACTCCCCCCATTTTGCTTCAGGATCCCAAGCCATCCGAGCCCGGAATTCCTCATCGTACTGTGACCAGGCATAACCACTGCCAGTAATCTGCGCCTTTCTGATCACACAGCGCTCAGGGAATTTCTCACAGTACACGCTAGCATATATAAGAAATGCCGCAGTCCAATTTTTGATGGTCAAAGGAACCTTAGGGCGCTTGGCTAACTCGTACTCTTCCTCCTTAGACCCCTCCTTAGACCTAACTTCCCTATGTAAGAGCTTCAATAATTCCACGTACTCCCCTTTCCAAATCCTTTCCTTAGTGGACAGCATTAAATGAGCGCCCAACGGTTTCGTGACGCCCATGTAAGGCAATTTCTTTATTTTAAGCTCCTTGCTGTGTGGGGGATCCTTACCTACCTCCATGGGCTCTGTAACAGTCCCAGAATCCACCTTAGAACCCACACCCCCGTCACCCGTGCCCACTCCCTGATCCTTAACATAACGACCCTTATGGAGCTTAAGATCCACACCCTCTGCAGGAGGATCCCCCCCGTTCCAACAGAAACCATCAACGGCTTGTCCCGTGGACCAGCAAGCTCACCTGGATTCAATAAAGGCAGTTGGGCCGGCCTCGCTCTCCATGCCATCTGTTCAACATCGTCGCCTGACCGAGGAACCCTCGCCGCGGGGCCGCTCTCCCGGGTTGGTCTGGAGACTGTAGTTCTCGGACGCACCACCACCGGTGCCTGTAAAACATCATCAGAAGCATGAAAAAGCCCCCCCCTTGCACCCTCAGCACGTATCTCGCCCTCCTCAGGGCTCTCCTCATCGTAATCTAAAACCAACGATTCCTCCAACCTAGGAGGGGCCAACACTTTTGGCGGACTTCTGAAACCAACCTGGGCCTTACCAGCCCGTACAGACACCTGAGGCGGGGGAGCCGACTGGACCCGTCTGTACTCCCCCGAACGTTGACCAGTTTTGTACACCTTAACCAACGATGAATCCCTTCGTTGCTGAGAAGAAACATGTGGGGCCAGCGAGGACGCGCCGGTCCTGCTTCTGCCAACCCCGCCGACATCCAAAGAACCTGACAATGGGGCCAGCGAGGACGCGCCTGGTCCGCTTCTGCCAACCCCGCTGATACCTGTATAAAGAGAAGTTGGGGCCAGCGAGGACGCGCCCGACCTGCTTCTGCTGACCGCGCCGAGATCCTGAAAGGAAGACGTTGGGGCCAACGAGGTCGCGCCTGACCTGCTTACGTTGACCGCGCCGGGGTCCCTCGCCGGTACGGGGTATGCCGCGCCAGGCTCCACCCTCCCTTCTCCTCGGTGTAACTGGGCCGCACTCCACCCTACCAAGTCTGCCTCTCCACGACGCTCACCGACCTGCAAAGAAAAAGGCTGAACTGACCCTTACTACCAGAACGGCCAAAACTATCAACACCACTAGCCATACAAAAACTAGAATCCTGAAACTGCACTTGACCAACCTCCCGAGAAACAGACCCCTTAGCTCGAACCGACAACCCCCGCCGAGGAGGGGAAGGCTCCACGTCCTCACCACCACTACTCCAGTTCAACAACTCCTGAACAATCTTAGACGCAGGACCCGAAGCCAGTCCACCCTGCCCTCTCTGCTGGATATCCGAGCGGGGCTGCCCCATCCTCCCCAGCGATCTGCCCCCAACAGGCAAACCCCGAAAACTCAAAGTGCCCCCAAAACCACTCAGCATATCAGTGCCCTGGACGGGAGTAGCCCTGCCCGCATCACGAATCCCCTCTGACCAGGAAGGAAAAACATCCAAACCCTCCCGAAATCTAACACCCACCTGCCTATCACCACTCTCCTGCAAAAGAACGTTGTCAGCACCACCCACAGAAAGCCCAACGAACCCCTTGCCAGCCCCAGAAACCTCCTGTGAATCACGCAACAAAACACGACCAGACTGCTCACCCAACAAACCTGCCCCTGCCCTCCTTTCCACCTGCGCCCACTCCCCCTCCCCCACAGAACCACTGAGCACAGAAAGTACCTCTCCCCGGGTTGATGCAGGGGGGGAAAACAACAGGGGGCTATATGGCACAAAAGCCGGCTGTACCGCACCACAGGCAACATCACCAGCATGTAAAACCTCCCCAGAAACACGGGCCGGCGTCGAAAAGCGATCACCACCAGCCCCTGTGTCTAAATTCGGAGTCACAACCTGTCCAGTCCTTCTGGCCCCCAAATCCGTCACATCTATAAGTTGAATATCAGGCCCAACAGCCGGCAACACACCCTCCCCGCCAGCGCGAGGCTCGAGGGTTCCTACGCGCGCATGCGCACCACCCGCCATCTCCGCAGTCAACAGCTCCGCCTCATGAGACACGGAGGCCGAGCGCTTCCTGCCTCCGCGCTTACCGGGCCGCTTGCCACGTGCAGCGGGGAGCAAAAGCGACCTCACCGGCAGCCCCACGGACACCAGGGGAGCCGGCACCTCACCCTCCCCCAATCCCACCTCGCGCTGCGCAACCGTCTCCCCCTCCACATGCAACACCGTATTAGGGGCCGCTCTCCTAGAGCGCGGGCGGCCCCTCTCACTTACCGCCTCCTTTCGCGACCTTTTCGGCGAACCACACGCCACAACCACCGCCGCAACACGCGCCGAGGCCTGTCGCCGAGGACGCGCCGCGCCAGGCACGTCACCTAGCACCAAGTCCAGGCGTCCGGCCTCACTAAGAAGGCGGATTGCCTCAAGAACTCGGTAATCTTCACCAGACATGTCTAATTAAAACACCACAAAAATTTACAAATTAACTAATGGGCTCCCGGCCACCAGGTCATTCAACCTAAAATGGTGGCCGGGAGGAGGGGCCAAGGGATTATATAACTGGGCTCCCTCAGTAGGAACCGAGGGAGCCCAAAACCAGCCCAAAAGCAGCCCAAGGCTGGCGCTCTGATGACACCCCCCCCCACTAGCCCCTCCCAATCAGCCCGGGGGTGGGGACCTCTCTGCGGTCGGCTGCCCCCCCCCAAGCCCCCCTTGTGCAGGCTCGAGGCACCATACTTTAATGGGTCCCGGGAATCTCTGCAAGATGAACAGACATGTTTAATGCTGCAGTGATTAAGGATCTAAACTTGGAAAATAGCACGGATCCATGTCAAAGTGGGTAGAATTCGAAAGGGAGCGTATATTTAAAGAATCATACCGTGGGCTGGTTTATGCTCAGTACTTAGTGGCCTGAACCAGAATTTATGGGGCTGAAGGGCTTGCGGCAATCGCTACCGAATGCTCAGTTCAGCGATGAAAGAAATCAATTGACCTAAACAAATGGCTAGGGGGCCAATTACAGTTTATAGATCTCAGATAGTTCATTAAGGCCTGATACAGCCGTATCAAACTTTACAATCAAGTGGGCCTCCCTTTTGGATAGTTTCAAATCAAGGTCTCCTCCACGTGGGTCCCTTTCTACTTTCGAGTTCACCATCAATCTAAGGTCCCCATTTGATGTTTTAGTCTTATCCAGTGGTTCACTAGAGGTGCCGTTTCCACTTTGTTTTTAATTCTGGATTTGTGTTGGGAAATTCTTTGTCGTATTTCCTGGTTGGTTCTGCCAATGTACAAGAGCCCACATGGACAAAGTACTCCATAAACAACATATTTAGATTTACAGTTGCTAAAAGTCTCATGTTTCCATGATATGCCTTTGTGTTGAAAGAGCGAGCCTTCCATGGTATATTCGCAACTTATGCAGGTACCACATTTGTGGTGGCCTGTGATGGGATTTAAACCCATCATTTGTCCCAGGGTGGGTTGGACCTCCCTTACGGCTGCTGCTCTTACTACATAATTAGCAATATTGCTTTCTTTTTTAAAAGCAAAGAGTGGTGGTTCATGTAGGCTTTCATCCAAATTTTTTATGAGATGCCAGTTTTGTCCAATGATTTTTTTGAGTTTCTTAGCGGTTGGACAGAAGGTGGTGACGCAAACTTGGCGATTCATTTTGGGTCTGCTTTTACGTTCCAGTAGACACTCTCTTGGGGTCCACCTTGCTCGTTTTTTGGCTTTACGGACCAATTTCTTAGGGTATCTGCGCGCGCATAATTTTGTTTCCAATTTTTCAGCATGGATGCTATAATCATCATTGAATGAACAATTACGGCGGATTCGTAAAAATTGACCGTAAGGCAAATTTTCCTTCAAACTGCGCGGGTGGTTACTTGAAAAAAGTAATGCCTTATTTCTGTCTGTTTCCTTCGTAAAGAGTCTAGTGGCTAATTTACCTTCCGCAGGAAATACCTCAACATCTAGAAAATATATTTTAGTGGCCGAGTGTGTGATGCTGAACTGAATGTCAACTGTCCTAGCATTCAGCCATTTATGGAAGAGTAACAATGTTTCTTCTCCACCAGTCCAAATTTAAAAAACATTGTCGATGAAACGTAGCGACGTTCCGATGTATTTTTTAATGGGTTGTTATTATGGACGAAGTTGTCCTCATATAAAGACATGAATAGAACAGCTAATTCAGGAACAAAAGGACAGCCCATAGCTACCCTTTTGGTTTGGAAGAAAAACTATTTTCCAAAACAAAAATAGTTCTTTGTAAGTGTGAATGTAGCCAAATCAACTAAAAATTGGGTGGGCACCTGAACTGGTCTGCTTCATCCTGGGGAATTTGGGTATATAGGGAAGTCACATCCATTGTGACTAATAAATCCTTCCCTCTAATGAAATTGATATTGTCAAGCTTGTTAATAAAGTCGGTGGTATCTTGTAAGTATGAAATCACAAGGTTCATAAATTCTTTCAAAAAGCAATCAACATATTTGGCGTTCGGTTCGAGTAGTGAATCACATCCTGCCACTATAGGTCTTCCAGGTGGTGTGGTTTGATTTTTGTGAATTTTTGGTAAGATATAGAAAAGAGGTGTCTTAGGGTGTTTGTTTTGTAGAAATTCATATTCTTTTGGACCTAGGAAGCCCTGCTCGAACCCTTCCTTCAAAATGGAAAGTAGCTGGTTTTGTAGTTCATGTGTCGGATCTTTATTGATTTTACGATAACAAGCAGGGTCATTAAGCTGTCTCATTACCTCGGCAGTGTATGCGTTGGTATCCCAAACAACAATGGACCTGCCTTTGTCTGCTTGCTTTATGGTCACAGTTGGATCATTCCTCAGAGTTGTTAGCGCATTAGTCTGTTCTTTAGAGATGTTGTATTTAACAAACTTTTTTGTTTTTCCATGTCTGCGATTGCAGATAGTACGGTCTTCTCGAACAAAATAATTTCTTTTGGTATTTTATTGCCTGGAGGACAAAAAGTTGACTTTTTCTTTAATCCAGTTACTTCAGATGGTAATGTGGATGTACTGTCAGCAAAAAACATGGTCAATCTCAATTTGCTATCTATGAGAAGGGACTAGATAGCCCCAAAACCAATTGCACAGCATCACGCTGCTTTAAGCATGCTTGTATTTTCAAAAATCATTTATCCATTATTATCAATGTCTCTATTTTAAACTCTACATTTTCTTCATATTTAACCATTTTTCACTCAATGTAATCTACAACCGGGGTAAGGTGCCAATTTTCAATTTTCTAGTATTCAAACTGTGCCGAGGCCTCTTGAAAGAATACGAATGATGCTGAAGTCCATCACAAGCAGTCTTTTATTTCATAGAAAAACCCAATGCATTTCGGGCACTTCAGAAGGTAATGTGGATGTACTGTCAGCAAAAAACATGGTCAATCTCAATTTGCGGCAGAATTCAATGAATTCAGTTTTCATCTTAACGAAATCAGTTTTTTTAGATGGTACAAAGGACAATCCCTTTGTGAGTACCTTTTGTTCCGCAGTGATCAGAATTCTTTGAGACAAGTTAAAAATTGGGGAAGCCACTAATTCTTGTAATGTTGGTGGCGGGTTGTCATTTCCCACGGCTTTGTATATCTTGTCTTTGCTCTTTGTCTGGGTCGGCCCCTCCATAAAAAAGAGTTCGATGAGCCCTGTTGTTGTTGTGGCTGATTCCATTTGCGGTTTCTGTTTGATCTACTGGTACTGTTGTCACTTTCTCCTCCAGAGAAAGATGATGTACCTGAAAAGGTTATAAATTGGTTACGCGATCTTCCTCGGTTGTCAGGTAGATAACGTCTTAAATCTGATTTCGTATAAAAGTCCGCTTGCAGTAAAAGGATAAACATTTTCTCGTATGAAATTCTTTTTGTCCTTTTTAAATTGGTTGGTCTTTTGTGTGATAGTGTAATCCTTGAATTCTTGGATCTCTTTGTCCACTTTCTCTAATAGGGCTTTTGAATCTGTTAATGTTTCGTTCCCGTTAATTTCTGATTCCAACTTTGCGATCTCCTCTAGTTCTTGTAATGCGATCCTTGCTGCAGTTTCAATGGTAAGGACCATAAGGTCTCTGCTGCACTTAGTTTCAATACAGCTAAATCCTTTTTTAAATAAGGGATCCTCTGTGAAAATTACCGGAATGTTCTTGATTTGAAGGCCTCCTGGAATAGTCCCTTCCCTTAGATGTTGAAGTAGAAAGTGACCATGGAGGTCTGTCCTGATTTGTTTTTTCTTTAGTCGCAGGAGTTTCTCCGACTCGTTTTGAGAAGTAGCTGTTACGCTAAGGGTCACTGAAGAAAATACCGGTGGAGCGCTCAGAAGATTCTTTATATGATCTTCACTATAGGCAAAGGTGTCCTTCTCTGCCATAATATATGCAATTATGACATTCAATCAAGATTGGGTATTCAAAGGTGCAGTACCCAGCTTTCTGTCCCCCCCCAACCCCCCCCCCCCCCCCACCCCCTTTTTTCTGTGTGCTGCGCTAGCACTAAAACACAGGCAAATAAACGCCCGCTGCTAAGTTGCAGGTAACAGAAGAAATATAGTCTGAGTGCCCAGTTTTGTAGCAGTTGGGATCGGCAGCTGCAGGAAGTGACAATAGGTTTATAAGGGGCAATCTGGGTCTCATGGGGCCCAGTGGAGAACAGAGCAATGTAGCCATTGCTTACAGTGCATTAAGAAAGGAGTGAGTCTTTAGGGAGACAGGCGCATAGGTTAAGGGAGCATCAGAGTTATAGTTGCGGCTGGCGGGGTTCTTGTCCGAGGAATGCTCAGATGATAACCCCTTCGATGCCCATGACGAGCTCAGCTTGTCATGCAGTACACTGCTTGTGTGCTCATGACGAGTTGAGCTCGTCATGAACAATGGGAGTAAAGGATCTGCAGCACTGATGGTGTTAAAGGAGCATCAGAATTGTAGCTTCAGCAAGGAGCTATAGCTCAAAGGGAAGTGTTGTAACTTTGGTGGAGCCAGCCCTCACAGGCAGGGTTTGAATCCTACCAATGCTGTAAAAGTATTCCCAGGTGGTGAATTTTGGCATGGTTCTGGTGCGAGGGAGCGCCCTTCCCCCCACTTCTGCAGCGCGGCTCGCGGCCGGAGGCTGTTGCATATTCAGGCCTTTAAGCTTAGAAATACTTCAAAGGGTAGCCAATATTGCGGTGCTCCAAAGGAAAGTCCTCAATTCAGATGAACGGCTAAGGAGTAATGTGCCCTAATGTTGCAATATGCACCCCTGTGAGATCAAATGCAGCGCTTACCGGAACATGTCCCAAAAAAATCGAGATGCATTGATATTGAGTAACTTGGTGCCGCTGACTGCATGTGAAGGCTGAAAACGGGCTCCTTCCCACAGTACCACAGGAGTTTCTGGTTTTCAGGAGAGGAAAATATTGCACTGTGGGAGGAAAGGCCTGTTTTATGGGAAGACACACTTAATTTGATGAGGGCGTTTGTATTGCACAAAACAGGTGGAATGTAGCAGTGAGGTGTTCGGGTAATAATATATTAATAGTATTAATGTAGCAGACGAGAATTCTGCACGTAAATTAATTTACACTGAGAAAAGTGTCTTCTTAGCTCAGTTGGTTAGAGCTTGGTGCTAATAATGCCAAAGTCACAGGTCCGATCCCTGTACAGGCCAAGATCTAATGTTAAAAAAATAAAGATGCTTTTACCAACAGGTAAACAACGTACAACCCTGCTTGCCAGGGTGCTTGCCATCCTGAAAGACATGCAAAAATGTGCAGCCAGTTAACCAGCAGATGAAATAGGTGAATGGGAGCCATTAATGGCTTTAATCACTGGAACCTCTTTAAGCTTTGTGATGGCAAGGTTTTTATTCATAACAGCAAACATCTATTAACCCCGAGCGGACATACCCTTGGGGAATGTGCACTTTACAAATATGAATTAATAGAAAACGGACTTGCACAGCTGAGTACGACCAAAATTAAACTTGCTGAACAAAAACATTCAGTGGCTCAGCTTAAGTATCTTGTATTGGAACAAGTGACCCCACGCACAACAACAAGCAGACCCTCCTAAAAAGGGAGAATTTCTGGATCCGCTACATGGCGACGATGCAACCACACGGTTTAAATGACCGGATGGAATTTCTGTGTTATTTGTGATCTGTATATTCCTGTTTTATCATGGTGATTCTTTGATTTGATGATGTGAACATTTGTGAACATTTGCGTGACTACATTCATGGTTATATCACCTTCCAGGTTTCACTGTTTATGTTTATTTTTCATAATATGCTGGCACACCCCTGAATTATTACTGTGATGTTTTTGATATATTGCTTTTAACGTTTTGGTTGTCAAACTGGTATCGGAACTTTACTTTAGCCTATTATCGCAGCGTTCACTTTTCTTTCCTACTCCAAGATGGTGCCCATCTGGTGTTGCACCCGTAGTCCACTCTCTACTTTCATGCTCGCGTCACACGCCAACTTTAAACTCACCGGGACCCAGCACACTCGGGGTTCCTAGTCACCACGTTGAATAGAGGCTTATCACATATCGGCTATCTTGTAAGTACTCCTCACGGGGACCTGATTTACCATGAAAGCAAGTGCTTTCACGCTAACGATATGATACTTATGTTTATGCGCTCATTCGCAGATTTGGCGTAACAACCAACCATGTATGAAATCGTTCCGTGAGTACTGAACTGTGGTTTATATGAATCCCTCGGTGATTCGGCATTTTTGGGTAACCTTGGTGGCTTGAGACTGTCTGGCACTCTGTTTTATCCTCACGTTCACAACAGGAGAATTTTAGTTTCCGTTTTTTGCATTTATTGGTGTCTTGAGCTTTGGGGTCATCGTCTCAGCACAATATTAGTTGCTCACTATGATGCTTGGTTTAGTCTTGTTAATTTTTCACATATGTCTCACGGGCATTTACCCTGGTCTTTTACTGTTGACATAAGTTAGTCTCTCATGGCTTATGATAAGACCTGTTATTTTACACGCATGAGGTTCACTACACCATGTTTAGACCTTGTTGGTGCTATAGAGAGAAGTCAGTTGAATTTCTATGATATCTGGATATTTTTTCCTTTATGTTTGTAGAGCTGTCCCCTGAGGAAGGGCCAGTCATCTGCCCGAAATGCATTGGGAGGATTAATTGCTGGATGACCCTTTAAGTTGGATGATGTATACGTTGCCTCAAAACATTGATGAACTGTTCAAATGATGTGAATTAAACAATCATGGAACCTCTCTGAGCATTGAATTTAACATTTGGATTTAATCAGATGAACTGCTTATAAGACACTTTGTGTCTCTTTGCTCTGTGCGCCAGGGAGCCTTCTTCCTAGTGGGGGGAGCTTTGTATTAGTGTCCCTTTACAAATATGTAATACGGTGGGGGCTGACTTGCGATTCCAGCTTTCCAAGTACAAAATAGGTGTGTGTTTTGTAGAGACAGGAAATGGTGGCATCTTGTGCTCATATGTTGGAGTTAAGGCATGTAATTGAGACTGCATTTTATTGACACGGGGAGTAACGGGACATGAAGCACAGCTTTGTTAAAGTCCGATATATTAAGAGAGGAGATGACCTGACGGCACTGCTGGTCTCCTTTATAGTTCACTACACTGAGACTGAAAGTTATATCACCTCAGTACTTTGAAAAATGCCTTTCTGTCGAGAGAAAAAACATTAGTTGAGCAGAGGAGACTTCCTGCCTCTACATTGCAGCTGAATGAAATAACCCCCCCTGGGACGGTGAACACAATAAAAGCATGGGCACTTCGTGCCCCGTCGATTTCCCCTCCCTCCTCACTCGACTTGCGACAGGGAACAAAGGTAACATTAGAAAGGAGTGCGCGCCCCCCCTAGGATGGTGTCACGCCCCCCAGGGGGGTGCGCCCCACAGTTTGAAGAACTCCGCTCTATACGAATGGTGTGGAAGCTGCACTGGTGGGGTCCACCAATAATGTTCCCAATATAAATTCTGACCCTATGCCCCTACTCCTTGATGCATACGATGCGGTATTGCTGTCTCGGACCGGCAATGCGCTGCAGACACTCATAGACACCTATGCAAGAATTATGAATAATGTAGATCTGAAAGTAAACAAAGCTAAATCATTTGTGCTTGTGGCAGGAGCTACATTGAGAAATCCACGTAGTGGAATATAGAAGGGAGGAACTAGGAAGCAGTTGAATCATTCTGCTACTTGGGGGTACTTTTTGATTCAAAAAATACATGGCACAACATTGTAGCTAATAGAGGTCTTATGATGGAAGGAAGCATAAGGGTAATCATTAGCTTCATTAGGGAACTGGGGTCTAAACCAATGGAAACTATAAAAAAGATATACGAAGCAAAAACAATGTCAATGGCAAGTCTTTTGTGACTAACGCTTAACACAGATTTTTGTTAACAAGGTTTTGATTTAAATATATACCCCTAATATTTGGCTATCCTTCTAATACTTATGAACACCTAGTCCCCCTGCCCAAGTGATTCTCCATCGATTCAATGTGATCTTCACTTGTTATTTTGTTGTAACTTAATAGTTAGGAGAGTAATAGAATTGTTTGCCCAATCCTACGTACATATGGGCTGAGGCAATGTCGACCAGCCCTATATTTTTTAAAACAGCTGAGTGACCCATTTACTTGTTACTGATTGGGTCTGTTTTTTCAATGCATCATGAAGAGACACAGGTACTATCCATAATTAACAAATCAAAAACCTTGCTCCTTTTGCACTATGTTTGAACTGTTTTAGAGTTTTTATTGAAACTTCTTTTAAGTATTGTCTTAATGTATATCATGATTTTATCTATGTAGAATACTTTTTATGCTATTTTTATCAACTGGAGAAATAAAGTGAATTTGAATTTCTTTAGGAGAGTTGGTCTAGCAGTAATAATATTGTATTTGTATAGCTTGGATCTGATGGCTATATACATATGAATCTGATTACAAGTTTGTAGATTAGATATTCAATTTGTGGTCCTCATTGGAAAGCTAGATTGGATCCCCTATATCCGACCCCTCTAGGCACAGTTTAAGATCCATCAGAAGAGCAAATAAATGAAACTGAGGTCTAGTGTAAGGAGTTTTACATTGAGACAGAAAAAATGGGCCTGGTGGCTCTACAGCAAGCCTAAGTGGTGAAGAGCTCTCTATTCCTCTTTCCATTTGTCCCACAATAAGGACCAGGAATCAATAATCAGAGTTAAGTTGTTGTATTCTCTATTGTAGTCAATCCAATATATATGCATGTCATGAGAATATTAAAAAGATATAGTATTACAGCTGGCAAGTGGGACTATTGCAGTCAGTTCAGTCTCAATAAGAGAAGATACAAATTATTCACAGCCACAGGAATGCAGAAACTGAGAATTAGAAATAGCTGTTCTTTTAACCTGTTGACCGCGGCGCGAATTCCGCCGCAGTATGGGCATTTTAATTAGTGGGCGGGATTTGTACAGTCCCTGGTCCTCCCACGCACACGCCCACCATCACGTGGGACGGCCGGGGGCCTTCCTCAGCATGGAACGGGTTAAAGAGACTTGGATTCTCTCTCCCAAACATGCATAAGTTCTAAAATCATCTCATCAGAGCACTAAGTTAGAGCAATGATGTCTTGTGGAATATGGTATCAAGGAAATTCAGAAATGCGTGAAGTTATCAGCTTAGTGAAGACTCCAGGGGAGGTCTCCCATAATTGGAATAATTGTTCAGCATGAAGCTTCTCACTTTCAAGAATAAAAGAAAGCAAAGAGGTCTGTACCCCTCAAATTTTAAGGGACTCTGCTATAACATCTAACAGTGTGAACACTAATTAATACAAATAGAAACTTCAGCAACAATTGTATCTCTTCCCACCCCTCCAGGAGCCAATCGTTGACTTCTTATGTTGTGTGATTGCAACCTTTCCAGATTTCCGCAACACACAGAACTTGGACAGATGCTGAAACCTTGAACATCTCTCCATTACTGCTGCACAATGAATCGGAGGCTTCATCTGCTCATTGAGTCTTCACCTTTCTTTTTTTTTTTTTTTTTACTTTATTGTGCAAAAAATATCATTACAAGTATGGGCCGGCCACTAAAACATGTGAAGCATTTATGCAAAGTCACAAAGCAGCGACCGCTCTCCAGTGGTCCGACATAACACAGGATACCTTTTCGGCAGCACAGGATGTAGGCAGGATATAAATGTTTTGAATTTTTTAAAAAATAGAACAAAAAAGGAAAACAAAGGAAAGAAACTCAAGGCAAGAGGCTTTCTAGACTATGTCAAGCTCCGATGGGGGGGACCCACAGTACCAAATAACGAATCAGGAGGGCATGAAAGATGGTCAGTGGGGTAGGCAGTGGGGAAGTCAGACAATAGGAAAAAAAGGAATAAATTGTTCCAGGAACCTCCGGATCAGGGGGAAAGTGGAATGTCCAAAGTGTTTTCGAAGGGGGGTGTGCAGATGTTCCCTCGGTAGACGTTCCACTGACCCCAAATTTTACTCCACGCCCTAGGCTTGCCCCTAGCCAAATATACCGTCTTCTCTCTAAACATGCACCAGTCTATATTCTCCTTCCATACCAACACGGTGGGAGGCCGTGGGGAACCCCACAACTGCGCAATATCTCTTTTTGCAATCATGTTCCCCAGTGCCGCCCACCGGGCCTGGGCAACGTTGTAATCATTCGGCTCCCACACATTCAACAGACATCTACGAGCCTCAGGCCGCAGAGCGACCCCGGTTACACATTCCATGACCTCATGCACCCGCTGCCAATACGCCGCCACCTCCCGGCACTCCCAGAGGATGTGGAGAAAGGTGGCACTCATACCACATCCATGCTCACACAACCCATCCTAGGAAAAACCCATCGCAACCAAACGAGGACCCCGTAACATACACACAATTAAGAAGAATCTTGAGCTGGACGAGACGGAGACGGGCAGGAATGGCAACCTCTTTCGGGGAGGATAAGGCAGCTTGCCAGTCCTCGTCATCCAACTCCAACCCGTCTCCGGTCCAAACCTCTCTGAGACGCACAAGGAGATCTGCCCGATTGTTAATTAGTTTCTTATAGATCAAGGAGATCGTACTATCGGGCAGATGACCGTCAAGTATACGGTCCTTGAGTGGGGAGGATTCAGGAACCGGATCAGCAGCTGTGAAGACAGACAGCAAAGCGTGGCGAACCTGCACATATCTGAAGAACTCCCGATCCCCCAACTCGTACTCACTTTGAAGCATCGCAAAGGTCTTCACCGCGCCTTTCACCCAAAGATTACCCACTCTACTGATACCACTCATATCCCAGTTCTCAAAACCTTTCGTTGTCCAGAGGCATCCCAATTGTTCAGAAGCATGCAAAGGGGTCGCTCGCGTCAATCGATCATTCCATCCCATGGCCGCATTGGCATCTTTCCACACACGCACCGCAATCTTAGTGGGTCCCGTTAGGTTCCTCCCCGCCGTACGAGAGTAGAGTGCTCTATTGAAGTTACCACCGGGTAACTCATATTTGTCCATCTCGAAGGCAGGAGTCAGACCGGGCACATACCTAGCATGATTGATGGCGGACAACTGGGAGGCCCAGTAATACCTCCTGATGTCTGGGAGCGCAATGCCCCCGTCATACCAGGGGAGAGTTAGCTTTGCAAGAGCGATGCAAGCACGACCATCCCAAACGAGCCTCCTCTGCAAACCTTCCACTTCCGGAAAGTATGCCGCCGGAATAACGTCAAAAGAATTTTGAAGCGCGTAGAGAAAGCGAGGCAGAGACATCATTTTAAAAAGTGCCGCTCGACCAAGTGGCGACAACGGCAGTCTACGCCACCGAGCCACGTCCAACTTTAATCATCGGAGAGGAGGAAGGAGATTATGCTCATACCGGGCAACTGGGTCCAACGATATGTGGACTCCCAAGTACTTGAAGCCTGCTTGCGAGATTTAAATGGGAAACCTACTCGGTAATGGGGGAAGGCCGCCCGAGATGACATACACACACGATTTGGACCAATTAATAATCAGGCTGGAGTTCTTGCCGAAAGAGGTGAGAACGTCGAACAGGACGTTAAGGGATTTACGAGGGGAGGTAAGGTATAAAAGGATATCGTCGGCATACAACGAAACACGATCTTCAAAATCGGGGGACCACTGGATGCCCTTTTTTGATGGCTCCCATCGGAGCCAGGCTGCAAGCGGTTCTAGAGCAAGAGTGAAAAGCAAGGGGGACAGCGGGCATCCCTGCCGAGTACCCCTCCCGAGAGCAAAGGACTGGGACACCCTGCCATTGACGACGACCTGAGCTAACGGATCCGAATATAAAAGTCTAACCCAACTGATAAAGTCGGCGCCGAAACCAAACTTCTCCAGAGTGGCCCAAAGATATGGCCATTCAATCGTGTCAAAGGCCATCGTGGCGTCCAGGGAAGCCAAGAGGGCCGGCTCCGATAGAGACTCCGCCCTAGCGAGAACACCGTGTAGGCGCCGCAAGTTAAGAGCAGTGTTTCGGTGCGGAATGAAACCGGATTGATCCGGGTGGATCAGGTCCCAAATTACAGTGAGTAAACGATTAGCAAGAACCTTGGCGAGAATCTTAGGCTCGGCATTCAGTAGGGAAATAGGCCTTTACGACGCACAGCAATCACGAGGCTTGCCCTCCTTAGGAATAACAACTATAGTAGCCAAACGCTGGTCACAAGGGAGGGCGCCGAGCTCCCGTGACTCCCTGAACATTGCGTGAAGATAGGGCGCGACTTTGTCAGGGCGCAGTTAATACAGTTCGATAGGCAAGCCATTAGGGCCCATGGCCTTGCCAGAATGGAGGGAACGGATTGCGGTAGCAATCTCATCGACTGACAACGGGGCCTCCATGCGCTCTCAGTTCTCCTCAGACAGACAAGGCAGCGCAATGTCCCTCAGCAGCAAACGAGAGTCATCTTCATCTCTGTCGGACACCGGGGAGTAGACCACACGAAAATAATCGGCAAAACATTCCACAATCTCGCCAGGGTCAGTCACGCACACACCATCCAAAGTCTGAATCACAGGGACCACACGATTCACTCTTTCCTTTTTATCAAGCCAAGCGATCAATTTACCCGCCTTATCCCCAACATCGTACAATCTACCCTGCTGTTCCCTGAACATTGTCTTGGCAGCATCCGTAACATAGGATTTATAATCAAACTGCTTCAAACTAAGGGCGTGGAGTCTCTCCCGGGTGACGCCTAATTCCAGATCAGCCTCCAACTCAAGTAGTTCTGCCTCTAGATTCACAACCTCCACATTTCTGGCCTTCTTGGTCTCAGCTATTAGAGATAGGGCCTGACCACAAATGACAGATTGGAAGGCCTCCCACAGGGACACAGAGGATGAAACGGACCCCTCATTCTCCAGGAAGTAGGGTTCTAGGGACTTTATCAGGCTGCTACGGGTCTTGGGGTTGCACAAGTACCATGGATTGATAGGGGCGATCCGCCCCGCAGCGTGTATCCCCGTATCAAAACTAAGCCACAAAGGAGAATGATCTGAAATGCCTCAGGCCAAATGTCTGATCTCCCTGACGTAGGAAGACTGGACAGCAGGCATAATGATATAATCGAGCCTGGATAGACTCCCATGAGCCCCGGAGTGAAAGGTATACTGACATTGCGTCGGATGCGTTAACCTCCAGCAGTCCACCAGACCATAGGTGTCTATGAACCCACAAGCCAAGATTGGGAAGTGGGAAGTGTCCTGGGAGGGTGGCGATCCAAACCGCCTGAAAGCACAGAATTAAAATCCCCACCCATGAGGAGAAGACTGTCAGGGAGGTCCAGCATCAGCCAGCCAACATCTGAGAAAGTAGAGGTCGGGAGACCCGGGGGAACATATACAGTAACCAATGAAAGAGTCTTACCCTCCCACCTACCAGTGAGGGCGGCGTAGCGCC
This sequence comes from Lissotriton vulgaris, assembly GCF_964263255.1. Lineage (NCBI taxonomy): Eukaryota > Metazoa > Chordata > Amphibia > Caudata > Salamandridae > Lissotriton > Lissotriton vulgaris. The sequence goes on from NC_141687.1 coordinate 1,488,038,366, forward strand.
CTCTGTCATCAAGGATAACATTATCAATCTCTAAAGGGAGAGAAGACCGCATCAAAATACCAACCCCTCTGGTACCAGTGGTGAACCCTGCGTGAGCAGCCAATCGGTAACCACACCTATTCAAAGCATGACACACGTTTCCCACCAAATGCGTCTCCTGCAAGCGTACCACATCAGGAGACAAACGACGCAAATATTGCAGTACAACACCCCGTTTTATACGATCCCCCAATCCATTGAAGTTCCATGATACCAACCTCAACCCACTACCCGCCCATCCCCACAAGTGATGCATAAGTCACCCCACAAAGAGCCGGACACCTGAAGCCAGGAAAAAACCAATATGTCGCCTTGAGAGAAAAAACACACACCCAAACACCCCATCCCACCCCCCAACTAACACCCGTTACAACTCCCCCCTCCCCGCACCCCTGCAGTAGACTAAGAAGCCACCCCAACATGCAGTGTGCCTGTCGCCCTAACAACCCCATTCTACAAAAAGACCCCGGAGGAGGAAAGAGGCCCGTCGCCACCCGCCACCCAGACGTGGACAGCACTGAAACATACTATAAAAAGAAATAGAACCCAGCTGAGAAATGTCCAATGTTCGGAGGTCAGGGACCAAAAAGTCACTTCTGTGTAGGCTCACCACCCTCGGCACCGCCAGGGTGCTCCGTCCGATCACCTCGGCCAGGCAGGGAGTCCAGCCAGTCACTAACATTTTCCGGCCGATCGAAAAAGAAGGGCCGCTCCTCATACTCCACTCGAAGCCTAGTAGGGAAAAGCATCGCATACTTCAAACCAAGGTCCCGAAGATGTCGTTTTACCCCCTGAAAAGCCATCCTTTGTCTCTGGACAAGTTGAGTGAAGTCTGGGAAAAATTGACAGAGGAGTTCTCAAATTTTACCGGGCCATGCACTCTCGATGCCTGCAGGATCGCATCTCGGTCTCTGAAGTGGAACAGTTTTGCGATGATAGGCCGCGGAGGAGCGCCCGGCTTGGGCTTACCACCCGGCACACGATGTGCACGCTCCACTGCGAAAAACTTGCTGAGTCCAGAAGGGGAAAGATGGTTCAGGACGAAATCCTCGACCAGGAGATCCACCGAGTGAGGCTCTGGATTTTCTGCAACACCTATGACGCGAATGTTGTTGCGTCGCGCCCTGTTCTCAAAATCCTCCAGCCGGTGGGACATCAAGTCATTGGCCGATTTCAGATTGCCAAATTCTGTTTGGAGTTCTGACACATCGGCCGTGAGGCTGGAAGTCTTCAGATCCAATGACTTCACTTTCTCATTGGTCTTAGACAGGTCGGCCCTGATCAAGGTGACATCAATGGCAACCGTGTCGATTGTACGAGCCAGAGCCTCATATTGCTGTCCGATGGTCTCCTTCATATTGGAGATGGCGCCCATAATGTCCTGCAGGGACAGATCAACAGGAGCGGACGGGTCCTCTTTGGCATCCTCTGGGGTACGACTGGAGAGTCGGGGGGATCCTTTGGAATGAGTGTATCGATCCATAACATTTGTCTGGACCGGTCCTCCACGAAGAGGTGTCTTTGTCTTCCGCTTCTCAGCATCACCCCTGCCAGCCATGTTGGAAGATGCACCGCGGAGGGGCCCGCGAGACCTGGTGAAAATGGCCGCCGGCAGGCCGGGCACCAACAGACCACAAAAGCTGGCCCGTACGGCCAAAACAAAATCCCGAAAGTGATCCAAAAGGCTGTGATGTTAAAACAGTGTTTGCCTTAGATGGAGGCTGGACTGGCCCCCAGCCGAGGGATACGGTCTCTCAATCAAACCGTGCCGGGATCCAGAAACGAAACCGAAAGTTGTGATGGGGCTAACAAGGAGACCCCACTGCCGTTGTTGTTCAACTTCGTCCCGGATCCACAAGTCGCCCAGTCCCCGGCTCGCCTCCAGGTGGGCCCAAAAAGTTCAGATCGACGCAGTTTCGGTTGCCCAAGTCTGATTTAAGTTCTGAAAAGAGTTATGAACTCAGCCGAGGTTCATCTCAAAGAGTCCGTCCAAGAAATCAGGATATCTTCAGGATAGATTGCGAAGGGTGGCGAGGGTCCGGGGAGCCCTGTGCTCACGCGACCATCTTGGATGCGCGCTAAGCTCCTCCTGCGTCTTCACCTTTCTTGTCAAGTATTCTCTTCCCAAGCCGTTCCAAGAAATGAATACAGACAACAATATATCTTTACTCTTGCTAATGAAACCTTGAGAACTTACCTTCAAAAGAAAGAACACGCTAACCAACCACAGCATATTTCAGAATCCCAGGGCCTTTAGGTAGGCTAACTTTAATTAACATTTAAACGTGCACTTCAAAAACATGGCTATAACTCAAGAATTTATGTAAATGTGAATAAAAGCATACATGCTTACACTTTCAAATATGATTTTCAGAACATATGCAAATGTGACTTAAAATATGAATGCAAAGTGAATACTGAATAAACTGAACATTAGTGCTCACAATTATAGAACTTTGGTTTCTAAGTAGTTACATTTCATTAAGGCATTTATTTGGTTCACACACGTTAATGTAAATGTACAGGAATTTATATAGCGCAAATCACCGAGTGGTTTCTAAGCGCTTGCTTAGGGAACCCGTCCTGGTATTCCCCTGTGAGATAACCCCGGCAGGGTATTCGCAAGGTGAAAGCCAGGCATCCCGCTGCGAGGGGCTGTTGTGGAGATTAAGCAAGCTATTGCCCAGAGTCGCAGAGTGTGAACCCGTGAATTGAGTAGGCACTGGAGCGAGTATTGTCGAGTCCATGGACATTTTTAGGACTCAAGACCCCGCCGAGACGGGAATTGAACCCTGGTCCCAGGCTGACCTCTGCTTCCAGGTCTACCTCCTCTAACCAGTGAGCCACACTTCTCTACCGTATCCACTTAATCGTATTAAGGTACTCAGTAGATATAATGTCAAATACAAATGCAAATTCAGCATTGCTGATTTGTAAGGGATGGAGTCTAAATTGTACTCTTCCAGGTACAAGGTGTCTGCCTTTGAGATATCCAACCATTGAATAGCACATATACTGAAGAACATACAGATGCCACAATGGAGACTTAAAAATAAATTGCAGGCCCTTTACAAATGTGCTACTTTCTTGAATTTGGACTGAGAGCCCATTCAGTCATTTATACCAACCATTACATAGAAGAAAGGTATTACCATTAGGTCCAGCTGAAATTTCAATGACTTTATAACTCAGGTAATTTCGTAAATTTCACGGCATGCTTGGTACATGAAATTCCTGAAATGACTCCATTGTGCCAATGTCGCATAATTAATTTGCATATAGTAATGGAGCTCAATAATAACACGAAGAACCAGGATGTGAGTGGCTCTCATTGGCAGTGCTTGTGCTTTTGGAGCAATTTATGTAGTGCAAAAGATGTCCTCATACACAAATATCATGCCAAATGCCTGATTTGCATTTTGCATAATTACATATATTTTCGTACAGTTCTACTTAAATTTTGCTTAACTACGCATAAGCAAATTATGAAAAAGTTCACACCCCTAGTTTCCATTCGCCTGGCGTCTCATTATATGAGCATCCCCTCTATGTACTTTCTACCTTGAAGCAAGAAGAGTGTGTAGAGGACATTTCTGTTTCTGCAACCAATCCCCAGTAAGTACTGAATGTGTCAAAGCTGAATAAAGATGACATAGAAAACAACTAACAATGATATATGTCAATTTTCATATTCTCTCACATAGCTTGTACAAAGAATGAAGGTGCTTTAGGACATGATATGATCTTGCATCTTTCTTAAAGCTTGCAAAATGTTCTGGGACTTTTAAAAGTGCTGCCTTGTCAGTAAAGATCGCATACAATAATTATATTTTCTTCTGATTACGATCTAGTGCCATACTCCAACTAACTTCCAAGGTATTGGTGTCGGTGTTAGAAAAATAGGATATCTTTAGCATGACACCTTATTTGGTCCTAAGTCAAAGAAAATGGTTCAATCACTTTTTAAATGTTTTCATTTCCGAACGGATTATTTATTTTATCAAGTTGAGTGATGAAAACTGATAGTAGGTTCTTGTGCTGATGCTTTATTAGCCACTAAAATATAACACGCATTTCGAAGTTTATTTCCTTGTGCGCATAGCAAGTATATAAACGGAAAAGAATGTGACTGTCACATGAATTTTTGCTGACCTCTTCCAGATTGTAAAACAAGCTTCAATGAGCAAGAGGCACACTAGAAACATAGCATCAATGTGCTTAGGTGCATTGTACACCAGACTGCATAAGGAAAATACAGATCAAGTGGATTAGTTAAAACAAAAAAAAAGCTTTGAATGAAAAAGTTAGAATGCAGGTTTTAGTGTAATTAACAGGGGGGCATACTAAAAAGGGGGTTTATCTCCGCTTTTTTGGCTTTAAAAGCCAAGAAATGGAGATAAAATTATCTCCCTATTACCTAGCTGTCTCTAACACCAGTTAGCGACAGCTAGTAGGAGATAGCGACCATCTTGGGCCCCACTTTGCACGTCAGTGATATTTATCACTAATGACATGCAAAGTGGGCGTGCCAAGATGTTAGCGACTGAAAACAGTCGCTAACATCGCTATCTCCTATTACCAACTTTTGGAGATATTCGCGCTAAGCGCGAATATCTCCATAAGCTAACACCTGCCCAGGAGCAGTTCTTAGCCATGTTATCCAATGGGAGGTGGATTACATGGCTAAGAGCATTAGCTCGGTAATGCATGAATATCGCTGACTTTTCAGCGATATTCATGCATTGCGGCGATTTTTATCGCATTTGCGATAAACCTTGGTAATACCAAGGTTTATTTGCGGTAAAAATCGCCGCAGCTCAGCGGTAAATTTTTGTCTCTAACCAAGCAATAGTGATAATTATCGCTATTGCTTGGTAATATGCCCCAGGGTGTTTAAAAATGAAGGCCTTTACAATATTTTGGCGTAGTCCAGCGCCCCAAGGCGTCCTGCTGCGCTGCCCTACATCAAACAAAAAGGGCAGAAATGCCCCTTCTACGAGATATAGTGCATTCCTGTCCTCTTCTACTGCTCTGGGGCATAAATGGCTGGCTATCCCCAATGCAGGCGCCCTTGCACCATGCATGGGTGTCTGTATTGAAATCAGGTTATTTCTATGGGGGAAGGGATATCTTCCTTCACAAAATCAACCCTTATGTCACCCCTGGGGAGGCGTAGGTTTTTGACACATTCCTAGATTTACAGCATGTAGTAAATCTGGGAATGTGTCAAATGCCATGGGTGCTTTGTGGGAACACCCACCGTAACACCCATGGCACGCCTCCCCATTGCAGTGTGAGGCAACGCAGCGACTTGCGCTTCATTGCCTCACCATATCTATGAGGCCATAAAAAGCCATGCAGGGTGGCTTTACGTGGCCTCGTTGACATGGCTCTGCAGTATGCGCCGCCAGAACGTCATGAAATGTGACGTTCCAGCGGTGCATGGGGCTCGTAAATGAGCCCTTAAGAGTTCCCAAATAAACACATAGCAAAGAAGAGAATACAAGGTACACAAAAGTCATATTGAAATCTTATAAAGGAAAAAGAAAAATGTCAAAGGATTGGTCTGAATTTAACCTATGATGCATTGGATTGTAATTGTGAAACATTATTTAGAAATGATGCACACAACTGAAAAATGAAAGAAAAAAAATACTATTGTATTGAGAGTCATGAGGAAAAAAAGAGCTTGAATCAAACGTATAAGATTTTTATGAGCACATATAGCACTTTGAAATAATACAATAATAGTAAGGTACCGAGCTGTGTGAGGCAGCAGACTAATCTATATACACATAAATATTCATACAGTTATGATTAGCATTTTCTATAAAAAAAATACTGAAATTTGCAATTCATGGCTAGACCTGTAATCCATATCTCGGACTGCTGTCATGCAAAACATGACTTGCACACCAAATGCAATGCTCATAAATCGGGAAACATCACTTACAACGCATTTATTACAACGCACTACCATTACAACGCAACCATTACAACACAAACCATTACAACGCATTGCGCTGGGGGGCGCTCTAGGATAGGGAATATATTTAATTTACTATCCAACACCTTCCCTACTATCCACGGGGACTGGAGTTGGAATAGTAAATTAAATAAATCACTATCCAGCGCTTAAAAGCACTATGCGTTGTAGTGGTATGCGATGTAAAAACCGTGTTGTAACAGCAGGCGTTGTAATAGCCTGCGTTGTAACGACACCAATCCTCATAAATCATATTTCAGGCCACATTAAATATCAGGCTACCTTTAACACTCTTAATGCGACAAATATGAATATGGCAATATGTAAAATTTCTTTGTTTGATTATTTAGTGACTGCTCTTATATTGTCACTTATTGGTATAAATATTGCGAGTTAATAGGAATTTGGTATGAGAGTTGTGGTTTGTAGGACTGTTATGTGAATTATGGACTGCATAGATAACCATAACTTGTGAATGTCAGTGTTTTTTGGTATTAATACACATGTTAAGGAGCTGTAACAAATGCTAAAGAGTGGCCTTATCATAAAGAGCTCTGCTGGTTCAGCACTGAGCCCCATGCCTTTTTTATATTTAGTGCCTCTAAAGCTCAGACATATAACTCGGTCCTTTTCTGAGTTAATGCCTGTACTCAAGACAGCACAAGTCATGAACAGCGATAGGTATTTCCTTCTGTTTACAACTTGTGCTGTCTAGATTTCATGCATTACTGTGGATACATTTTAAATTATATGTAATTCCTTTGGATTGCTCAAACAGAGCTCGCGTCTGCACAGCCCAGTTAAACTTCATGATATAGCCCCATAACTTCACCTTTGGCTGCAGTTTTTCCAGTGAATTTGTAGGATTTTTTATGATATACTACATTAATTTTGTTAAGTATTTTCTACCCAGCCGTGCACAGCTTTTGGATGTGCAGAGCAGTGCTTGGATGCTGTGCCAGGCCCTGCACCCACGCACCTCGGGTGACCAACCCCCAATGTCCATGGTCTTCAACTGATCAAGCTGAGGCTGGCTTCCTGTGCATTTTTTCGAATTTTAACTTTTGGGTGGGGCTTGCGAACCCTATTTTGGGTTTGCCGAATCCGTAGAAACAAGTGTGGCTCAATGGTTAGAGCGGCAGACCCTGGTGCAGAGGTCTAGCCCGGGACCAGGGATCAATTCCCCACCTTGGCGGGTCTTGGGCTCAAAATTCCACGGACCTGATAAGTCTTGACTTGGTGCCTAATCCAATCATGGAGTCCCACTCTGCAACTCTGGGCAATAGCTTGCTTAATCTCCACAACAGCCCGACAATGCTAAGGATGCCTGTCCTCCACCTTGGGGGTGCCCAGGATTGGACGCCTCACAGGGAAAGCCAGGATGGGTTCCACAGCAGTATTCGTACAAGCGCCTTGAGACCCTTGCGGGTGAGTAGTGCGCTATACAAGTATCAATTTACATTTACGTGTGTCCTTGGTATATGTCATAAAGGGTTCCGGAACCCAATTGCAGTCCACAACACCATCAGGGGGCCTAATAAGTGTCCAAGAGCTCCTGACATGTTGTTTAAGGATCCAAACCAGGATTTGCGAAACTCAGAGGCTCATTGCAGCCCCTTGACCCATGACTCTGAGTCTGTGAACCTCACAAAATGTATAATTTTTCTAATTTACACCAAACCAAGAAAATACATTCCTTTGATAAAGTTTTACTTTTTTGCCAAGTTTGGTGTAATTCTGCTCAGTTGTATTTTCTGAAGGGGAGAACAACAAATATATTGGAGTTAAAAAAAGAAATGTTGCTTTTTGACCTCTGTTTAGTCACCCCTTAATGGATCAGCATGGAACTTTTCATGCCCAACATGAATTGAATCAATTATTTTGGAATGTTTCATGCAGGTCTGTTGTACAACACCAAAGCTATTGTGTTTCAGAGGTACACTAGCAATCTAAGTATAACAACTGAGTCACTATTTCAAACTATGTAAAATATATAATCTCTGTATAAATTCTTTGATCTGAAACAGCATCCTTGTTTCCTTGATGATCACCTAAAGCTACTCTAATTAAAGTTGAAGATACAACTCTTTAAAGAACATCAGATCATAATGTAGTAACAGTCCACAAACCAGTTAAAGCTCCTATCAGTTATTGCCTGACCACTTACCTTTGACCCTGTACAGCACTTTGCTGGCTTTTGGCCATGCCCACGCTAGGCAAACATCACACACAAATATATATATTGAAAAACACTAATCTCAAAAATGCTTTTTTTCTTAGTTTTGGAATGTCATTGGAAGAAGTGAAAATAATGTCAGAGAAATAAGAGTTTCGTCTAAGGGGAGACATAGATTTTGTTTAAGTGTGACAGTAGTGGTGTGAAATAGGAATCATATACAATAAAGGGTGAAGTCTTATTGTGATTACATTTTTTTTAGATACTGGACTATACTGTTTGATTGTAGTAAAATTAATGGGTCATGCATTTCATTATGTATTTAAGAATACAGCATTTCAGAAAGAAAAAGCAGGCTTTCTTTTCTGATTTCTGCTAGCAATAGGTCCTGAATGCAATGTCAATATTCAGATTCATGAGGAGACGGTGCATCAAATGTATCCTCATATCAACGATAGGTTTAGGTGAATGTCTGTTCTGATTATTTCTCGATCCCCCAAGGAATGGCTGACTCAATCTAGTAGCCACATTGTCACACTGCACAGTATAACACACTTGAATTGTGTTAGGGATCCCCTTAAGAAGGGCCCATTTAAGATGAAAAGACATTAAGGTATGCAACATCCATGGCAATCTGATTGTTCTTGATTAAAGGTAAGATTTATGTTGCAGCAAATACGCTTCAAGCAACACTCTACCTGAAATCAGGAACAGAAGAACTCCGACAAAGAATCCTAGATTAGAATCCAAATGAAATTCAAAAGTAAGAACCAAAGAATATGACGAAAATAGCAACTGTATGCTCTGTGACACAAATTCCCCTTATGATTGAGTTGCTTATGTATGATTTAAAATTATTTACACACAGAGGCTACACAGAGTGTATGGTGTAATGTCTTTCCAACGACTGCCCCTGGTCTGCCAGTGGAAGTACTTTGTTGAGCAAACGGGGCATCCCCGTCACTAAACGAGGTGGGTGACTGAGTGTATTGCGGGCATACCCTGTCTGCCACACTCTTTATCAGGCCCTAAGATAGCGGAAGCAGGGAAAGAGAGTCAAAACCTGGTACAGAGTAGTAGCATGGGGGTAATCAGACAGAGGAGTAGAAGTGAGGTACAGTGAAGGTGGAGATTCATTGACTAGTAAGGCAAAGAGAAGGTAAAGAAAGAGACTTCAGTGGTAGAGAGACATGACGTAAAGAAAGTGAGGTGAAGATAAGGGTAAGGTATGGGGAGGTAGACAGGCAAGTTATAGAGAGGCAGACAGAGAAGTGGAGCGTTATTAAGGGGTGAAGGTAGATAGGGAGAGAGAGATTTGATAGAACAATAGTAAGGTGATGTAGAACAAGTGAGGTTAAAGGGAAGAGAAGGGTGCTCTAGGGATCGGTAGAGAGTGAAAGAGTCAAAGGTAAAGGTAGGCAAAGAGTGGAAGAGGGATTGAGGTTGGCAAATGGATCGAGGAGAGAAGGAGATAATTTGGGCCTGATTCAGAAAGGTAAACGTACACTTTTGTGTAAGTTTACAATTTTTTGGTTATTCACAAACTACTAATAGTACTTTTATGACTATGGAACCTACGAGTTTGTAGCGGACACTCCGCATATAAAACAATAGGCCTGTCCTATCTTTTTATCTGAGGAGTTCTCGTCCGGGGCTCTGGAATCTCTGTAGTCAAAACATTATTTTTTAATACAAAAATAATAGAAAACCAAAAGTGTACGTTTACAGCTGTGAATCAGGCCCTTGAACTGCCCCAACATAGGGGATTAAAAATCCACTAACCAAACTCAGTCAGTCTAGGAGTTACTGTTCCTTGGGAGAGAGCTAAAATTGATTGTCAATGTGCAAACATGGGATTCAAAATGAAAGAGGTGTTAACTCTACTCAAGCAGCAGTCACAATCTTTGTCAAGGTTAACCACAAAAGTCACTAATTTAACTAGTGCTTAACCCTCTGGCAGCTTGCCACAAAAGCCTTCAGGCTTAACATAGAGGCAATGTGTAAGGTATTTATGCAGCACACAAACAGTAATAAAGTAAAAAAACAACACACAAATAATCTGACACTACGTTTTTATAAATTATCTGACACAAAAATGACACAAAAATGTACCATAACCGGAGTTATGAATTTTCAAAGTTTAAGGTAAAAACTAGCCTCTAAAAGATCAAAGCGCCAACTGCAGACATTTAGTAATGCGTGACCAGGACAAAATAAATAAATAAGCTTGAGCATGATGAAGCACAAGTTGGATACTATGAGGGGATTGGGCCCAGTTGGTGCTTACCTTCGGACTTTTGAAATTTGAAGAAAAATGTGCTGGGATGGTAAATTTCAGGAGAACAATGTCTCTGAAGAGGAAGCATCGTCATCAAGGAGTCGCTGGACGTGGGCTTTTTGTTTAAAAAACTGCAGGATGTTGTTGGGTACCCCTGTTAGCTCTCAGATTGGAGGCCTTTTTGCGATAATGCTGAAGAGATCAGGTTATCATGAGTTTGGTTTTTTGTATAAGTTTGGAGACCCTAAGATTTTTAAAAAAGTGAAACTCAAGACACTGAGAGATCTTGCGGAGACATGGTATAAGATTAGAAAAGTATCTAATCTCTTGTACTTTAGCCATAATGCTCCGATATGGGATTCTCCTGGAGCCCCCTCTTGGACAAGAGATCTGCTTGCTTCAAGTCTGAAAATGGAACCTGATCTGCAAAGGTGGAAGGACTTGTTTCAAGATGGCAATTTAATTCCTTGGGATAGCTGCCGACAAAAGTGGGGCTCAGTTTTTTCTAAATATAAGTATCTACAGATTCAAAGTTGGGCGAGCCACCTGGATGTAAAGATTGGAGTGGAAAATGAGTTTGAGTCAAAGCTGGAGATGGGGACTTTTGAGAAGGAAGTAGCCTTCTGGTATTGGCGAATACTAGATTTGGAGGACGGATCATTTGATTTGCCAGAGACCCTGTGGAAGGAAAGCTTGCCAAGGATCGCCACAGAAGACCAATGGCAAGTAACTATGTGCATGCTATATAAAATTGTTAAACCGGCAAATCTGAGGCGAAATCTTTTGTTTACCATTCACAGGGCATACTGGTCTCCATACAGGCTTTCTAAATTTAAGGACGGAGGGATTGTTGGATGTCCAAAGTGTAAAGCTCCAAATGTTGATGACCTACACATGTTCGTATCTTGCCCAATTATCAAGAATTTCTGGTTAGACGTGAGTAATTCCCTCTCCAAAACTTTGAATCAACCCATTGAGGTAAGCCCTGAATTAATTATTACCGGGAGAATGGATTTACAAAATAATTTTCTGAATAATAATGTCAGACTTATTTTTTATGCTATGTTGTTGGCACGTCGAGAGTTATGTAAACTGTGGGTCTCACCACTTAGTCCCACTTTATTAGATTGGGTTTTAGCTATGAGGTACACGGCAAAGCTTGATATGCTAGAGCCCTCTAAAAGAAACAGAGGTTTCTGGTTACCCTTCCTGCAAAAGTTTGGTTAAAATTAATTTTATGTTAAAGTCCAATGATTAAGCCCGTGCCTGTCTCGCTGGAACTTGTAACTACCCCAGCACGATAAAGAGAGATGGTGGAGGACACACATCTTGGGTCAGGCTGGGAAGAAGGACAGCTTAGTGGAATGTCAGGCCCAGAATATGTGGTGTTTATGCCCCATTACTCTGAATCCAGCACAAGAGATAATAAAAGCCCAGAGGTGGATTAGAGAGAAGAAAGGGCGGCAAGACGGCAAATGAGGATAATAAAAAAAAAAAAAAAAAAAAAAAAAAAAAGGAGTCGCTGGACATAGTCATGTTAATGATTACTACATTCAGGCTGTTTTGGAAGTCGAAAATCTCCATAGGGAAGATGCTGGAAGCTGCAGATGATGAGAGTTCCATGAGGCCAGATACAACTTTGGCGAAGGATCGCTGAGCAGGATTTGCTGCTGCGGAGAAGAAGGTTGTGGAAGCTGCCACACAGGCAGACTGACCGATGATGCACCGTGGGCAGAAAGACATTCAGGTTGGTCTTGGTGGCCCCTCAGTTCTATGAACATATTTTAGAAAAACATTTTCTAAGTCCAAAGTTTTGGACTTAGACAATCTGGGCACACTAAGCACCACCACCAAGGGTACAGGACTGGAAGGGTACCACTTGGGGTGTTAGGACTCACTCAAGATGGGTCCAGGTGCGGGTTCAAGATGGTTGGAGTGTTTTCTATCCTTGAGGCTTGAATCAGGAAGCCAGCCAACTGGCCCTTGGAGTCAATCTGGTGGCCCTGAGTTCAAACAGTGGAACAGGGCTGAGCTCTCAGGGTTCATGGTAGGCATCAGGCTCCACACCAGTAATTCCAGCTGCAGCAAAGCACTCTTGTGGAGTACACAGCAGGCCACAGCAGCGGGCAGTACTCTGAGAGTAATTTTGCAGGTCCTGAAAGTGAAATGAATAAATGGGTCAGGTGGTCCTATGTTTATACCTAGTGACTTATTTGAAGTAGGAGAAATTTCTAGCTAATTCCTTGTCAGTGCTTGAAGTTTCTTGTGCCCCCTGAGCTGGCTTCAAGCTGGCAGCATGAGCGATGCAGGGGTGACAAGTCCTTTGTGTGAAGGCAGAGCACAGCCTATTCAGTTGCAAGTTGGTCTGTGCCCAGCCTCTGCCCACCTCATCCCACTAGTTGATGACTCATCCAGTCACACCTAATACCCCTCTTGTGTGGCAATCTGGGAGGAATAAACAAAGTCCAACTGCCACCTGCACCCAGTCATTTGACCCAGTAACAGGCTGTAGGGACCAAATAGGGCAGGAAAAAGTGTAACTTTCTTAAAATGGCATTTTCAAAATTGTAACTTAAAAACTGACTATACCATTAACTCTTTCGCTCCTAGGCCTTTTCCCCCACTGTGCTATAACCATTTTTTGGCCATTTGGGGTAGTGCGAGCTTAGGCCCCTATAACCTTTTGTCTACATAAGGTATCCACGCAAAGTTGTGTCCTTTTCATCCAACATCATGGTGATTTTAGAGGTACCCAGGGTTTGCAGATTCCCCTGGAGGGGACCTAGTTATAAGGAAAAATACTGCTACATTTCGTTTTTGTTTTTTAAAATGGGGAAAAATGCTAATGAAGAAAGCATCTTTTTTTCCCCTGCAAATGATATCAACAAGGGGTTTGTGGTTTTGAAATCACCTAGAGCCAGATGCATCAAAGGGTTTGGCCCATTCTGTGTCTATGGGAAAATTCGTTCATGCGTATGGCCCGATATTCCCAGCTTTCAGGGACACAAAGACTTTTGTCAGGAAACCAGTTTTTTTACACAGTTTTGGCATTTTACTCGGACATTGCCTATTTTTTCTGCTTTCAACCTCCTCCCAGTTAGTTAGGGGTAGAAATAGGTATAAAAACAATAATGGATCCTGGACAGCTAAACATTTCTGGAAAGTAAACACAATTCTAAATGCAGCAAGGGGTCATTTGTGTAGATCCTTGAAAATTTATTTATAGAAACTAACAGTTGAAAATAAGAAAAATGTAAAATGAGTTGAAGAAAAACAACCATTTGTGCCAACGTTTTCACATGTAACTTCTTGGAGACAAAATTGTATCGCCGACCTGCAGCAATTTTTATCGCAGATAAACCTTGGTATTACCAAGGTTTATCGCAAATGCAATAAAAATTGGCCGCAATGCATGAATATCGCTGAAAAGTCCGCAATATTCATGCATTACCGAGCTAATGCTCATAGCCATGTTATCCACCTCCCATTGGATAACATGGCTAAGAACTGCTCAGGGCAGGTGTTAGCTTTTGGAGATATTCGCGCTTAGCGCGAATATCTCCAAAAGTTGGTAATAGGAGATAGCGATGTTAGCGACTGTTTCCTGTCGCTAACATCTTGGCACGCCCAATTTGCATGTTATTAGTGATACATTTCTCTGACATGCAAAGTGGGGCCCAAGATGGTCGCTATCTCCTACTAGCTGTCGCTAACTGGTGTTAGCGACAGCTATGTAATAGGGAGATAATTTTATCTCCGCTTTCTTGGCTTTTAAAGCCAAAAAAGCGGAGATAAACCCCCTTGATAATATGCCCCTCGATTCTTCTAGTTGTGGAAATATATAGGACTTGTAGGTTTACCAAGAACCCAAGGAACCCAGTGCCAATAACTGAGCTGCGTCTTGCAAAGGATTTTCATTGTGTACCGGGTATATAGCAATTCATTTGGTAAAATGTGAAGAGTAAAAAATAGATCAAGAACACCTATGTATTTCCAAAATGGGAACAAAATATAAAATTTAGAAGCAGTAGCCAGTTGCACATCTCCTAAATTGTAGGTACCCATACTGGCATGTGAATTATAGGACATTTTTAAAAGTCACTTCTTTTTGGCACATTGTCTCACATTTACAAGGCAGGAAATTGATAGAAAGGCAATAGGTAACAACAGTTACTCTACAATTCTGTGTTCTCCTAATTCTCCTGATAAAAATGGTACCTAACTTGTGTGGGTAGTCTAGTGCCCGTAATGGGAAACGGCCCAAAATGCAACATGGACACACCACATTTTTACAGTGAAAACATACCCTTTTTTGAAAAGTGCCTAGCTGTGGATGTTGAACCCTAGGTCAGCCAGCACGTAGGGAAACCTAGCATACCTATACATTTCCTAAATCTAGACACCCAGGGGAGTACAGGAGGGGGTGACTTGTGTAGCTCTCACCAGGTTCTGTTACCCAGAATCCCTTACAAACCTAAAACTTTATTAAAAAAAAAACTTTCCCCCACATTTCTGTGATGGAAAGTTCTGGAATCTGCGTGGATTCACAAAATTCCACCCACCGCGCATACTCCAAAGTCTCTTGATATAAATGGTACCAAACGTGTGTGAGTAGGCCTAGTGCCCACAACAGGAAAAGGGCCAAAATACAACATGGACACACCACATTTTTACAGTGAAAACTGACCCTTTTTTTGCAAAGTGCCTAGCTGTGAATTTTGAAAAACACGTTTTCCCCATATTTCTGTGATGGAAAGTGCTGGAATCTATGTGGATCCACAAACTTCGACCCACGCTGCATTCTTTAAAGCCTCTCCGATAAAAATTGTACCTCACTTGTGTAGATGGGCTAAGTACCTTTGGCAGGGAAGGGCCCAAAACGTATTGTTGCAGGGATCCCCAACGTTTTCCTACCAAACCCACACATTTCTGAAAACTACACCTGGCAAGTCGAGGGAGATATGGCCTGCGTGGATTCCCCAAACTTTCCGTACCCAGAATCCCCTGCAAATCTGGAATTTAGCTGAAAAATCACTTTTCCCACACATTTGTGAATAGAATCACTGTGCTGGCAAAAATGGCCTAACACCTGGCGTTCCCCTTGTTCTCCTGAGTAAATTGATACTGCACTTGTGTGGCTGTCCAATGCAGAACCGCTAAAGACATATTTTTTCAAAAAATGTAGCACTTAACATTTACTCTGCTATACTATTAATCCCTGTGTTTTTGGCCCTTCCCAGTCACAGACCCTTG
Organism: Lissotriton vulgaris; assembly: GCF_964263255.1. Lineage (NCBI taxonomy): Eukaryota > Metazoa > Chordata > Amphibia > Caudata > Salamandridae > Lissotriton > Lissotriton vulgaris. The sequence goes on from NC_141687.1 coordinate 1,488,054,098, forward strand.
GGCCACCCAACAGAAAGACAGTTGCAATTTTTTGGGAGAGGGTGCAATGGCATGCACATTCTGGGCAGCCTCCACCCCTATGTCCCTATGTATAAAAAAACCTGGTGCCTAGTGGGCTTTTTGCCCCCCTAGGGGGAAGATCAGGGACTACTGCCCCACCTGCCTCCTGGGGGGGCAGAAAGACTGTGGCATTTTTTGTGCAGTGGGTGCTCTGACATGCCCGTTCTGGCCAGCTCTCTCGCAAACTTTGAGAAGAAATCCCTGGTGCCTAGTGGGCTTTCTGCCCCCTAGGGGGCAGATAAGGTGCTATTAACCCCATCTGAATCCTGGTGGGGGGCAGAAATGATTTTGCATCATTTAGCCATTGGAATGCCAATTCTGGGCAGCCCATACCCCTGGCCTATGAGATAATAATCCCTGGTGTCTAGAGTGCTTTCTGCTCCCTCATTGAGGCAGATTGGGGGCTACTATCCCATCATCCCCCCAGGGGGGCAGAGAGACAGGTTGTGGCAGAATAAAATGGGGGAGAAAAGGACCTTGCCCAAGGGGCCACTCCCCCTATCCCTGGTGGCTAGTTGCTGGATCCCTGCATGGGAATCACCATCCTGAGGCAATCCCCGGGGATGGATCCACTTGGCAATGATACCCTCTCATGTGTTTCAGAGCTCGGGGGCTGAGATAGACCCACGAGCACCGAAAATGTGAAACTGAAAAGTTTTCAATTAATGAAGTCAGTGTCCATGCGTGCGATCGTCATTAGAAGGAAAACAAAAAATATGCCTCGGGAGGTTGGGGAAGCTCTTCCCCACCTCCCAAGGCAAAAAAAATAGGAAATCCCTCTGCTGTTTACAGCAGAGGGATTTTGTGCAAGCGTGCTCATGATAGAATGGTTTGTCATGAGCACACTTGCACTTGTAGTTATGATGGAACCTTCCATCATGTTCACAGAAGTGGTTAAATAGGAGTTTCAATTACAGTTTCTCAGACACCAAACATGAAATTTTAACCTGTTCCCAATCAAAGGTTAGCACTTATTAAATGCAGAAGGCAATTCAATGTTATCCCATGGGAAAGGAAGGTCTCCTTGTAGTTAAAAATGATTTAGGGTGGTTGTACTACGTGATCATGTAAAGCTTAAAAATCCATGTCCATCCTTTTATTTAGAATGCCCACTGGGCTACCCAGGGGCTACCTTATGTGTGACTTATATGTAAAAAGGTGGTTGTAGGTTTGGCAAGGGGGTTATATTACCTAGTTGAATTGACTGATTAAAACTGCATTCGGGCTGGAATGGCAGACCTGGGACTTGTTTAACGGGCTTCTTCATCTGGTGGCACAATAATTGCTGCAGCTCCACTAGTAACATTTAATTTACAAGCCCTTTGTATATGGTATACCATTTCACAAGAGACCTACAAGTAAATTAAATATGCCAGTTGTGTGTAAGCCATTTTCACCATGTGTAATGGACGGAGAACAAGTACTTTAGCACTGTTTAGCAGTGCCAAAGTGCATGGAGTCCTAGAGCAAACATAAATGAATTCAGCAAAAATAGGAGGGGTGAAGGCAAAATGTTCGAGGGTGTCCCTACATAGAAAGCCAAATCTAACATGATAAAATTCAACTTTAAAAGCATATAATAAAAGCAAATTACCCCCAAACTAACAAAGACGTTGAAGCATATAAAACTCTAAGGGGCATATTTTCAAGGAGTGATTGCTGAGTTATCGGTACTTTATTGCAGCCAAAGTCGTGATAAATTTATCATCCCATTCACAAGCTGGTGTTAACAGCCCATAGCACCAGTTTACCTGCAAC